>NC_092827.1:47203986-47513430 GCF_039878825.1 Excalfactoria chinensis
GTTCAGACTTTGCTTTAAGATGATACCTTTGAGATGTTCACATGCCGTGCAGCCATACTCACAGATGTGTAGATAGATATCTGCCCACAGAAGTTCAAATTTAGAAGGAACAGTGGGTTCTTTTCTCAGATAAGGCTAGTTAGAAAAAATATTCTTTTATTACAGAACAAAGAAAACAGTATTCCAGCAATGTACCTTGGAAGACATGTAGTATCATTTCAAGGTTTTGCTGAGCATAAATCAATACTATTATTTGCTGTTTATTTTTTAGACCATTCAGCTACTCAGGGAATTTTAGAAGCTGGTGAGGTTGCCTTCCTGCAGCACCACACTGGGTAGCAATGCTGTCTACCCACAGTCACTCTGAGTCGATTCAGTTTTTATCATCGTTGTGAAGCCAAAGCACTAAATCATGAGACTATTACATTTCTGTGCCTTTATCTCCAAAGACTGGGATAATTTGTCTTTATCTGTCTTTTGCTGAAAATAAATGTTGGAGCACAGAGCAGTCTATGGCTGCTGCTCACAGCAATGAGAGATTTTGTAGCTGCTGCTAAGCCTTCAAAACCAAGATGTTGTTATGGATGTCTAAACCTCATTAAAATCTTCTGGGTTTAACAATGGCTCTTTGTGAAGGATAAAGGTAAGAAATGATTAAGCTTCTGTATTGGTTTTAAATGTACAGATGGAAACAAAATGTACAGAAGGTATATAAGTGAATGAGTAAAGGGAAAACTCACCAACGGTGGTGCCTTGACTGAAGCAGCTGAGGCAGTCCTCCCTGGTGAGCGATCTCCAAGAGATACTGCTCCAGTGGGAGTCAGCCCTTAAATGAGGTCTCAGAGGGGATGGAGTCAAGCTCCACCCCTTCCGGGAGCACAGCTACATCACTCTCACCTGTGCTCCCACAGCTGACCCCATACTTGCCTCAGCTGATTAATCAGAGGTTCAGGCTGTGATTACCAATCTCCCATACAGCTTCTGAAAGTATTCAGAGAGCTAAAACAAGCTTCTGAAAGTATTCAGAGAGCTAAAACAAAAAGATCTTCCACCTAAAATAAAGACAAAGCATGAATAGGTTTTGCTATATGATGATTTTCAGATCTGTGACATATATATTGACAAAAGTAGCTGAGAAAAAGAAGTCTACAAGAGGCAGTTAGAGATGAATCCAGAAAATATTATGTCTAAGAGTTGTTAACAAAAGGATGTTGAGCTATGTGCTAAGAAATTTGTTCTTGCTGCTTATTTTCTCTCACATTCAGGAAGGGTGACTTTGTAATAAGTTGCTCAACTCTGCTAGTTTCTGCTCCATTTGAAATAACTCACAAGACCCCAGACTCCAGGCAAGAAAGGGGAAATATCTTATCTTTGAAAGAGAGAATTTGGTCATAGTGCTTCCTTTATCTTGAAATGCACGTAATTGCATACCATTAGATACCATTAGATACCATTAAATAACATTAGATAACATTAGAATGTTTCTTACTGAACTGCAGTGGGTGTCTGTGGGTAACAAGCAGCAAATGAGTCAGCTGCCTGTGCCTCAGTAGAAAGCGTGCAGAAATCTGAGTCATGGGCATTATCATTTCTGATTCCAAATGAAGGCAGGAAAGGTTAACCTGAAATCTCCCAGCAGATGACTAATGTGTTCTAAAGCAGTTTAGAAAACACCACCAATTTGGAAGTGTGGAAATATCTTCCAATTATGATTTACAAATTAGATTCCTGAAGTCTACTGAGAGCAAGCCTATTTCCCGTTGCAATGTTCTTAGGTTATCTCGCTTCTACGATCCGCTTGAAATTTTAGCAGGAAAATGTTTTCAAACTGTAGTTGGTTTATTTTGGCAAAATGCATTTTTACTTTCTTTTCTGGCAAGGATTGCCTTTTACTTGTTGATCTGTAACACAAAGTCGGAAATTTCACACAGAGTCTTATACGGATCTGTTTTAATGGTGTTCCAGCAGCAGCCATTAAGGTCACAGACTTTATCAATCACTGGGTTTCTCTACTTTGCTAGTTTATTTCCTTTTCTAGAAAAGAGACATCATTATTGAACCACCTGCTTGGAACAAACAAACAGCCATTGTTCCACGAGGCAGGAGTCCCTAAAGATCTCTGCTGACATTTAGAGATTGGCTTGCCATCAGATTTGGACTATTTTCTTTCTGCTTCTTTTTTATGTAGTTGACATCAGCTGAAATTGCTAACTTTGGGATGCTCAGCTGCTCTTCCTTCAGTCTCACAAATATGTACAATCTACTGCCAGAAACTCTGCTTCAGCCTTCCTTTCCCTCTTTATCAGATGTTGCTGCTTCTTGTCCTAGGTTGCTGGTTAATGATATAGTCAAAAATATAAATGCAGATCAAAGAAAGATTTCAAGCAAATAGGACTGTGTTGCAGCCTTTGAATTGAAGTATATTTTTCTCATTGTGATGTACAAAATTCCCCCGCTCTAAAATATTTATTCTTAATTATTCAAAATCCTATATATCACAGGGACTGCATTTTTTTTTTCCTCTAAATATATATATATACATACGAGTACAATGATGCAAATAATGCCATAATACAACTTTCAGAAATGAAAATTTAAAGTATTACAAAGAGTACTGTATTGAAGCTCAATATGTCATATAATAAGACTATGTCACTGCAGCGAGTCACGTAATTCACTGACCCAACAGTTCATAAAACTATATTTCCTTTCAGATTGCACGTTAGCTAGCTAAGTGTTAGTTTAAGCATAACTACCTTTTTGTTTTAGGACTGCTAATACTTTGAGCTTGAGAAAGGACCTGATGATATTGCTGTATGAGGATAATGCTGCATTAGTAGCAGATGTTGCACACCGGAGGTAAAAACATACAAGCATTTCAGCTATAAGCTTTCATGCAGATACTGTGTAACAGATATAAGCAACTCACTCTATTCAAAGCAAAAACAGGTAATGAAAGGTAAGAATTACTCATAGATACCTATTTACTACACATGTAAAACAGTGACAGCATCAGGTATGATTTCATTATACATATTTCAAATTTATTTGCATTACATATTTTCAGTTCATATGATTAATTATACAGGATTTAAAAGTGATTTCTAAATGAAATTAAATATCATGGAAATGTTTTATGAAATAATGAAGGATGTTTGACACTTTTTCGGTGCTTCTCTGAAGAAGAATTATAATCCTGCAACTCAGCACCGGATCACAAAAGTAACTGAAACAGTCTGATGCGAAATAAAATAATCCTCTGTCAGCTTCTACAAATCATCATCAGCCCCTGTTTTTAGAAGTAGGCTAGCAAGAAGGTGGTAGGGGATACAGCTGAGACAGCTGACTTGACCTGGCAGAAAGGATAATCTGTATGATGCAGTGTCACACTGAGCAATAGAAACTGAGGTAGGAGAAGAATAAAGTGAGGTTTTTGGCTTGCAGCTTGGCTGTTTCTCAGAGACTGGCTTGTATGACATGGTATGTGACTGCCTTTGCATCACTTGTTTTTTCCCCTCTTTCCTTCATCCATTAAATTGTGTATCTTGGCCCATGAGGTTTCTTATGATGTTTGTTTTGAACAAACAACTGCGTAGGTTATTGGCAGCTGGTTGAAATCCAAACAAGTTCAACTTGAGGATCCCATGTAAAATTCAAGTGCCTTTAGTTAGAGTCAACAACTAGATCTGTTTCTCTGGATGCAGGCAAGGCAGTATTCTGGCATTTGCAGCTTGAGCTGTAATCATTCTGGGAACAAGGCCAGAGCTGAAACAGGCCTGAGCCCTCAGCAGGGCAGGAGAGTCCCTAGGGGAGTCTGGGTGACCCAGTGCCCTCAGTAAGTGGTTGGTTCGTTCGTGAGGTGCAGCCAGATTAAAATGAAACTGTTTCAGTGCAATATAACCTAGAGCTCTTCCAAAATCACACAAGGAATAAACTGCAAGCCACCTTCTTAGCACAACAATGGCAGTAATCTTTCAGTCTTAAGAATATCTACACTGTCAGAGACATCTGAAGACACCCAGTGTATAGCTTTTTATTAGTTCTCTCACTTTTTTATACTGTAAAATGCACTGGGTATTTTTTTTCTAGCTTTTTCTGCAGCAGATTGCTTGTCTCTTAAGGGTGGATTGTTCCTATGATCTCTTCTTCTGACTATGTCTTTTATCTCATGTGGCTGATATTTTTCACCATTTACAAGTTTTTGCCTTTGATGTGAGTTTGTGTCTTTTAAACTGTTAATTTCCTTGCTGTGCTTTACTTTCTGCTCCACAGTTTTGTCCAGCATTTCTTGGGCTTGCTGAATTTTCATCTCAGTTATATTTAGCAACGTACCTTCATGTTTTCTTTTTGTCTTTCACTCTAAGTATATCTATAAAACATCCTTTTTCTTTCTTTAGAGCCTTCTGATTTTCTAATCCTTCCCTCAATCAGCTGATCAAGGATATCTTGAGATCTTTGAAGCTTTTGTTACTCTGTAATTCTCTTGCTAAACTCATCGGCTTTGACCTGGTGATTAATTTACTTCAGGCATTCATGTCTTCTCTTTTCTTTGTATGAGTTCAACTCTTGTCTCTTCTTCAGTTTCTTTCAAACACCATTTCTTAAAAGCCTGAGCAACCTTGCCTCTGAGCAGAGTCCATTTCACATCTCTAGTATCTCTCTCCCTGATCTGCACTTCTCTCAGCTATTTTTCTTGAAAATGCTTATTTCTACCACTAATCTTAGAGATTTGATCTTTCAAGTTTTACCTTGCACTGCTTTTCTTTCTCTGTGGCAATCTCTAAAATTTCTTCTCTTAAAATATCAGTTGTTTTGGCCTGGCCTCCTGATGGCATTCCCCATCCAGCCCATGCTCAGCCTTCCTTGCATCTCACTCTCTTTGCCACCTGTACAGGCATTCTGCCAGCAGCTGCTACCTTTCTTTCTTTGCTCAGGATCATATTTTCTTATCCTGTCTTCTCTTCTCATCCTCAGAGGCCTGGAGCTGCCCCTTCTTGCATGTCCTTCTCCTTCTTGGTAGCCAGACAGCACTAAGGCAGTCATCTCCTCACCTTTTTCAGGAGTGAAATCCTGGGCAAGCTGTCTAGCCTTGACCTGTGCTGACAGCAACAACTCTAGTTCCTTTCTTCCTGCCTTGCTGTAGATGGTCCATCCAGAAAGAAAGAGGATGGACAGGGGAAGGTAGGCATCTTGACCCAGCCTGTCTCAATTTCTGGGGGTATGGTACATAAAGTGCAGAAACTCCCATAGGAAAGACCAGGAAAACTTCATCCAGAGCCAAAGATCTTGTCAGGTGGATGGGAAGGTCCCCAGCCTAGAACAGTGCACTGATAGGCACGAGGGAGCATCCCACTCTGTCCTCTGTCCCATTTAATGAGAAAGACAATGACATTTAATCTGGTTGCCATTCCCCTGAAATGCAACTCACTGGGCTGGGACTCCTGTAGGATTTTTGTGAGTGTGTCACACATATCACTGCACTGCTGGCACTTTCCCAGAACCAACACCTAAATTTCCACGGGATTTCACTAGTATTACAACTATCCCTTCTACCCCATTTAAAATGAGAGGAGTGAAGTTGAGAAAAATGTTATTTAGGATGATAAGGACTACACTAAGGATAGTTGGGACAAAGGATAATCTTAATATGGTGTATTTCTGGCAGAGATACTCATGAGGTGGGTATTGTTGTAATGTAAATGCCACAAGGAATCCAACCATAGTATTACAGAAGAATCTTAATGGGTATTTGTGAGCTTGCACTTTATGTTAGTCACAGGTAGGAATACTAGCAGTGCTTAAGCACTGACCTTACGGACCCAAAGAGGAATTTCCCATACTAAATCCCTTTGTGAATATAACCTCTGGTTCTGCCAATGTAATGAATACCTCTTTCAACAAGGAGCTCACCATCCATTCTCTATGAAGTCTCATCAGATCATTGAGTCCCATACCAAAGAAAGTCACTTGGTCTCTTTGCTTTCAAGTCATGCTATGGAACAGAATGATGAAGTAGTACATTTGTCTCTAATACCATTAAAATATATTGTTTTGATTTAAATTGGCTGAAGTTCTTTTTAATCTCAGCGTATGCACCAAGTTGGTACAGTTAGAAGTATTAATCCACCTTAGATCTTAGGAAGATGGAGATTGTCTGTAATAAATAACTGAGGCACAGCCTTCTCAGAGATGGTTTGTAGTTAAACTTCTAATGAAAGAAGCTGTGTTTCTGTCAGACTCATCGATGAGTGTTAACTAATTTTAGCAATGACTGTTTTATATTCATTTTCAATAGTGTTGTAAGATAAGGTTAGTCCGTTTGACATATTCTGACAATCAATATGTTGTGTAAATTTCATTATTATTATTTCATTATTATTATTTCATTTTCAACATAAGTTTTTAAATGCAAGTTCTCTTTGATGGCTGAGAAATTTCTATTTGATATTTTCATACCCCTGTCTTAAATACTGAATAAGTACTGTGTACCCTTGTTGAAGATTTGGCCTGAGTTTCCTTATGTAGTACTATCTTCCTTTAAACTTTGATCCAGAAACCTTGATTATTTCAGCACTCTGATGTAGCAGCTTTGTACATGCAGTTTCTTTAAACATAAAAATAAAAGTAAAAACAACTCCCTAAACTCATGATGCAAACTCATTGCCTCTCCTTGTGCATATCTGCTCCTCTCCTATATCACAACAGATAAAATTTGTAATAAGAAGAGTTCCTACTCTCTTTTAAAGAGACAGAAATAATTCAATTTGGGGATTATTATTTTGGCAGATGTAGCTCGGAGCAGAGAGCACATGGTGAATGATGCAAATGAAAGCATATGGCCTGCTTAAACTATTTGTCTTTGATTTATGAAATGATTTATGAAAATGCAACATATGGGTAATGAATTACAATAGGACCAGTTATTTTGTACGTAAAAACCATGTCTACAGAAACAAGGGAAAGAAGATAAGCTAAAAATACTGTAAACATGCTGAAAATTTGAGTACTTTTATACCAAAATGTGCTGGCAGACTACATTCCTTTCAACTGAAATCTATTTCAATTAAAAACTGAAAAAAAACACACACAAAAACAAACAAACAAACAAAAAACCCACCAAACCAACCAACCAACCAAACAAACAAACAAAAAACCCCAAAAATGAACACCTAAACGAAGTACAATCAACAAAGATATTCATACCATTGCTATTAATATTCTTTCTGAGGACCTCATATATCTCTGTAAAGTAAACAGAAAAGGTTGCCTGTGTTTTAGACTCAGGCAGTCTCTGTTGGGCAAACAACTGAATCCGCCTTTTCTGACAGGTTGCACTGACCCGCTCTTTCTCTCTGATAAACCAATTACATATACATGTATTTGCAGTGTGTTTGTCAGAAGTTTAGGTCAGAGTCTGTGTGCTCTATCATTTCACTAGCCTTACAGCCCTATGCAAACTAAAACATGTTATTTGAAGGTGGTATTATTAATAAGAATTGTGTAATTTATATAATAGTACAGTTCATTAGTGCAAATAAGTGGCCACGTGTTTCCCATTTAGTCTTTTGCAGTATAAAAGGAGACTTGCTTTATTCTACTGATCAAAACATACTTCTGAAAGTTTATTAAAATGCTGCCTTTTTGGTCTTTAGTGGAAATGTTTTCAGATTTTTGAGATACAGAATAGCTGCTGCAGTCAGCCATAAAATCAGTCATTAGATAATTGAATACTAAAACAACTGTATGAGTAGAGTAGTAGCAGAAATGGAATCTAAAGCCAAATATTCCATGGTATTTCACTCCTTGTACCTGAAATGGCCATGAGTCTAAGGAAATCTAGCTTTCCTCTCACCTGCCCATGAGATGCAGTGATTCAAATAAATTAAATGTTAAACAGCATTAGTAAGATATACCTGTGAAAGCTGAAACAGAAGTGGCTATTTTTTCCCCGCTGTCATTGTTTCTTACACCTGCAGTTTAGCTACAACCCTTGGTTGATCATATTATGTATTTGTTTTGCAGGATCTGAAGCAGAGATCCAGAGTTCATACCTTGGGTTACATCTAAGTGGGTATAAAATTTAATTATAAAAACCAAGCCACAGTAAGAATACGTCTTTCATTATATGGTCAGATAAAGACAGTGAGGCTTGGGGAGATAAATGGATTGAGGACTCTGGAATAAATCTTTTCTTTTCTTCAGGAAATAAATTAAGTGTGTGAAACAATTGCTATCTGATATGAGAAATGCTGGAGGTGAAAGATTTATAACCTGACCAGGACAGAAGTTTAGGGTGGACTGCTTGTATCACATGCAGTAAACAGCAGATAGCTGCATGCTTAATGGAAGAAAACATTTGATGACATTATATTAAAACTGAACAGATTGGCTCTTCAGCTCATATGGAAAGATGTCTGTCTATTGATTCTGATGATAGTGTAGTTTTACATGTGGCATGTCCTAAAAAAATGTTTCTTGATTTACCCGTAGGTGGTAAGAAATATTGCACATAGAGATGGAGCAGATCAATACATCTTTAACAGATATTTAACCTGTCCCTTGTTTCTTGCAACCTAGATGTTGGTTCAACTTTTGCCAGAGAAGCTACCTTTAATGTTTATTTTCTGGTGTCTGAGAAGTTTAAGTCTGCTAGTATGATGGTAGAAGCATGAAAGCTGTTCTGTGTCAGCTTCTCTGCTTGAGGGGGAGCTGCCTATTGGAATAAAATGAAACCACTGCGTCTTGATGGCAATCAGATATGAATGGTGATAGCAAATAAACAGTACTGATGATGCTTACATTTGCTTTAATTCAAGCGCTAAAAAGGATCAAAGGATCAAAACGAATTGAAGGGTCTATGGAGGGGCAGCAGTGTATTTCCTCATCTGAACAGCTCATCCCGTGTGAGGTTTGCCACCGCAATCAGGTTTTTTTCCCATTCAAGCTGCTCCCTGGCAGCAGGGAGCATTCTTGAGGGAGTCCAGTAGGGTGCACTAGGAGGCTGCTACACGTGCTGCTGCTGCTGGGAAACGGCACTCAGATCAAACAATGTGAGGATTAATTCTTTATTTATTTTTTTCCTTTAAAGGTGACTATATTAATTTGGAAAACAACAGTACTTTTTATGAGTGATCAAAGCTGTCGTGTAAGAAATTGCAGGGAACTTCACATATTCAGGCTATAACGGTGCCAAGTTGGGCAGCTTTCATCAGAGAGGTGTTTTAAATACAGTTTCATTTTGCGAGCACTCTGCAATTGCAGCGGAATCATTCATAACGTGATTGAGGTCAGTGATTTTATCTCAAAGTAGGTCCTGCTAATCACTCGGCTTCATGCGTTATTGGTTGTGAGGAAGACTCTAATTACGTTTCAGCCCTGCAAAGGGGCTGGTTAACACAAAGAAATCTCATCTCCTTTTATGATGTGTTCAGCCCAGCAGTTACTTTTGTTCTAAATTGGGCCTGGCAGCCTCCAGGGTGAGTGATTGACATGTCAGTGTGCTAACAGAAGCCAGAACCAATTCTCTTGTCTGACACCTCTTTTCCTCCTCTGAATGTTAATGATGAGTGACCCAGCTGAGTGAATGAAAAGTGCACGTGTCCCTCGTGGCTTTGTGCAGATGCTCAGAGATGACAGCGAGCCCTGCCCAGGAGAGGACACAAAACCATAAAGCCATCTGGTATTATGCAGTGAGCTTAATCTGTTCACTGACTTGGCCAAATGCATGGTAAATCAAATGTTGACAGGAAGGAATTCATAATATTTGTGCTTAAAAATACAGTCAAAAGATCACTGAGAGAACTAGCAACCATAGGTGAATCTCAAGATAACACAAGGAGTATAGCTCAGATTTTGAGCTAGGAAAATGGAAAAAAAAAAAAAAATCTAAAATTAATTCACATCAGAGTAATAAACCACTGATTTGCTTTAACAGTGTCTTCAGTTACCTTGGGACTGGCTTCAGATAGCACAGGATGTTGGTGATCATCACAGGTTTTGAAGCACTTTATCACAATTTCCTAAAACATCCAATCCTGGAAGCCATTGCAGTCACTCAATATTTCTCAGCCAGTAATTAGAATTTTGTTGATTCATATATTCTGTTTTTTAGACTGGAATATGTGGCATTTATTATTATAGTACAAACTAATAGTATTAAATATATAGTAAGACTACTCAGACTAGAAAATACAATGCAAAATCAGTGAGCAGGTTTCTTTATTTGATCATGTCAGTTTTATTCATTCCTTTAATAAAATAGATTGCCTTTGGTAATGCACCATTAAAGTTATCCTGATTAAGTGTTTCTAGTATCTCACTAAATGAATCTGCCACAATAGACAACAAGAATAAAAATCCATACTAGCATGCAGTTAATTATTTCTCATTGTGAGACCCAAATTCATCTCAAAGATGAAGTATCTTTTCTCACCACATTTTGCATATAATCTCTTTTACCTCCAGAGTAGTAAAAATACAATCTCTTTCCACCTTCAGTGCCTTTCTCATCTTTTGCAGATACTGTGGTTGACTACCCTTTGTGCTCTCACAGTACCCCAAAGATTGGTGATTCTTTTGCATCCCTTCAGGACACTCTTGTATTCACACAGAAAGCAAAGCTTGCACTGATTATTACAAACCATTCCTCTTGACAGCTTTTCTATTTCATACTACACCACATGACAGCCAGTCAGACATATCTAGTTGCTGCAAAATCATTTCTCCTTGCACTTTGAATCCTTTTGTGTGGTCCCATTTGATTACCTGCCTTGGTTCTTTCCCGTCTTCCAAATTCTTTCCACTTACCCCAAAGGCCCCTTTTATTTCTCAGCTGCAGATGCCATTAAGTTTGGTTGATCCTTTTACACTTTTTGTGGCATACATTTCATCTAACTTTTTAGTCTAAGAGCTAAATGTCTGGTCTAAGCCAGATATCTAAGTTAGTGGAGAGAAAGGACAACTTCAGAGCACATTTATTTCATGCAACTCAGATACGAGTAGGTAGATTGCTCTCTTCATATTCCCTCCATGATTTGGCTGGTGCCTTACAAAGCATGAAAAATCAATCTCACTTTTATTCTATTGTCCCAGAGTTTTAATAAGTACCATATTCCCCTTTTCTTCAATGTCTTCTTTACTAGTACCTCATCCTCACCCTCAGGATCCATCCATTTGCTATTACTTTTTCTACTTAGATGTGCTATTTAAAATCTTGGTCACTGAGAATATATATAAACATTTATTATAAACAAGAGCTTGAAAATAATTTTTAAAAGTTTCTGCTAACTTCTCAATGCTTTATAGTCTGAACTTTTGTCTCTATGACGTATGGCCACATTTCTCTCAGAGAGTGCATTTCTATTCCTGTTGCACATAGGGTAAGAATTCTAAAGCTTACACATCAAAAAACTTCCAACAGATACCTAAATGATACCTGTGACACCAGCCCCATGAAGATAGGGTACAGCTGATGGCCAAGCCTGTTGTATGCAGAGTTATGATTCACTCTCAAGGTTGGACATGAGGTATTTAGATTCAGAATGGGTTGTTGTTACTTGTTTGAACACAATCCTTTCAAAGCATCACAGTAGCAAAATCAATAATCCAAAATGTCCCGTAACATTTGATTTTCCATTATTCTACATCCAAATATTTGACAAAATATTTTAAGCTGATAAAAATAGTGTCATCTTTCTTTAATTTTCCATTTTAAAGATAGCCAAGTACTTCATTTCCAAGCATTTACAAAGAGAATCACTCCAGAGTTACACCACTGCAGGAAAAAAAATCCTCTGTAAGCAGGTTTTTTTACTTATAGGGTTTTTTGTTTGCTTGTTTGTTTG
This sequence comes from Excalfactoria chinensis, assembly GCF_039878825.1. Classification (NCBI taxonomy): domain Eukaryota; kingdom Metazoa; phylum Chordata; class Aves; order Galliformes; family Phasianidae; genus Excalfactoria; species Excalfactoria chinensis. The sequence continues at coordinate 47,215,830 of NC_092827.1, forward strand.
TTTGTTTGTTTTTTCCCATGCAGATAAACAGCTAAGTCATAAATGTGCCATAAGAACAATTGTCAAAAGCTCATCAAGAATACAGAGCTGCACTTCAGAGATATATGACAATTTGTTGATTGGTCTGAGACTAAAGTAAAGAAGTTTTTTCAGCTGTGGTAAGATAAATGCCTTTGTTAATGTAGGTTCTTTTTCCAGAATTGAAAATATATCCCAAGTGTCATTCCAATGGACAAAGTCACTTCAGTAAAGCAGTGTGCTTTTTCTCGTGTTTAACAAATTAATCTCTGAAACTACCAGAAAAGGCATAATTTCCTTATAAAATGCTTCTTGTTTCTTGTCCCATCAGCCTGGATGCCCATCTTCCTTCCTGCCCCTCCACTGCAGTGTCCTGAACAAACAGTTAAACAAAGAACAGGTTTCCAGGGTCTGAACCCAGGACAGCAGGTACATGGATTTTGTGCCTGGAGGAAAACCATTTTGCTAAAGCACACCGTAGGAAAAAATGAGACCTTTCTATGATATTTTAAATGCTTTAGTTTGACTTTTTGTGTATGTATGTATGTATTTTTTGATGGATGACAGACAGCTGGTTCTTTTGTAGACTGTGCCCCATGATTTACAGTTAAGGCAGAACCAATGCTGGTAGCCTCATAGCAAAAGTAAATTTTCTCACATTCATGAGAACAAATTCAGTCTGTGAAGAAGCATAATAGGTGTGTGTACATATCAATTCTTCTGCTAAGCCATGCTCTAAAAGGAAAGCCAACCAACCAACCAAACAAACAAAAAACCTGGCAGGAGAACAGAGTTCAATCAGAGAAAGCTTTTATCATAACAGAAATTCCAGGCGCCTCCAACAAAGAGAGATGGTAATAAATCAGAGCCAAATTATTGAAAGGTTGGCTGCATTGTTCCCCTACAGAATGCTAAGAGAATTGCTCCTATTAGGATGAGATTTAGGGGGATGGGAGTGGGGAGAGGCCAAGTTTCCATCTGTCAGGGCTAAAGCAGAGAAACCGTGCAGATGGGATAGATCTCAGCAGAATGGTAGAGGGTAGGTTGCTTTCTGATGGGTGCAATCCACTTAGCCTGCATCTCTCAGATGTGTAGGATAAGATGTTAGGATTTTTAGTGTCCAATGCCAGAGAAGAAAAAATCTGTTACACTAAATCATCGGAGTGCCCCCCAGAGTGGACTTAACTCGGGTTTCAGAAGGTCAGAACCACTGAAGAACATTTCTCTCTTTTACTAAATACAATGTTAATCTGAACTACTGAGTTACCTGGTCTACTGAGTGAAGCCCTCAGACATGATGGAGGGACGAGCAGGAGCGGTAAAGGAACACAGCGTACCATGGCTTTCCATGTATGCTCATACTGATCTCTCAGGCCAGCGGGAAGCCACTGTTGTGCTCATGGAATTCAGGAGGATGCTCCCAAAGAAATGTGCGTGGCAGCAAGGGCCTGTGTGTGCCGTGCTTAAAGACAAAGCAGTCATAGCAGGTCCCAAGTACAGGTAAAGGACAGAGGAAAAGGCAGAATTAAGAAGTACACATTATACATGCTAGAAAGAAATGCTTCCTTCCCACACCATTTTATTCTGCTTAGTAAATATTAATTAGGTTTTACAGTCTGGAGCCCTTTCAGGATTCAAATGAATATATTAGCTATTGTCAGCTATGAACAGACTGTTTGGAGTTATAAATGGAAATAATTTATTTACTGGCATGGTGAAGACTGGGATCCTTCACTGAAAGACAGCAATTAAGGGACATAACACTAAAACCAAAGAGGAAGAAATTTAAAATAGCACTGAGAAATGTCTTTCTGTTCTATTTTTTTAAAGAGTGGACATGCACAATAAAAAATCCAGCATGGATTTAATGTTAGGGATGGAAGGGAGATAAGGAGCTTAAGCCCCTTGCATTAACACCAACTGGTGCTGTGCACAGACACTGTGACTGTGACTGTGTCTGAGCACGTCAGTGCACAGCCCTCCCACTGCAGCAGGACCAGGCTGTCCGCTGGACACACCACACATTCTGCTTTTCAGACATGTTAAGTAAAACTAATGAGAACATACAGAATTAACGGGGTCCAGCCTGAAGTTACCTACTAGAGTTGCTTTCATTTGTATGCAGCTGAGTCAAAATCATTACAAGAAGCACAGTGAACATTCTTGTTTGAGTGTAAAGCAGGTTGTTTCAAATATTTAATTTCATACTGAAGCTCAGGGTGGGTAGACTTAGGTTGGATAGAAGGAAAAAATCTTTTACAATGAGAGTGGTGAAGCACTGGAACAGGTTGTCTAGCATAGTGTTTGATGTCCCAGCCCTGGAGTCTTAGAAGGCAAGGCTGGAGCAGGCCCTGGGCAACCTGATCTAGCTGTGGTGTCCCTTTCCATTGGAGGGGAGCTGGACCAGATGGCCTTCAGAAGTCCTTTCCAACTTTACAGATTCTATGATTATATGATATGTCAATCAAACACTGCCTCCCTCTTCTCCCCATCAGAGCAAACAAACACTAAACACACCTACACAAGCACTACACAAAAACAAAAAAACATACTGCTCTGACACTGATACCCTAACACCTTGAAAGATTGTTTGCGTTTACTATAGAGATATAAATGGACTTCTGGTGAGGGGACTGGAGTACAGGCCTTATGAGAAGCAGCTGAGGGAGCTGGGATTATTCAGTTTGTAGAAGAGGAGGCTCAGGGGAGACCTTATTGCTCTCTATAACTACCTGAAGAGAGGTTGTAGTGAGCTGGCAGTTGGCCTCCTCTCTCCTGTAACTGGCGATAGGACTAGAGGGAATGGCTTTGAGATGCACCAGGGGAGGTTCAGGCTGGACGTTAGGAAATACTACTGCTCTGAAAGAGAGGTCAGGCAGTGGAATAGGCTGCCCAGGGAGGTGGTGGAGTCGTCAACCCCGGAGGTGTTCAAGGAACATCTGGATGTTGTGTTGAAGAACATAGTTTAGTGAGAATTATTGATGATTGGTGGATGGTTGGACTGGGTGATCCTGTGGGTCTTTTCCAACCTCAGTGATTCTGTGATTCTGAGTCTTTCTTAGCCACATAACCCAGTGGGTGTCAACCCTGTTCATGATAGGGTGTTGGAACAAGGTGATCTTCAAGGTCCCTTCCAACCTAAGAAATTCTGTCATGTGATATTCTATGATAATTCCCTTCGTGTCTCTCTGAGTTCCTACCTAGGGATTTACTATCAGTACAACTGAAATAAATTACACACAAGGCTTAGTGTTAACAGATCCTAAAAACACGCATCTCTAACTAACATAATTTTAATCTATCTACATCAGTAGAATGAGATGAAACAACAGTAGGCACACCTTCATCTTATCTACAGTGCAACTTTCACTGTCTGCAGCAGTGACGCTGCAAAACAGCTGAATTAAGTTGCAGAACTTGCTATTCCGAACATGGGCTAAGTGACTAAAAACTGTATTGAGAGATTAGCAGATGAATTATATACTGTTCACAATTTTTTTTTTTTTTTTTTTTGCATCCACAAAGATAAGGATCTAGTTGTAGCAAGAGCTGAGAATAACAGACAATCCATCCCAGCTGAGGTTAGTGATAAGTCATACTCTGACTTTGGCAGAGCAAGATTTTTACTTTGCATGCTTTCAATGAATTTATGAAGTTTATGCTTTGTTTTTATCCTTTCAAAGGAAACTAAAATGTGAGGGAAACAAATTATATTCTATCTGTAGTTCCATTTAGGAATACATTGCATCTACTATATCTTCATTTTATTTCCTTCATATGATATACATAAGCAGAGATTTATTGATCTCCTTTTTATCGTTCTCTCCGTATTTTCCTAGGAATAGATCTGCTCCTAAATCAGGCATATATTGCAGCTGTCATCAAATGTTTAATGGTTTTTCCAATTCTTGTGTCTTGAAATAATTCTGAAAAAAGATTTATTTGTCCATTAGTACCATGTTGTTTGCTCAGTGGAAGAAGTAAAGTTTAAATAATGCAACTGTGAAAGAACCTTAAGAGATTTTTAAAGCTGTAATTTGTCACAAGTGGAATTACTGAAATATTATTTTATAAAGTCATATTTATTATAATTTTCCCTTCTTCTTTATGTATTTGGTTATCATGGATATTTTTTTTCCTCTGTCAACAAAGTTTATTACTATTTATTTTTATCATCCAGAAAAATTACTCTATTTCACTTCTAGCCTCTCTATAATCACGTTCTGCTCTCATCAGACTTACCCATTATTCATGGAAAAATTTCTCACTACAAAGAGATTTTCAGCTACTGATCAGTTTATGTCACATGAAATTGATAGAAAATACAGTTCAGGAAGGCTGCATTAAACTAAATCACCCCTGTCCACAGTGTGCTTCCAACTAATAGCTACTCACTTACAAATGCATTCTCTGCATTGAAGAACTAATTGTGCCAGTAATAACCAGGTAAAGGTGCCAAATTTATGGCAGTGATCATGCTATTAGTAGAGGGGGAGGCAGTACAGTACAGCAGCAGAACTGATTTATGTTCAGATATCAACTTTCTCTTCATCATGGCACGAGCATAGCTTTTTGTAGAGAAAAGCTTGTTTTCACAGCTCCTAAATCCAAACAGTTCTTACCCGGAAAGGGATTTTATATCTCTGTCATTGAAGACACCCTTTGAATTTTTTGAGAAATAAAAGGTTTGCAAATAAAATATTTCATTTCATAAATGAGGAAAATTTGTGTAGTTTGAAAATATGAGACATCTACATTAGATTTTTTTGGAAGCAACAATATTTTTGAAGAAAATATTTGTTGGTGTGCCATTGGGAATCCCAGTGGTTTCATTAAGAAACTTCTAATTTTTTGAGAGGTTGCGTGGATTGCATGGAAAGCACTCAGAGATTTCATAAATCTTGTCTAAGATTTATGGAGGATGAGGTAAGCAGAATTTTGAGTCAAATGATCCCACTGCTATAATTGTTAGGCTTCAACAGGAAGTCTTAAAAGGCCTGCACCAAAACCAGTATTACATTGACAATCAAGAGGAACACAGGGAACACAGTGAGGGCTCTATAGCCCCCTGGGTCAACAAGAATTTCTGGGTAGATAGCTTGGACACATGCATCTTGCTGTCTGTGTGTTGATTTGAGAAGATAGCCAAGGATAACCCTTGAGAGAATATCAGCTCTCAATTCCTAAGGTCTTACCATACATCCTCTTACATTAATCTCTTAGTTCAGCATGATTTGATGGGTAGTCAGTAACTTCATCCTCCATGGCATCTATAATTGCTTTGAGAAAAGGATGTCAAGATGGTCATGAACATAACCAAGACAAACAGTCCATGTAGAGGTAACCATAAGCAGATCTGGCTTTAACATATTGATTCAGAGGAATTTTATGTCTATAAAATTATATATCCATTAATCTTTGATTTTGGAGCTGAAATTTCATACAAACAACACCGAAGCAGAAAAGAAGAATTAAGAAAATGAATGTGAAGGGTTAAAACTTGGTGGAGTTCGGAGCAATTGTACCAACTATTGATCTTATATATGCTTCATTAATGGCTACTATCACTACTAGGCAATGAAAGATACTTGCTAGTTCATTTGCCTGAGAAATCTGTGACTAAACTTTATCCCAAAATTTTCTTCACCACTGCATCTCATATGTTAGGCAGCTTTGTGCCAAACAAGGCTCTGTACAGAACAAGCTTTATAACTGACTAAACTGCACACATTTAGTGTACAGAGAACATTAATTTGAATGTCCCCAAATAGATCAAAATCAATACCAAAGTCCATAATAGTATGTGCTTCTTAATTAGAAAGATTTCATTTTAATTCATCCTACAAAAACTTACGGAAAGTAGGTTCAAATCAGGATTTGTGGTGTTATACAACATAAAACTTTCTTAGACTGTATACTGTAGGTGATATTTAATCAATGAATAAAAGCAAACAAGCAACAAAATTATCTAGTGAAACATATAGGTATATAATATGCATACAAAAGTACGTATTATTAGAGTCAGCACATCCATACTTTTAACAGAAGTACTGATACTGTTACTAATTCATTATCTTTAAACTGCCAGTAACTCACAGAGCATGAAAATGAGTGCTATCAAAGATGTCTGTAAATGCACTTCAAATGCTGATAATGCAGTATGTTGAGGTCCTTGTTCATCACAAAATGTAGTTTTTGTGGGCTATGATCCACAGAAATTCTCTGTCTCAGCAGCTGTGTAAGTCTAGTTTGAATCAGCAACCAAAAAATCCATTTCACTGACCACAAAAAAGAAAATTTCCAAAAACAGGGCAGACCTTGATTTACACTCTTCCCAGTGAAATATCTTTTCTTTAGAGGAAATTGTCAAAGACTTGTAAAAGACTGTCTTGAAAGAAGTATTCTGGAATAAAGGTAGTTTAGGTTGGATAACCAACTATTTTTACTGCCTCCTCCTTTTCCTGTTTTTCCATTAGGGAATGTTTTGAGATGTTCAGAGTACTTCTTGATTTCTCAAAGCCACAGCATTAACAGCATGAAGGGATGAGGGAGAAATGGAAAGAAGGAAGGAAGGAAGGAAAGAAGGAAGGAGGGAAGGAAGGAAGGAAGGAAGGAAGGAAGGAAGGAAGGAAGGAAGGAAGGAAGGAAGGAAGGAAGGAAGGAAGGAAGGAAGGAAGGAAGGAAGGAAGGAAGGAAGGAAGGAAGGAAGGAAGGAAGGAAGGAAGGAAGGAAGGAAGGAAGGAAGACTGATGCTTTTTCACGATCTCCCATGAAAGACCAAAGGGTGTCTTTTTTTTCTTTCTTCCATCTGTTTTACTTTTCAACAACCTTTCCTATCCACTTTGCAAACGTAGTCAATACTTCTTGCTTCAGTGTTTCCTCCAGCAATTGTACATTCTTACCCAAACAAAGGTAAGGCAAGTAACTCAGTGAAATTTTACACATCTCATTCCCTTTAGTTGCTGTGTGAAACCCTATTTCCAAATCCAAGATTTACTTTTCTTCCCCGTCAGATGGCTTTGACTATCGAGTTAGAGAAATTGATTCATGAGGAAAGGTTAAGGAGCTAAATACAAATAGCTTGGCTGCACAATGACTAAGACAGATGGGAACATCATAATAGCCTGCAGAGTACTATTGGACTGAGAAGGAAGGGCCTCCGGGGAAAGGCATAAAACAGAATTTGGCTCATTTTTTTGAGCCATCCAATTGTCACTAGAATCATCATGGTAAAAAGGGAAGCAGGTGGCCACTTAACATACTTTTTGAATTTAAATAAGTCTCAGCAGAAGCACTTCGTCAGTTATGGGTTATCATAAGAGTTCAATATTAGCCTCACTCCTTTAGATCAAAGCTCTGTCCATCTGTGACTCCCGCCTCCTGCATCACTGTGTAGCAGATGCTCTGGAGCTGAGCAAATGCATAGTGTTCTTTCCCTTGGTCTTCTCCCAGTTCCCAGCAGTTTGTGTCTTAGGGTGAGTTGGGAATATGAGTTTAATACCTAAACATTTACTTAGACTTGTTAGTCTACTTTTGAACATTTTTGATGTTGGGAATAGTTTTCCCAGCTTAGTTATGCGTGCAGTGCAACTGTTGTTCATTTAGTAGATTGTATTTTCTTGTCTGTTCTGTTGAAAGATGTAGTAGACGTCTTTCTAGTTATTCAGACATTGAATTCAAGATTTCCTTCATTTTCCTTCTTTCCAAGATAGTCCTGGTTTCTATGCTTAAAATCTTCCTTTAAATAGCCATTCTACAATTCTTTGTTGTGATCTTCTGTTTGTCGATTTTTTGCCTATTACTGAGCAAGGTTGACATGTTCACAGTGCCATAGGGTAGGTCCAGTTCTCATTCCTACTCAGTGGTAGTAAATCATACTGATTTTGCACCAGTGTGATTGTTTTGTCCCAGGTGACTTTAACCACTAGATGTTGAAAATATTTTATCCTGTCTAATCTTTGCACATATGCATTGGGAAGGCCTAATTCTTTTACTTCTCTCCCATCAAGTACAAGGAAAAAGGCTTTTCTTTCCTCCACCAAAGCTGAGGTTGCATAGAAACAATGGATTTTAAAAGGGTAATTCCTAATGGGTAATTCAAAGAGCTAAAGACATGGAACAGATGGAAAGGCAAGAATTTTTATTTTCTGTATTCCTTCAGTGTGTCAAACAGCTTGTTGTTTCAAGCAGCAAGCTGTAATGTGAGAAAGAGGAAGAGGAGAATGAAAGATTTACATAGGTGAAGGGGGGAGAGAGAGTAGATTCAAATGAAGAAAGATGACAAAGATGGCGAGTGGAGGTGGTTCACAGCAGCAGTGCTTTTTGTGAAACATCCCCACATTGGTTTAGTCTGTAGAATGCATACAACATTGCTAGGGTTAGGTTAATTCAGCACAGAAATAAAAGCAATGTTCAATTAACTCCATATGTGCATTGCCTGAGTTTGCTAAGGGCTTTGCCAGTAGGTTCACAAACCTTTCGTATGTGATGAGTATGACTTTAAGTAACAGAGATGCCACTATGATTTCTAAAATCTCTCAGATAAAGCTGCTTTGAAACTGAAAAGACTCAAAGCTCTATTTATGCCAATACTTCCCTAAACCAAAAGAACCTGTAGAAGAACATGTTCCTTCCAAAAATAAATCTTTTTTTGTTCAAAGATATTGGCAAAATTAGAATACAGGAATCTGAGAAAAAGTGCATTAGTATACACACATAGCTTGTGCTATTCAGAAGCTGTCATTTAAAAACTGATGTTCAAGCAATTAACATATTAATACTAACATCTCAAACTATAATTTAACCGGAGCTTTGTGACTAAGACACAATAAAGACAAGAAAATGTCAAGCAATCTATGTTCTTTAGGAAATGCAAAAGGGGGAAGCAACTTGAAAGTGTCATAGTGCTCATGTCACTTTATAATCTCTCAAAGGTTTTCCAGAAAAACCCAAATATTACATTTCAGTCCTTATATACATACAAGAACATCTCCTACTGATACCTCTGCGAGCAACAAAACCCTAACAGTGGGGAAAACTTTCCCCCATTTAAAACCAAAGCATTACATAGTGTAACAGTATGTAAAACTGTTCAAGGTAATCACATTTCATGTGGAACTCTGAATATAAATTAAGATTTTGAACAAAGTTCTGACATGCAGACAAAAGAATGTGCTTATACCGATAACATTACAGTGGGCACTGAGTGCAACATTTTAAAAATTACTGACAACCTGCTTTGAGTCATTTTGTAAAACTTACTTTTCCTGATAGAAATGCACCTTAGCAGTCATGAATAATATTATAAATATGCATTTTTTAATATAGTTTGCATTCCATTTTGTAAGGAAAAAAAGACAGTGAAAAAGATATTTTTCATCTATAAAAATATCAACATATTGAGTGTTTTGATGCTAACTTCTTCTAATAAGGTGCTTTCTCTAAGTCTCTGCTTTCCTGTAATCAAATTTCAAATAGAGACTATACATAGCATGTCACTGGTGTAAGACAAAAAGATCCACTATAATTTGATGAACTCTTCACTTTCCTCCACTATCTGGCCTGATGGGGAAAAAAACAGATATCAATAATAGTACCAATTCCATCATTTCCAGATGCATCCTTTGCTCTGGGAGGAAATTTACTCTTCAAACTTGGATTCCTTTAGTATTATGATTTTGTATTTCTTTAGTATTATGATTTTGATTGAGAATACTGGATTAAGCTGATGAACATGAAGATTTTCTACCTGAATTCAGGAGTTATTTTGCTGTTTTTCTCTAGCAGAAAAATTCCAGGCTCTCCTGGCTCATATACAGCACTGTGAAAAAAAAATGTTGCATATGAATGCTCTGCTTTTGTAGCACATTGTTTTAGACATTACTCATCTCCAGGATTCATATACTGTGTGGTAAAGAAAACGTCAAAAAATCCAATCATAACTTTCATTTTAAAACTTATGTTTTTATTCAATGCTTCGGAATAAGTTATAGTGAAGCAGCCTTATAACTGTTGTCTTTTATGTTACTGAAACCACAAGAAATGATAAAGTGGAGTATATTTGTATACATTTAGCTTGGCTGTTTCTTGCTAATTCGTGTTAGTTTTCTGTATAATGATAGAATACCAGACAATAGATGTTAGAATACCCATAATATGCTTTTGTATTTAATTTTTGCCCTATACAGCTACTCGTTTTCTTGCAGGTCATGCTTACACTACTCTACTTTACAGCTTGCCTCTTAAAAGTGTGGCCTATTTATTATCTCTTATTTGGATTTATATTGCCAAAAGCTCTTTCTATTTACTGTGCAAGCCCAGCCTCCATACCTTATTTTAACAGGTATATTTTTCTCGCCTTTTTCTTGAAATAATTTTTGGGTATTTTGCAAATGGATTATTTAAAATTATTTTTTTCCAGAGCTGTCAACAAAGCACATTCACTGCTCGCCTTCAGGCTCTCCTTTGCAAGGGGTGTCTGCCAAAACCTAACAAAACTATTAAGCTACTGCCAGTCCAAGGGCACTTCTTTTTCCACTGACCTCTGCATTAAGAATCTGAACCTTTCTGAGAAGCTCAGAAATTGAGCCTGCCTGACAGTGACAAACAAAAATTAGTGTCAGAGCAAAATAACTCTCCTTTAAGAATGTAAAACAAAATTGAAATAGGAGCAACTGTTTGTGAATATATTGGACTAGCTTGAAAGAGCCAAGGGGAAGTACCTAGAAGCACTTTTTTTAAAGCTATGCTGTTGGATGTGCTACATTTTTAGTGAAATCTGCAAAATTCAACACAGAATTTGCTGCTGGCATACTTACCTTCAGGCCGGCTGATCTGAATCACCCTTGAGCTTGCAGGGTCTTATTTAATAACTTGTAGGACTAACAAGGACAAGCTGTGACAAAAAACATGTGTCTTTTAAGTAAAATAAAAGAGGTTTGTTCTTTCTACAACCTACTCATGCTTAAAGCGCTTAAATACCAAGCAGCATTTTCATGGTCCAGCTGTACCCCAGGCAAGGCTGGGCCAATCTACTAGCACATTGCATGCTACACTGGCTGAAGCCTCAGGGAAGATTCATTAGTTTTGCTGTTGTAAAAGCAACTCAGTCAGCTCCTTTTTCTGAAACACAGATAAGCACATTTTCTAAAGTAAACGGAACTTACTTTTCTATGCTTATCTGTACCATATATTTTCTTGGAGCATTCAAAGAAGCACTTGCTAGGAACAAAATCATAATAGCTTGCAGTGCCTAGGTTTTGAGGATCTGAGTTTTAAAATCTTTGTCTGGCCACTACCAATGCAAAGAATACAATATTCACAACCAGGAATGAAAAATTCTGGCAGCAACTTTGATAATTTTAGAAGACAGAGGACATTAAGTGAACTGGGGTGCATGCAGAGCAGTAAAGTTGAAAGCCTGATTTTGTTGCTCTTAGTGGAGCTCATCCAAAGAATAGGACGGTGACTACAGTTTCAGTGTCAGTAGTCTCTTTCCACTAACTTTGATAGAAATCCAAGTCAATCTCTGGGAAAAATTCCACCAAAAAAGACATTTCCATTTGGCCTTCATGTTTGTAGTTACATACACAGTGGCTATCAACAGAGAAATCTGAAAAGCTGAGGAAAGATGAAACCTTGTGGAGGGATGATTCATTTCACCTAATGCAAGCTAATGTAAAAGGTCAGTACGTGACCCAAGCCAGTTGTCTAGGTTCTTTATCATCAGGAAAAGCACAGAGATAGAATGTTGTCCAAGGGGTGACCAATCTTATGTACCTTAAACATCCATCTCAGGACAGAGAGAGTGAACTGACAATGGAGATGGCTCTCTCTTTTTTCCAGTAATTAGACTGCTATCCAAGGCAAGATATTTAATTTCTAAGTGGCTAAAGATAAGCAAATTGAGTACCACAATCTTCCTCTAATCACCGGAATATATTTTGTTTCCTAATTACCCATGCATAATGACTTCTTGTACCATTTATTTTGGATATATACTTGCTTATTCAATATTTAAAAACTGTATTTACATCTTGTCAAATTTTTTCTTAAATTAAAATGACAGAGAATAAAATAATGGTGCTGATTATTACTTATGTTTATCTTCTTAGCAACTTTATTCAGTGTGTTTCAAGCAGATTAAATCTTAATAGGAAGCATGAAATGCTGCAGTAAGAAAATTATGCTTACAGGTGTCAAAAGATGGAGAAGGTTTATTTATAAAAGTAAAGAAAACATTGCTCTTTCTAAGGAGCAGGTTTTTATTTTCTGACTTCTCCAATCATTGCAAAGGCTCTAGAAGACTTCAAGCATTTAGTGAGAAATATAGAGTACAAAGCATTACATCAATAATATTCATTTCCATTCCTTCCTTCCTTCCTTCCTTCCTTCCTTCCTTCCTTCCTTCCTTCCTTCCTTCCTTCCTTCCTTCCTTCCTTCCTTCCTTCCTTCCTTCCTTCCTTCCTTCCTTCCTTCCTTCCTTCCTTCCTTCCTTCCTTCCTTCCTTCCTTCCTTCCTTCCTTCCTTCCTTCCTTCCTTCCTTCCTTCCTTCCTTCCTTCCTTCCTTCCTTCCTTCCTTCCTTCCTTCCTTCCTTCCTTCCTTCCTTCCTTCCTTCCTTCCTTCCTTCCTTCCTTCCTTCCTTCCTTCCTTCCTTCCTTCCTAACATGCTTCATATTTGGAGAAGGAAGTGGTGAAATAGAAACCACATTTGAACTGACAGCATTTCTGTTCCATAAAGTAGTGGAGTTCTGAACTTCCTTACCACAGTTCTCCAGTCTTGCACTCAGCTCTCTTTGACATGAGTTTTTATAAACATGCAAGTGATTCCAGAATCCAGCTCCTGTTGACATCAAAGTGCTTGAAGGACCTGCCCGTATCTTTTTCCTGACAGTAGGAAGGTTGGGGAAAGAAGGAGCAGCAGATGTGCTGGTGTGTGCAAGTATTTGATTTTCCCTTTGAAATGGTAGATATGACTCTCAGAGGGGGATAGTGATTACATTCTTGGAATGTGTAAGTTATAAAACTACCCTTGTGATCAGTTAAAAAATGTGTAAAAAAGCACTTGCCTTCAGGAGAGTTAATGTTAAAGTTTCATTTCCTCTAGAGACAAATACCAATTCAGTGGAGCAGGAGAAGATAGAAAAGAATGAACCAGCAAGAGTGTGCGGGTCATTCTTATATAATTCCAGACATTTTTGCAAAAGCTAGAATATTAAATCTCACTAGGTGGAGAGATAGATGCAGACTGAGGGCAACCTAGAGGGAAATAAGATTGAACTAATGAAAGTTTTCTCTCTCAGTAGTATGTAAAGAATGTCTCCAATATTGTGCTCACTAAAATAGTGTCTCTAGGCGATATGAGAATAATCATAGATGGAAATTACACTTCCCTACTAGAATCACATGAACAAGAATAAAACTGCCTGAAAGAACATGATCTGTAGATTTCTGCAAGCTGTCTTACTTTTAATGATATTTGAGGATCTTCTGAGATTTTCTAACATAATGAGATTTCTGGCTGGATTAGACAATGTCTTCATTTCCTTGAATCCTTTAGCAGTGTTGACTACTGTCTGATTTTCTTCTCTGCTCATATTTGGCTTGTGGAGTTTCTGTACTGGAGGTGTTAAAACAATATATTTGACTGTGTTTGCTCTGACAGAGCTATGAGACAGAATTTCATCAAAAGATTAATCTAGATTTAACAAAGTTGAAAGAATTCCTGTGAATTATCCTAGTAATTTTCAAGAAAGGACTGGGAGAGTTAATATGCTTATATATTTCCAGGATTATACAGGAAAGAGAGTTTGGGAGAAATAGAATCTTAAGGCCAAAGATCACAGAATCACAGAATGATTGAGGTTGGAAGAGACTTTGGAAATCAACTAATCCAGACCTCTGGCTTAGAGCAGGGCTGGCTGGACTACATTGCTTAAGGTCATGGCAGGGGGACTGAAACTAGATGATTTTTGTGGTCCAGGCTATTCTATGATTCTATGAGCATCTAGATTGTTTGATTGTTTGATTGTTAATGTAGCTTTCAACAAGCACAAGACCCATTATTGATCCTGGGGTACAGCACTAGTCTGCCACCAGCCAGGATTAATGCCAGTGATCACAATTTGTTGACTCTAGCAGTACAACTACTTTCTGGTTGACTTTACTCTCCATTTACCTAATCCACAGTCCATCAGTTTACCAATGAGGTTGTTAGGAAAAATGGTTTCGAAACCCCTGTTAAAGTTAAGATAAAAACATGCACTGCTCTCTCTTTGACTGCTAAGCCAGTCATGTCACTGTAGACGGCAACTGGGTCAATCAAACATGATTTCCCTTTTATAAATCCATGTTGACAACTCCCAGCCAACTTCTTGTCCTTAGCATTTTTGGAAACATTTTCCAGGTTTGGTTGCAACAGGGACTGAGGTGAGGCTGATGATTCTTTAGTTCCTTGAATCCTTCTTGCTCTCCTTGAAGACAGAAATGATGCTTGCTTTATTTCTGTTCTCAGGAAGCTTCTGCTATTTGATGTGACTTTCATAGCCAGTGGCCACTTGGTGATATCTGCCATCTCCTTCAATGTCTGTGAGAGCATACCACCAATTCCTGTGAATATGTGCATGTCTAGCTTGTATAAATGTTCCCTGGCTCTCTCCCATCAAGGACAATCTTCCTTGCTCCGGACTTTCCCACTGATCTTATGAACCTGAGATTCCTGATGATGGGTCTTACTGGTTAAGATCAAAGCAAGGAAATGAGTGCATTTTTTGTCTTCAGACTACAGAAAGGAGAGATAAATGAAGCATTGACATAGGCTTCAAAAGAGAATCCAAGGATAATTCATTAATTGATGACTAATGGAATATATGCTGACAGCCTACAGCAAGCTATCTGCTTTCTGGGTCCTTTCTTTTTTTCTTCTTTTTCTTTTTTCTAAGTGATCATCTGCATTAAAAGACAGGGGAAATCAACAGGGATAATTTCTGTAGTAATATTTTCTCATAATGCCCATTGTTCTAATTAGTATGTAGAGATGGCTATGTTAAGTGCAGAGAACAGTAGATGACAATTTTTTTGTCACTCATGACAAAAAAAGTTCTGAGAGTACAGAAATTAATGATTGATGGATAGTTATAAATGAGCACCATAAAAAGCAAACAAAAAAAGACCAAAAAAGCAAATAAACAAATAAGCCCTCTCCCCCCAAACAGCTCAACTTAAAAGTTCCATCTAGAAATCAATATGATTGAATTTTTTGCAGCTTTTTTTGTCTTATCCAAGATTGTCTCTGGGTTTTCAGGAACCCACCTCTTCACTGTTTGCCAGAAAGCATTTCTTACATTCATAGAACATTTATTTCCTGTTCTAAAAATCTCTTCATCCCTTTTTTAGGGTCCTTGTTAGGGTAACTATACACCTCTGGATCTTCTGGATGATTACTACCTCCCACCAACATATGCTTGTTATCGTTTTTTTGGAAAATTAGGAGTAAAATCGATTTACTAAGTGGTAGAGAATCTCTCAGATTCGGGCAACTGAAAGAATTCCTAATTGGACTGTATCCTTGTGGAGATTATTTTCCAAGGAAAGGTTTATCTCCCTGAACAGAGGAAGAGCTCAACTCCTCTTTCATGCTTTTGAATTTCTCCTCCCTCAGTTTTCCTCTGCTTCTGTAATCTGGTTGTACTGAAGGACACCTACAAGAGTCAAGTGTCACCTTGCAATAGGCTAGCAGAAAAAAATCTCTGAATGGAAAAGCGCAGTTTTTCAATTAAACTTAAATCTCTCTTTTTGTGATGTCTCTTTCATTTCTCCTTCTACCGTTCTGCTTGTATTATTTTGACAAGGACTTCTGTAAACTCCCAAGATGCCAACCTGAAACTGACAGGAATGGTGGCAAAAATACTCAACGTGCAAATTCTTCTGACGGACTAAAAGGAGTCTGTCATCTGCTGGAATCACCTTTCTTTTTCTCCCTGTGCATTTCTCCTGCTCTGCCCTCCATACACACCTCGGTGACAGCCTGAGGGTGTCAGGCGTAATTCTGCAAAGACACAGAGAAGGAGAAGAAAATGCCAAGTGTCAAGTCTATCCCATGACCTCCTGCTACAGCACAAACCGAAAATAGCAGCCCTGGGAAAGTGGCCTGGTAGCTTCTTTAGTCTTGATAGGTTGAATTGGCTTTCAAGTGTTTTCACAGCTACTCTGGAGAGTTATCAGCACTTAGTGTCTGATGCAGTGTCTGCTGAAATCTATAAGACTCTTTTTACTGACTTCAGCGGACTGAATGTTGACCCTTGTTTTTGCCATGAGTCTTCTGTACAAAAACAACCTACTGATGCATGTTTGTAAAGAATTGCTACAAAAAATTCCTACCATTAACCTGTAAAATTAAGGAGAAAAAGGGCCGAGTCTTTTGTATTAGAAATATAAATTCAATAAAGTTGTCTGGAAGTATGTGAGAGCAGATATATGTTGTTCTAGGAAAAAACAAAAACAAAACAACTTTTTTTTTCTTTACAATTACTTTTCTACTGTAATTGATCCCCTACTGTCTTATGGATCTTTTCTGAAGGAAACCGTTTGCTGGCATTGCCAAAGCTTACCATTCTGTTGTATTGCCAGTTAAGTCTAAGTAGTGATGTTCAAGAGAAATATGAATAAACTCACTGAAATCTGTTTTCCTAACATCTGTGAGTTTATTTTCAACACTTCAATTGCAAATAAAATTCACTTGAACAAATTTGTCATACAAATAACTTGCAGTACTGAAGACATGAGTAAGACATGAGTTCAAAGTAAAACTGGGGAAGACATAGTTCCTACTTGGTAAGAAGAGCTAATATATCCTAGCAGTCAGAGTAGGTGGCTAGAGTCACTTAAGCAATCCACGTTTTCTTTCTTTTTTTTTTTTTTCTTTTTTCTTTTTTTTTTTTTACCAGGAAATTATTTAGATATCCAAAACTTAACAAAAGGATCTGTTTCTTTAGCACAAGAATGCTAGTGGATAGAGCCAGTCTTCTTCCACCTGTACTTTGTCTACTAAAGCAATCATTTTCAGCTCTGTACCTCATTTATTATCTTAGACCTCCAGTTATTGCTTCTCATCTTCCCCTTTGCTTTTAAAAATTTAGTTTGAAATAGCCACAAGGTGGGGCAAACATTTAACTTAAAAATCATTGGCTTGATTCTCATCTCTTACCACTGTCAATCAAGGATAATCCTTCTAAGGCTATTGGTCTTACATAGCAACATAAGGAGGTGCTTGCTTCTGTTGGATGTTCTTGACTTTTTTCTAAGCAAGGCCCTGGTAATGCAATCAGAAGCAATGATAAATCCTTAATAGATTCCTATTGTTCACAATTAAATGACCTTTTAGGTCAACTGTCAAAGTACCATGACTTAGTAAGCAGTAGTATCTCTTCCATTCAGTGCCTAGTTTTGAGTGATGTATTCCTGACAAGCAAAAGAAAACCCAGTTACCTACTTTTCTTTCTTGATTCTTCAGTAAATATTTAAATTTTAATATGTCAGCTGTCCATACAACGCAGATGTTGTCAGGGTCTTTTTAAAAGAAACATATTTTAGTAACTTTCATAAAAGTTGTGAAAGACAGAACCAATTTGTTTATGCAGCTATGAAGAAAAGAGCATTAAATCTTTGTCTGGATAGAATCTATGGGAGAATATTACAAAAATAAATAAATAAATAAATAAATAAATAAATAAATCATAGAAAATGTTCTATTGCATATCTCATTTCCATTCTCTTGGATCAGCCAGCTTTTGTTAGGAGGGTTGCTATGAACCGAATGCCACCAAACAGGAGCTACCTGCCATAAGTGCTTCTGTGAAGAGGAAGCAGTTACAGGCCTTTCATAACTGTTCTGATGTCAGTTTCAAAAACTTAATCAGAATTAGTTAAGTGGCCACTGAGTTTCAAATTACAGGGGATATCCAGCCCCTGAAAGTAAGAAGACTTGTGTTCACTCATGGCTCTACAGCAGTGTTTCTCAGACTGTTTTGGACGATCAGCTAATTCTTCTGATAAAAAAAAAAAAACAAAAAACAAAAAACAAAAAACAAAAAAACAAAAACATCTCAAACTTTGCTTATGTGTAAGCAATATCACTGAGCTTCATGGCTTCTTTCTTTTGGGGGTTGTGTATGTGTATGTGTATGTGTATGTGTATGTGTGTGTGGGGGGAGGGAGATGGGGTGCGTACACTTCACTGTATAAACAAATTTACCAAGCAGGAACAGGTGCAAACCATGCCTGCATCTCACACAAGTTTAGAACTTTTAAATCCAACTTTATTTATTCATTTATTTATTACAGTTCTAGCTAGATTTTATGGTTATTTCCTGTGTAAAGAGGAGAATCTGTCTGCATTCTTGCTATTTTAAAAGTCAGCACAGCTTTCTGCCCTTTATAAATTATAATAAATGTAACTGGCAGGACTTTTGAGACTCCAGAGATAGATTTTCTGTGGCTGAATAAATAGTGCCCTGAAAATAGATTTCATTGTCTTCAAATGCCATGGGATGACTCTGACCTTTGAATGTAAACTTTCAGATTAGTGAGTTTTACCTCAAAAGATTCTCATTAGCATTTGTGGCAGTTAAAAAGCTGAATGCTATTTTGCTATTATACCGTGGACTATGGATCTATATAGTGAAAGTTGGGGAAAGTGCCAATGCAAAATACACTATCAGAACTCATTTTCTAACATTACCTTCCAACAGATTTGGGCATATTCTGGACTTATTATGTGTTGTCCTGGTAGTTTAAGTCTTCATGACATTTGGACTTGAGATGTTAAAAATTTACTTAACACTTCTTTGGTTTAGGAATATCAAATAAGTTTTGTCAAATCAGTAAAAGGTGCTTTCTTTTACAAGATACCTCTCATTTTTAAGGCCAGCTATCATGAAGGGCAGAGAATCTGTAGAACTACACCTGATCCTCTGTCAAGTGTGTTTTCTTTACACCCAGCTGCATTGTCTGTGTATTTCTAACAAAGTCTTGGAAACTTTTAGTTTTCTCCAATGGTGCTGATGTTGCTTTTCCCTTAATTTTACAAATTCCTTGGCAGTAATTTTCTTAGTCAGCCCTGTGGTATGTCATTGCTTCTTTTTATTTCACTATTAACAGTTAGGTAGTTAACCTTTTCACAGACATTAAGCTTTAAAGATTCACTTGTATTTTTAAAGTCAGAGGCACTTCTGTGTTAGTCTATGCTGACCTCCTTTGTTACAAGAAGTATTCTTCCATTTGAGTTCCTTTACTTCTCAAGGGCAGAAGAAAAACTCCCCCTGACTTCGTGCATCATGACATTTTTTCCTGAACTGATGTGCAGAAACAAGTAAACTCATAAGCTTGGTGTGATCACTTCTGTGAAGTAATTCACTGAAAGAAGTTGAAAGGTAAAGGGAATAAGGGAATGTCTGTGTTCAAAAGAATTTCTATACAAGAGTCTTGCCAAACTTGGACTCCTCCTAGGCTCTATTGGTAAACTTGGACATACCGAAAGACAAGTTAGATAGGTTCATTTCCAGTGTGAAGAGTCATTATACAATGCCCACATCTTCTTCTAAGGCTAGAGTACAAAGGACTGGTGAGAACTGACCTGTTCAACACCATGGGCATACTATGACACTACCTCTTAACTCCACTTTCCCCCCTACATTTACAATTTGATGACTGGGACACAAATTCAAAATGTCTTTTCTGCAGCACAGAATACACTCAATCCTCTCATATTCTTAGCTTTTTGAAACTGCATTTCTTCTGCCCAGAGGCCTCATTTTCACCAATAACAATCCACAACAGATGCTGGAGCTTCTCCTTGAACAGACTAGGTTCAACCAAGACTACATTTGTTGCTATGAGCATTTCAGTATGCCTTAGTGTGTGCCTCACCTCTTCTTTGCTGCCCTATCTTCTGCATTGCCTTTGTGAAGAAAGTTTAGACATGGAACCCATGATTCTTTCGTGATTGTTGTTTAATATCCAATGTGAATCAAACAGTGCTTGGAAATCTCAGTTTGTGAAAAGTGCTCAAGAACCACCTTACTTTGCACTCTTTTTCCATGAACTTTCTAGGTATAAAGGGACATAAGATGACAAAACTAAAAGCAGTTGCTAGCCTCTGTCATTAACAGATTGAGTATAGGATCACTTTTTGCCTCTTAGTGCATCATAGTTTCACAAACAGTAAAACAACCAAATGATAGCTAATATTTAACCTTGTCATCAGAAAAATCTGTGAAGAAAACTCTTTAACTCCAATGTGGTGTTAGAGAGCTAGCATCTCTTTATTCTCACCATATTTACCGGGTGACTTGACAAAACAAGCATACGCTCTCAAGGTCCAAGTACTACACTTAAACAGTTAGAACATATATACGCAATACAGTGACATACATATTTGCTCTTTTCCAAGAACTCATTAATATATGCTACTGTCTCTCTGGGCATGTGCAAAAGATAGCTCTGGGGATTGTCTCTCCCTTACTTCATTCTCATAACTTTGTCATCCTCTTCTTCCCAGTGCCCCTTAGCAGACCTTTAGCTATTTTCCCCCAGTTTGGCTAATTTTCATGTCTCGTTATGCCATAATGAACAACTTTCTCTCTTGGCACATTATAACTCTAAACAACTTATATGAAATCCAAGAGAAAAGTCTAAAAAAGTAGTCTGTTATAACTTCAGTGCTTCGGTAAACCAGTTCAGAAAAACAAGGCTGTTCACATACCATGCACAGCTAAACTGCAAAGTTTTAGAACTAGCGCACATCAGTTCCTTTTGCTGAACTAATATATTGGTCCTTAAGTTAATGTAATGGTGCTTGTTGTTAAACCAGCCTATATCAACTTCTACTGGAAATATACAGTTCTATATTGTGGCTTGGTTTTGAAAAGACAGTTATCCAGTACCACGTGGGATACCTGTGGTATCTGCATCGAGTGGGCAGGTGGAACAAAAAAGCTATAGGCAATCCATGCCTTCAAGGGCATCAGCTGAAGATCAGGCATGATTGCTGAAGGCATCTCAAGTGACTCTGAATGTCAGTGCTTTTGCAGCTGAACTGAATCTTAAGTGACCGAAAGAAGTTTAAAATTAGCATTTCTAAGGTGGTAAAATCAAATCACCTGCAGTAGTGGCAGAATTAACTTTATTTCCAAAAACAAATGTGTCAGCATTTGGTAGTGTTGAGCTCTGTCCATCATTACTTTCAAGGAAAACTGAGCTTTAATTTACTGCTTCAGTTTCTATTACGTGCAGATAAACTCCCTGTGCGCCATATGAGTAAGTTTAGAAAATGTAGCCATTTCTCTGCCCCTTCTAGTCTAAGGATTTTCAGTGGCTACATTTATTTTGAAACAAGTTACAGCATATGGTAGTTTTGCTACTTGATAGCTTTGGGTGCAATCTGTTTTTTACTTCCTAAAATAGATGAAGCTTTCAAATAGCCTGAATTCTTTAATTGAAAAATAAAATAAAATAAAAATACTGGAGACAAAATTGAGAGGCAGAAAGCTTATTTATGCCTCACAGTATTCAGAAAAATAAATAAATAAATAAATAAATAAATAATGAAATATAAGGATGATATCCCAAGTTTTTAAAAAAAGGGAAGAAAAATGGAAAATCCTAATGAAATTAGGCTGTACCACCAAACACAGTCCATGTTTGTACACATTACCTTGCCACACAAGTATTTTTATTGTGATGGAGAACCAGTGCGTTTTGCTGAACAAGCTGAAAGTCTTGCCGTAGGAAAACAGGCTGACTTCGGCTTTATTCAATGGTTTTGCTTTCAGGCAGTTTTTGCTATTTCAAGGTGACTGACAGAACTGAAACAAATGTACAAGCTCACACATTCAAATTCATATAAATTCTGATTTATAAGATCAGAATGGATATTTCTATGAAAATTTCTGGACAGAACTATACCGTAATGGTAGATGAAAATAGTCAATTTTTACAGATGGCATTTTGTTCCTTCTACATATGGACAGTGACATGAAAATTCATAGAGTTCACCTCTAGATCACAACAAGTAATCTGGTGATCAGTGGATACAACCAAGTCAACAGTGAGAAATCAGTTACTGCATCTTGATTTGGGGACTAAACACTACCAGATATGGTGTGGTGATACTGGAGGACTAATATCAGTGGCTGTAACCAGCTTACAACTGGCAGAGTTACATACATCATTATTACTGTGGATATAATGGGATGTTATCATGACCTGCTGGAGAGGAGCTTCTCAGAGAAGGACCTAGATGTCCAGGTGGCCAGCAGGTTGAGGAAGCTGATCCTCCCCCTCTACTCTGCCCTGGTGAGGCCACATTTAGAATACTGTGTCCAGTTCTGGGCTCTCCAGTAAAAAATAGACAAAGAAGGAGTCCAGTGGAGGGACACAAAGATGATTAAGGGCCTGGAGCATCTCCTGTATGAGGAAAGACTGAGTAACCTGTGTCTGTTCAGCCTAGGGAAAAGAATACTGAGATGGAACCTGATAAATGTTTATAAACATCTTAAGGGAGGTGGGAGGAAAATGGATGAGACCAGGCTCTTCTTGGTAGTGTGTAGCGATAGGGCAAGGAGCAATGGCCTAAAAAACTGAACACAGGAAGTTCAACATAAACATACAGAAGAACTTATTTAAGGTAAGAGTGATGGAGCACAGGAACAGGTTGCCCAGAGAGGTGGTGGAGTCTCCTACTATGGAGATATTCAAGACCCATCTGAACATCTGTATGTGTCACCTATTGTACAGTACCTGCTTTAGCAGGGAGGTTGGACTTGATGAACTTTTGGGGTCTCTTCCAACCCCTGCAATTCTGCAATTCAGTGATTCTGTGATTATTTAAGTTTGCATAAAGAACACTGAAAATAGTATAGTACTAAGAACTACTTATGAAACTGGTAATGAAATCACATATGGGAAAACTATGTAAAAAAGATGCTACATTAAAGCAAAAAATTCCTATATGTCTTAATCAAGAGACATGAATTGGTACAAAGTGACATATCTGGGGATAAAACACAATGCTGTGCACACCATCGGGCATCCATACCTCCTAGACTGTAGAGGAAACTTCCAGTGAAGAAGTGTAAAGATTTCTGACCATGCGGACAATGTGGGAGTTACAAAATACTGTAAAGAAACATCAGGAAACAAGAGCAGGGAAACAGAATATGATAATTTAAATAGGAAATGTTTACTTGCTTGGTAGAAAATGATGTATGGTTAGACAGACAGAAAAATATGTCAGGGAGAGTAATGAGCCACAGAAATGTTTGCAAGGGCTATATTTTCAGCAACAGAAGACAATTCTTTATGAAAACAAAGCACTGTTGTCTGTCCAGTCAGATGAAAGTTGCAACTAACTCCAAAAGCAAATCCAAGAGATTTTGAAGATTCTGAAGCTGGGCAATCTTAGTTTCCCCAGATTCACTGTGAAGAAGGTGAAAACTTGTTCCCACAGGAGTTCTTCAAGTAACTTTATTCTATCTGATAGCATCTCTCCCATCAGGATTTGAAGAATCCAGTCCTTGATGAGACAGTGCTCAGCTTCCTGAACTGTGAGATGAATGAGTTATACTGAAGTTAGAAGCACCTTAATTTGCATAGACAAAACAGATATTACCTGGTTTCCAATGCAGTGAATTTAGTAGCTAATCTGGTATTAGTAATCAGTACTATAAACTAGCCTGGATTTTTCAGTCTGCATGGCATCCATATGTGTCTCTCACTCATCCCTGGTGCATATGTTGTTATATATTCAAGGACATCTTCTACTTAGGCATGCAACTTTGGATACTGACTTCAAGAAAGCCAAGGCAAAGACCATCATCTGGAGCTTTTCAGACTTGCATATATTTCTTGTACTTGCATAAAAATGAATAATTTTGTTCTGTGACTGTATTTATCCATTTTTAATAAAATGAGCATTTATTCCAAACTTTCCAATCTTCACATTCTGTATTAATTTTGCAACTGAATTTTAGAATGTTTAATGTCCTAACTCACCATTTGACTAAGCTTATGGAAACTATTGGCTCCATTATGAATTCATAATCTTTTATTTCTCACATATCTCTGATATGCAAATTTTTATAGCAATGAATGACTGCTTTGCTTCCAGTTAATGCAGTACTAATGTAACAGTGAACTTCATTATATTGCCAGATACCTTTTTACTTAGAGTAAATTAATATTCGAACTTGCTTGATAAAAAGTCCTTAGAGTTGCCCATTAAAAAGAATAGAAGTACAGATATTAAAACATTTTGTGGTGGTGCTAATGATAGATGAAATTTTCATTTTTGTTTATCACTTGTTTGTGATGTACTGACTTTTCCAAATGACAGTTCACTTTTATTTTATTTTATTTTATTTTATTTTATTTTTTTTATCTAGAAAGTGACCTCTGGAAGGCTGTCTATTCCAACATGTAAAAATGGCATGGCAAGTGGATAGAAGAGGAAAGCCCAGCAAAGTGCTGTCCCCAGGATGCTAATACCCTGCCTTGCTCACACCCATTTCCAATACTATAGATGGAAATTTACCTGAGCTTTATGGCAATCTCCAAATAAAGAAAACGTAGCCACAAAATAAAGTACGCTGTTAGTCTACAGTAGATGAGATAAAAAGCAATGGGATAAATCACAGCAGTTGAAAGATAGATTAGACCGTGGGAAAAATGTGTGATGTGGATACTGAAGCTCTGGGACAGGCTGCCTAGAGAAGCTGTAGAGCTGCTGGAGATTTTTAAACACCATTCGGAAAACCATTTATCAGGATAGGGGATAGATAAACTAGACAATCTCTTAAAAACTCTTATAGTTCTATTTTTTATGATTTTATTATTATTATTATTATTATTATTATTAAAGTAGACTTGTCATACTGAAATATTTATCTGATTAAGATCTGATGCTATCACTTGCCTACTGTAGGGCTATTTATCTTCATGTTGTTAGATGTATGATGATGAATAAAGGACATAAATGACTACTTCACTTTCTAAAGCCAATTTTTGTGCTGGTCAGCATGTGAATTTACAGATGGATTGTCAACAAAGCTTAGTTCTAGTTGTTCCCTTGTTCCAGTTATGATAGAACTTCATAGGTCAAGTATCCTGACCCTTTCTATGTATCTGTTTAATTAGAGCAGGAGTTCAGGAACTTAACACTAACTTAGATACTGTCCCTTAGTCCTCTATACTATGCCATTGTAAAAGCATGCTATGAAGCTACAAAGATGCTTATTCTGACCCTCTATACTTGCTCTTTGGCTCTTAAAGTGTTTAAATGAACTTTCTAGAACACTTCTGAAAATGGGACCTAGACTGAATTTATCTATTTTTGATTAAGCCATCATTTAGGTCTGAAATGATATTTAGACCTTTTCAAAATCTTCAAGGAGATGCTTAACTATATACACCTATAGAAATACTTCACTGAAGAAAATTGAATGCTGACATGTATTCCTGATTTTATGTACTTTCAAATATGTTATTAACCTCTTCAGCTATATCATAGCTAAATGAGACTAACACTCTTGGATGCTTGATCCTATATCCACATTTTCATGAAGTAATACTTAGAGCAGGATGCTGAGGATAATATAAATGAAACCTAAGATGGCAGCAAGAGCTGTCCAAAGTCTTAGCCCAGCTCCAAAGAAAGTAAGGTATCAACACTGTTCATAATTGAGATTTCTTTTTTCAATACCTATCAAGTATTTATGAGGGCTGCTCCAAAAGTGATACTTCTTATTTTATTATGTTGACCCATGACGTCAGAGGTGGATGTTGGTGATATGGCAGTAGAGGCTGAACATTCCCACTAATATTCTGTTACATGTTGTTGTGTGACAGATGCCAGCAGAGGGGAATTCTGACACAA
Organism: Excalfactoria chinensis; assembly: GCF_039878825.1. Taxonomy (NCBI): domain Eukaryota; kingdom Metazoa; phylum Chordata; class Aves; order Galliformes; family Phasianidae; genus Excalfactoria; species Excalfactoria chinensis. Next base: position 47,241,776 of record NC_092827.1, read on the forward strand.
TGGCATCTGACATGGAAGTGCATATGAAGCAAAGGGGTTGAATTGAATTCTTCCATGCAGAAAAAACTTCACCCATTAACATTCACTGACATTTGCTAAATGTTTATGGAGACCAAACAGTGGATGTGAGCATAGTGAGGTAGTGGGTGGTGCACTTCAGCAGTGGTTACAGCAGTGTGAAAGATAAGCCACATTCCAGATGGCCATGCTCAGCTGTCACTTTGTGAAATGAAGGATGTTTTGATCATCTAGTTCATGAAAACTGTCCGATTACAATCGAGGCACTGTGTATGGAGCTGAATATTGGCTTCAGTGTGTTGAAGACTATGGTGGCAATGTTATAAAGTTTGCTCCAAGTGGGTGCCATAAATGCTCACACAGGAACAGAAAGAACATTGTATGCAAGTTTGTCAGGACCTATTGAACTGAAAGTGAGTTACCTGGAGCACATCACTACTGATGATGAGAAATGGTATCACCAATATGAGATGGAGTCAAAATGGCTGCTCATTAAGTGGTGATGTGAATTCCCTGTGGATGAAAAAGCTCGAGACACAGCTCTCATCAGGTAAAGTGACATATACTCTCTTCTGGGATAGAAAAGGTATGATCCTTCCAGATTTCCTTGAGCCTGGGCAAACCATCAATTCTGACCACTACATCTTGACACTGACTAAATTAAGTCTCAGATGTCCAGAATCAGGCCAAAGAAGACAAACTTTCTTTTGCAACATGATAATGCCATGCCCCATATCACTTTGAAGATTATGGAGTGCATTGCCAATCTTGGCTTCACTGTCCTACCATACGGACTGAATAGATTTGGTGCCTTCTGACTTTCATCTGTTCGGACAGATGAAAGATGGACGGTGTGGGCAGCATTTTACTAGCAATGATGCCATCATAGGAGTGTGAAACAGTGGGTCACCTCTGCTGGTACAGATATTTATGAGTGTGGCATTCAGGCTTTTCATCACTGGTCAAAATGCATAGCTAATGGTGGTGACTATGTTCAAACACTTTCTCTATCAAATAGTGTTATTATACTCTTTGTATCTGTTGTAGTTTCTATGGAAATAAATAGGAGGCATTACTTTCTGAGTGACCTACATCTTTAGCTTTGTGCCTGTATTCCGTATTTGTTCCTGAATGCTCCAGTCTGTTATTGATTTTGTAGAATTTTGTTCTGAATGTCAATTGGCAGCCTGGTACAACCTACACAAACACCTTTCTACCTTATTTGTGTTTTATTTTTATTTCAAATCAGGTGCTTAATTGTAGTGCTTGTAGGATTACAAGACTCTCAGATTTTAGTTCAAGAAAATGTAACTATAAAAATATCAAGGAAAAGTAATAGTTTGTAAGAAAGTGTGAAAAGATGCTTAGATTTACATAATGGCTTTATTCAGATACCCTGCTGTTTCACAGAGGGAAAAGTGCATGTGCACAATAAATAAATTACACTGTGCCATCAACATGTTGCATTTAACTGCATTAGAGGCTCCATTTTTTTCCCTCATGACTTAGGTAGCACAACATGTTGGAAAACACATATTTCTTCATTATATTATTTAAATGGCTTGGTAGACCTGCTTCTACATGATAAAGACAATTTATTGCTCCTACCAAGTTGTTTATACTTAAAACAAATCTTTCATGCTTTTATACGCAAAGTTTCAAAATATTTTTAAATGTTAGCATCTTAATAAGATCCAAAAGTGGCTTAAGTAGAACATGACCAAAATCCTTTTTCAATGACTTGCTCTACCTTCAGGCTGCCTTGCTGCATGCACTTTTCTTAACGAGCTCCTTCTGAATCCACTCAGACCAGGAGAGAGAGCTGTGTAAACCATTTCATTCATGATGAGGATGTTTTGACCTGTGTGATTCAACTACAAAATCGGTCTATGATAATTGCTCTAATTCATCTATGATTCAACTACAAAATTCACTAAAAAAACATCTTCTTGAAATTCTGTTAATAGTCATTGAATTTCATTTTAATGTGATGAAGCACTGGCTAGAAATTTTTATATCAGTAAAACCATCCTTATGGAAACTGGTCTGTTCTTTGAAACAGAAGCTGACTAAATGGGATTTATTTTTATTTTTTTTATTTTTTTTTTGGCTTCCAGATTTTTTTAATCCTCTATTTTTGCACTTTTTCCTGTTTTTTTTTTTGTTTTTGTTTTTGTTTTTTTTTGTTTGTTTTGTTTTGTGTGTATTTTTGTGTATAAGAAATGGTGAGGAAAGGAATCAATTGATTTGGTCAAGAAGGGGGAAAACAAAAATATATTTGCCAGTGAAAGTTTTCAGATAAAATTCTTTATATTTTCTTGACTTTTTTTCTTGTTTATGTAATTCCAAAATTATTTTGATTTTGGCCAGTTCAGTTTTTCCTTTTCCTCTTCACTGCATTTGTGTCTTGAAATACACGAGCAAATCTGCTATGTGTGTATGTTTCCCTTTGTAAAAGAAAAAACAACTTAAGGAATGTGCTACTGGAGGTCATATATGGGCTTGATTTTGCAGGAGTGAATGCCCACAGTCTGCTTGGCACAAAGTGAATTTGAGGTACTTGTCACATGGCCTACTCTTATAGCTTTGTTGCAGAGGAAATGGCAGAGCAGTAGCATCAGAAAGGGGAAACAACATTCCCGATGTCTCACTTGGTCAGCTGTTCCTTATGGCCAATGGAAACAGGTATTCTCAAAGGGTCACTCCAGAAGAATACATAAGTAACATACAGGTAGACAGTGAGTGAAGGAAAAGGAAGACTTAATGATACAAACTAGCAAAAACAAATGAACAACAACAAAAATATATAGCAAAAGAATAAGGCACAAACTATTTCTGGAGCAATGACCGCTCTAAAAAAGAGTTACCAGCTGCACGTTTACCACTTATACATAAGGAAACTACTTTTAAAACATTTTAGGGAACAGAGAATCATGAAATATCCCAAGTTGAAAGGGATTCACAACAGTTATCAAGTCCAGCTCCTGGTTCCACATGGGACCACCCAAAAATCAGATCATACATCCAAGTGCATTGTCCAAATGCTTCTTGAACTCTGGTGGCTTGGGGCCATGACCACTGCCCTGGGCAGCCTGTTCCATGCCCAACCACCCCCTGGTGAAGAACCTTTCCCTAACACCCATGAGACACCCCCCCCCCCCCCCCCGACACAGTCCATGCTGTTCCCTCTGGTCCTATTGCTGTCACCAGAGAGAAGAGCTCAGCACTGCTCCTCTGCTACCCTCCTGAGGAGCTGTAGGCTGCTATGAGGCCTCCCCTCAATTCACTCCATCCCAGAAAGAGCTGGTATTTCTAGACAACAATTCAGTCTTAAGTTGGACCATACTCCTTCCTCTCTTGTGTGGGATGCCACAGTACATGGTACAGCTGGATGGAAGAGATAGTGGCTCTCCCACACTGGCCTACCTCTAGACCATGTTATTCCAGCCCAGGAAGGGCTGTTTCTGCTGCCCTCCCAGCCACTCATAGTGCAATTATTTTGAGATTGTGCTGCTGTGAGGAAATAGGTGAAACCTGTTTTGGCACAAGGGATCTGGTGAAGAACTGTTAGACCCCATGGAACCCTGTGAAAACAAAACCTCCCAGAAGTCCACTGATGAGTAATGATTTTGCCATCTGACAGCTGATCGCAGCTTAGCCCCACACTCGCTGCCAACAGCCCCTCTTGCTGCTGACCTCATACGTTCCACCTAAAGGTTTGCAGAAAATGCAGGGCACCATTTAATTGCTTTTATGAGTATCTTTATTTGCCATAGAACTCAGCCTATACTTCCCGCTGGTCTCGTTCCCATCTGCACTTTGCACACGGATCAGTGATTTCAGTGCCTTTTCAATAATTCAGGCTATGTGCTTTAGCGATGTCATCTCGGCAAAGAAGCACCAAGGCGCTGCGCTTCCCACCGGCGGGAGGAGGAGGCGCACGGCGGAGGTTTCCCCGTGCCTTTCACTTCATTTTCAGACACATTTGCATCAGAAAGGTCCAGTCCCCCAGACAAAGGTCAGATGCTCTTCAGCGGGAACTTTTCCCTGAAATCTGAACGCAGACCCAAACCTTCTGCATCAGAAAAGCATCTTTCCTAACTGACATCTCCAATATACTGGAGCACGGTATTTTTGCTCATTGCAACACAATGCAATTTAAAGACACGCGAGGCCAAAACAGAAGGCTGCTGTATTTCAAGCCCAGGCTCTTACCCCTACAACGCTTCACGTTAAGAAATGCAGCCCCGAGGGGGCTGGAGGCCTCACACCGGCCGCTGACGGCATCCCAAGCTCTTCGCGGCCCCTCCCGCCGCAACACCACCATCTTGCAGCTCGCAGCGCTGGCGCAAATTCCGCGCAACGCCGCAGGCAGAGACTGAGCCTCCGCGTCTCCCGATCGTGTCCGCGGGGACGGCATCCGCAGGCGTCGTCGGCGCTCGGCTGCCTGGGCGTGTGTCCGTCCGTCCGTCCGTCCGTCCGTGTGCGCAAGGCGGGGCCGCGCAGCCCGCGCCGGCTGCTGCCATCTGGGAGCCGGGGCGTGGAGCGGAGGAGGGCGCAGGGGGGGAACGAGCATCCTTCAGGCCGTGGCTCCGTTCTTTTCTGCGGGTTCCGTGCCTGCTTTTGGGCAGCGGTACCAGTGAAGTACCTGCGAAGCGGTTTGCCTTCACCTCCTCGTGGGTTTTTTTCTTTTCTTTTCTTTTCTTTCCCTTCTTTTTTTTTTTTTAGCTTGGTGATTTTTTATTTATTTATTTATTTATTTTTTTAATTTCCCTCCCACGAAGAGGCTTCCGAAGCGGGCGAGGGCTGATTTCCCTTAGATGGTGCCGCGGCGGGGAGGGCAGCCCCCCTGCCAGCCCCAGGCCGGGGGAGCAGCCCCTGGCTTCGCTCGCCCTGCCTAGCGGCCCTCTCCGCAGCACCGGCAGCGGGGGCGAGAGGCAGCCGTCAGCCCGCAGCCCAGTCCCCGGCGGCGGGCGGCGGCGCCTCCGCTGAGCGGCTCCGGGGAAGATGCGGCCCGGCGAAGCCCGCCGCGGGGAGGGCGCTATGCGGGAGAGATAACGCGGCTCCGCCAGCAGCCGGGGGCGTCGCGGTGCCGGCGAAGGGAGCCAGCAGCCCCCGGGACCCGGGAACCTCCGGAGCGGGCCGGGGAACGGCGGGGCGAGGCCCGGCGGCGGGGAGCAGAGATTTGCCGTGCCCGGCTCCCTGCCTCGGGGCCGGCGTGCGGGAGGCTGAGGAGCGCGGGCGGCAGCAGGAGGAGGAGGAGGAGGGCAGCACCATGACTCACTTACAGGCAGGGCTCTCCCCTGAGACTCTGGAGAAAGCCCGTCTGGAGCTGAACGAGAACCCCGACACCTTGCACCAGGACATCCAGGAGGTGCGGGACATGGTCATCACCCGGCCGGACATCGGCTTCCTCCGCACCGATGATGCCTTCATCCTGCGGTTTCTGCGGGCCAGGAAGTTTCAACACTTTGAGGCATTTCGCCTCCTGGCGCAGTACTTTGAGTACCGCCAGCAGAACCTGGACATGTTCAAGAGCTTCAAGGCCACCGACCCGGGCATCAAGCAGGCGCTGAAGGACGGCTTCCCTGGTGGGCTAGCCAACCTGGACCACTATGGCAGGAAGATTCTCGTCCTTTTTGCTGCCAACTGGGACCAGAGCAGGTAAATGCGGGGTTACCTGCCTGCCTTCTTTCCCAGGGGGATGCGTGGGAAAAGCTGTGCCAGAGTGGAGGGAGTGGGTGGGTGGCAGTGGGACACATGATCTGGGCAGCAGCCTAGAGTTAAGGAGAGAAAAGAAATGTATGTGATGGCTTAGCACCTCTTCAGTCCTTTCATCCTCTAGTCTCTGAATTTTTGGGAGCTGCTCGAGTGCACTCAGTCGGGTGCTTTGGGGTTTATGTCCATCTGTTTCCCCTTCACCATAGAGAGCCAATGTGGCAGATGCTGCGCTCAACCCTGACAAAGGCTGGCTGCACTCAGTGTGCTGGTCTCTCTGCTTCAGCACACACAGAGCTGCTCAGGTACAATAGGAGAAAGTGGGAGATGCTCTTTGCAAATCAAAGGTATCCATTGTGGTTTTGGAGCTGAAAAGTTTGCCCATGCAGGAAGCCGAAGCTCCAAATCCTTTCCCTCATCTAAAGAAAGCCCTTTCTGAGCCACCTGGAAATGCTAGGATGAAAGTTAGAGAAGCCACTTCTTTTCCCTGCTTACACTACTCTGAGTGAGAATCTGCTTGCTAGTATGATCCAGGCACACAAAGCTCTGGTAGCAGGTTGAAGGAAGCTGGTGCATTCTCCGGAGTAGTCTCACCCTTCTGAGGACTGCTCTAGCCTGAAGATGACTTGGCAGACTGGCCGGAAAGCTGCCTACCATCAGGGCCCATTCATTTAACTTTTGGCTGGGTATTATAAGACCGTCAGATGCCATGCCTATTTTCTCCTGCAGTTGTAAATCACCAACACAGTTTGACTTCAGTGCATGTAAGTGTGTGCATCCATAAAGAGCCTACACCTAAAGAGCCTACATCTAAAGCCTACACCTTTGAGGACTGTATCTCTAGGATTCTTTAGGGTCTCAGGTGGGTGCAGGTTTAAGATCTGCAGTACTTAGTGAGAAAACTGAAACACCTGCTAGTTGCCTTCACCAACACTGTCCTACACAGACAATGCAAGCTGGGCACTGGGCACTGAGGCACCTGCCCTCAGCTGCTTTGAAATGGGCAGGACACAAATGTTGGCCATGGTGGATAGAATGGGTGCAGAAGTGTTAGTGTTTGTGCAAGGCCCTCCCACAGGCTGTCCATGACTGTTGTGGGAGGGGACTCACTGTGCTCCAGCTGGGGTGGGTCTCTGCCTGCTGTGCCTTTCTTCTTCCAAACTGAGTGGCCACAACCATGCTGCCTGCCAGAAAAGATTCCTGGTCCTTGCTAGCCCTTGGGTTGTACCCAGGGATCAGGAAGCTGCTGTCTAGCACATATTGAAACTGCACCCACCACCACACTGACAACCAGGAAATACAGATGGAGGTGGGCAGAGCTGGGGCCAGATCCTCATGTTGCTGTGGTTTTCTGGCATATGGAGCCACTGACGATGAGTGATGAGCAAGGTGATGTCACTGGGGACTCTGTGAGTGACTTCATTGTCCCTCCTCAGGACCAGCTCAAATTCTTATTTTAAAAAAAGCTCCACAAACTTAAAATCTCCAAAGAAAGAGTTAGCAGTTGAGGGGATGTTTGGACAATTTATTAAATCATGCATCTATCATGAACAGTTTCCCATGTTTAAGAAAGCATGGACTGATAATGCCATTATTTCTCAGTAATGAAGAAAATTCCCAGAACTTTGTGACACTTTGCATGTCATCAGTACATAGTCAAGTGAATGCCAGGAACTGGAAGCCTGAACTAGCTTTAGCAGGGGAGGTGGACTATACGATCCCCTGAGGTTCTTTTCAACCCTTCATAATTCTGTGGTTTTGTGTAACTTGAGTTCAGAAGACAGAGAGTAACACTTAAATATATATATCTATATATCTATATATGTATATATATAAAATTGCCACGTGAAAAGGATAACTTTATTTTGACTGTACTGATATTTAAATTGCAGGAGACCAGCTGACACAACAGTACATTCACTGTGATCTTTTTCCATAAGTGCTGTTGGTACAATTCTTTATCTTACAACAGCAGAGTGACTGAGGGCCACCTGCATACCCAATGGCCATGTCTGCAGCAGAGGGCCTGCTCCTCAGCAGCACATGCCTCAGGCATGCTCTCCTCTGGCTGAGAGATTCCTATTCAGACCACAGCACAGACAAAGGGGTGAGCCCTGGAGCCTAGCTGTGGGGAGTGGCTTGTTCCAAGGCTCCGAACACATCAGCGACAGACCCGGGAATGAAGCTAGGCCACTCTTTTTTCCTAATTATCCATTTCCATTTTCTGTTGTTCAGCAGCTGAACCTGTGGGGTATTGTATGGGGAGTGCACCGAGGTTGCTACACAGTATGTCTCAAGCTGATGCTCTAACTGATTTGAAGTATTGTAGCAAGTGAATGGTGCTCCTCTGACAGCAAGACTGGGAGGATTCCTTTTCAAAGTTTGTTTTGTTAGGACCTCATTACATGCTTTGTGAACTAAGTAAATAGAGCACAGCAAGCCTCCAAATGTATCATGTGTACAATTTATTATGGCCAGCATGGAAGCATTAGAAATAAAAAGTGATTACTTTTATTTAGATGAATTTCAGACATGCTATAGGTGATTTATTTAGCATCAGTAGTCTGTCATTTACACTGTTCCAATTAGAAAGAAAAGCATGGGAGGCAAGAATTCCTATGGTAAAACAAGCCCATCTACTTAGTGTTAAATCATTAAATTAAACAGGGCCTGAAAACTGTACCAGTCATCCCTCTTTCTGAACAACTAAATCAGACATGAGTTTAAAACAAACAAAAACAAAGAAAGAAAAAAAAAAAAAAGAAAAAGAGAAAAAGAAGAAGATAGAGGATAAAGCATCAAGTAGCCCAACAGCTTTCCAATGGGACTCTGTTCACTCTCCATAATTCCTGCCAAGATAACACTTGGGGTGGTGGGATCGGCCTTCCATATGAGCTTCCAGGCCATGGATTCATATATATGTGTGGCTTGTAGGTGTGTGTTTGCATTTGAAGATTCCACATTTTCACATGTTCAGATGGTGAAGCCTTTTTGGGTTAATGGCATGAATAACTTCAGCTCTCACAGCAAAGGATCTTCTGCTGTGCACGTTCTTCTGTGCTTTGTAGCATCTGTACACAAGTTCAGTAAAACGGATCGATTTTGATACTATTTTCTTGAGCTCTTTCCTTGTATTACTCATCCCAGAGATTTCCTACAAAGTGCAGGAGATAAGTGCACTAATCCACGGTTCCATGGTTCTTGTCTGTGGTGTAGTGACCCAGTAGCTCCCAACAGTGAATACAGAAATCTACTGTGCTTACTACCATTAGTACTACTGTCTCCTCAGATAATTTACAGTCAAAGGGCAAAGACAGATTTTGAAAGCTTTGCTTTCAAAACTATACCTTTATATGCAGAAGTGCTAGGAGCTTTTCCACCCATGAAATGAAAATGTAAGTTCTGTAGCTGCTAGGAGGCTGCTTTGTTCTCCAGCTCGCAGGTGAGCTGGGAGGTCATTTTTCAAGCTCTGATAGAGGCAGTGTGACAAAACAACTAGCAGTACTAACAGTAGTAACATGTTAACAGTAATAAAATACCTGGTTAATAGAGTCATTTTTTCTATGGAAGTCATGTCTTTCAAAGGGTGGACATTGATGTTTTATTCTGTAGCTTCTTTTGCTGACTAATGCTGTTTTACTCTTTCCTAGAATTCCCTCATCTGTGTCCATATCCACTTATTCACGTGTGTGTTTAGACTGTGAGTGTTTTGGCTAGGGGTCTTTTTGATCAGTGTAAAACTTAGATCAGCTGAATCTTTATCCATGACTGTGAGTGTTAGATACTGATCTACCATAATGGGATATGGATGGTATAAAATATGAATCTAAAACTGAACTTGATAAAATCTTTGATGTATTTTCTAATTTTCTATGCATTTGTGTAACACTGTTGGTTCTTTTCAGAATGAGGGCTCCCAGGGTCTGATGCCACTATTTAAACAGAACAGCTGTAAGAGATGCTTTTATCTCCTACTTTCTAACCATTTCAAATTGTACCCAGACTGATGAAGCAAGGAAATCTGAGTGTGTGTTTCTTGTGTATATCTTGAAAGCAATTCTTTCACTGAAATTCTAAAAACATTAACCCAGAACAGTAGATTAGAAATGAGATGATGGCTCAGACTCAGATAGCTTTCTCCTTTAAACCACAGTGGCACAAGGGCTCATTTGAAAGAATTCCTTACTTGCCAAGACAATAATGATATTAAAATACAAATTGTGGATTTTTTACGTTTGGTACTTTCAGGAGATGTGGTTTAAATTAAAGCAAAGGATTTGTCATTTATATCTTGTAGCTAACAGTTTGCACCTTGAGTGACACAATCATTCCACTCAGTTTGAATCCTCAAATTAACTTAAAACTTTTTGATACTGTGGGTAAGATGGCAATTAAGAATATAGGATAACTCTGCCAAATTAGATTTATCTGTTGTTCAATTTGACTGTGAACTGGCTGGAACCAAAACATGCCTAAACATAACATATGGTGGTTGCCACCTATCACCAAAGATGTTCAGTATTGAAAACAGCTCTCAGCTAGATTTGCCATGAGACTTCCATCTCCTGTCCTTCTATTGGCCTTGTGGAAACCACTGTGGCTTCTGGTAGCAGAGTGAGTTAAAAGGTGAAAAATCATAGTGAAGTACTACCAAGGATGCCCTCCAGACTGTTTTTCCTATTTCCATTTGAAAACTTTGATGCCGTTTGTGTCCCTTAAAAAATTCTCAAAGAAATTTTCTTTTCTGTAAATTGCTGCCACTGTTAAATAACAAAAGAGTGGGATGTTCAGCAACTTGAGCTGTTCTGTTCTTGACAAATCAAGGCCTCAGAGAAGCATTACTCTAGTAGGCCTTGTTTCTGTCATGGTATAAATGGTAGCCCTCTTACATTTATAAGAATCACTGTCAGCATGGCTATTAACTTGTCAAGCCTTTCTAGCCTCATTGACTCAAAGTCAACTGGAACAGAACATTTCAAGAGGCAGTAGAGTGTATCTGTGTGCTGGTCCCCACCTCATTTGAACTCAAGCTGGGGTTGACATAGAAAAGGAACATTATGAGTGTATTATGTATGTGATGATGTATTTTCAGCTTGTGTTACTCACTTTAACAGCCGGGCTGAAAAAGTTGTCTGAGCTCTTCATTGAATTAAGCATGATTCTATAAATAGAGGACATTAAATACATATAAATTAGCCATGAGTTCTAGATTACCCTAGGAATTAGTGGTACCTTGCTAGCCAGAGGGTGCTGGAAGAATCTGCTGAAACAAGGGAATGTGACTGAAGTTAGGCATAAATAAAGCAGGACTTGTCTGTGCCCAGCTCAGCTCCAGGCTGCCTCAGGACATGCACTCTGCTTCCAACAGCTCTGCAGCCAATGCCTTGGAACCGGGACCAGAGTGAAATGAGGGTCTCCTTAATAAGTGCTGCAACTTAACACACATCAGTAAGAATAAAATGATAGTGTCTTTTCTTCATGCTATGTTTTCTTTACATTAAAGGTTAATATGTTATATATTTTTTTTCTTTTTGCTCTTAAGTATGGAAAAGCAGTCAGGGCCACTTTGTACCAAATTTATTTCAGAATCACTAGTAGTTCATCCTGCTTTTCTCCCTTTTCTTTGGTTGTATTTCTGAGTCTATATAGAATGTAATTGCAGTGTGGAGTGAAAGCTTCAGCAGCGCAATCCCAAGGACTAGGTTTTAAGACTATCTTATCTAGAGAAAGGCCTTTTCTAAGAAAAATAAGCTACCTATTTGGAGTTTGTAAAAGTTGATGGTAATCTGCAAAACATTAAAATAAAAGCCTGCATTAAACCAGTAATTTGAATATTGCTTTAAAGCTGCAGTTTCTATATCAGCTTTTACATAGTGCTCTCAGTGCTGTATTTCTGAAGAAATAGAATTTATTAAATGCAGAGTAATGCACATTACTCAAACCGGTATTCTAGTTTTCCAGAGACTCACAATTCATGAAGGATTGGAAGTTCAGCTTTCAGCAGGAGTTCAGCTTTTAGCTATGAAAGTGCATAGTACATTTCATCACATATCTCTGGAAGCTGAAATGATAATTATTTTGGCAAATATTCCTATCAAGGTTTTGGCTGGGACAGAACTAATTATGGGGAAGAAATTTCCTATGCGGAATAACCAATGCAGCAGTAAGAAGACATGGCTATTGTGAAAAACAGCTCCCACTTCTCAGAATGTTATTTATCCAGAGCAATACTGCAGTTTTCATACCTACTGGTTAAATTTCGAGTGCTTGTCTGGAGTCTGACTGTATTAGATAGTTTGTGTAGGACTATGTAAAGAAGTTCAGGGTATTTGGGTTAGCTTGTGGCTGTCCGCAGGCAATGGTATAGCCATAGGTTTGCTTGAAGTGTGTGTTTTTTGTGTATTTGCATCAAGTAAATTTTTCCACCTTCTGTTTATGTGGGATTTTCATGTCCCTAAAGCCCAGCTATGATTGGAGCATGTGTTGTGGTAGAGCCTGTGCACACTTGTGCTAATGTGAACAGTAGTTGCAGTGAGGTGAAATGTTGGACAACATGTGGCTGGAGTGGATTTAAAATGAGTCTGTACACAAATAACTCTCTAGTGTGTGAAAGCTTTAATATAGTTTCTTCAATCATATTTCATTTGCTTGGATTGTTCAGGTGATACATTCAGTACTCCGCTTGCCTTCTGCAGCACCTGAGATTTCATCTATCACACCAAGCTTACATTTCTGGCTTACCTCAGCATGTGTCCAGAGGAAAAGCTGCTTTAAATATTCATTAATGGATTTGTGTTTCTTGTCTGGTTTTCTGTACTGTGCTTAAGTAATGTATCAGAAGCAGAAGAGGAGGTCCATTACAGAATGAAAGATCACCTTTCTTTCCAGCTAATTGCCCTAAAGAGTATTAGAGGAAGGAAGCTTGGTTATCAGTGTCAAGTCTCTGCATAAACCTAATGTGGCTTTTTAGACTTAAATGGGTACCTCACATACTTTCTTTCGACAGAGAGAGTTGTTGCTTGCTTCTAGCTAGATATTTGTTCTTTAGGATGTTGTTTTCAGTGAGAAAACAACATTTTGTCTTTTACATTGGGTAAACATACAATGTTGTCATTGTCATTGTAGACAGTATTTCTCACACTAAGCAAACATGCAGCAGGCTTCAGTGAATATACTATAGATTTCTGGAGACCCAGCCCTGTGGCTTTTGGTTACTCTCTGTGGTAGCTGAAGTCCTCATTGATATCTGACAGTTTTCCCCCTGACTTGAACAATATCAAGATATTATTAGGTGCATATATGTATACAAATATACATATATCATTCAGGTGTATAAATAAATAAAGATGTACTGTTTACAGAACTGATCAAACAAAGCAAAGCAGCCTTTTGCCACCAGAGAGCCATTAATCTAGGGCATGCAGTGTCTTCCTAAAGTCCCATAGGGAGAGTGCTTAGGAATCTGGTGCAGGAACCTGGGAATCTTGGACTGGAGGTTGGCTGTTACCAGCAGCCACCTGCTTTGTGGAGCCCCTGTCATGGAGAATAAGGTTGCCTGAATGATGTAGCACAAATGGCACGTGAAACTGAGGCTAATTGTAATTTGAGTAATTCCAATTTATTCTTCTTGTAAATATGAGATCTGATAGAAAGTCTGCCTCAGACTGAGATATTTGTAATTAGCTGCTCTCACATTGACTCACCTGGGGATGATTTTCTTCTCTGTGCCACCTTTCCCCTTGGAAGATCTCTTACAGGGTGTATTTCTATCTAATTTTATATTAAAAAATACTAATTCTGAGACATGCCCAACTGGTTTTGAAGGCAGCTGACTACTCTCCAACTCTACCCCTGACCCCGAACACAATGCTGTGTATCTCATCCTCTCAGGCAAAGTGTTCTTCTATACTAATGCTGGCAGTTATACAAGACATTGACCATATGTGGGACCTTCAGTACTCTTCTTGATTAGGCATCCCCTAATATCATTGCATGTTTGTGCTGTAGCAGATAGGTGAACTGGTGATCAGTGTAACCTTCTGTAGCCTTCCTGCTGCAGAATGCTCCCTACATATTTCACTTGCACCTTGGTCAGGAAAGACTCGATGGATGATTTCATTTTTCCTCAAGTAACTACAGAGCTGTGGATATTTTTTTTGCTTATTCCGAGACATCAGCAGCAAAGATGGCATTTTCCCCTCCCAATTGGATGTTGCATGCAGCAATTGGGCTAGGGGAACTGTTCTGCCTGGGGAGATGGACAGAGTGTCAACTGTGCCATGCCATGCCTGAGGCACTGCCTGTGCCCATGAGAAGCTTTGCCCAGGCTTGTTTTGTTATACCTCCTGCAGAAATGCAGTCCTGGGATTACAGCTCTTTGATATCCCTGTGGAAAAAAAATTCCATTTTCAGCAGTGGCCTTTTTTTTTTTTTTTTTTTTTTTTTTTTTTTTTTTTTTTTTCCTTGCTAAAGGGAAATAGAGAATTTCAGAATTTTGAGGATTTCCATAGGGAAATTACAGAGAATAATTTTTCTCCTGCAGTTCCCTCTCCCTGCTGGAAAAATCTGAACAATAAAAGGGAGCATACAAAACTACCTGCAAATGTGAGATCTTTGAACAGTAAAATGTTAGAAAAACGTAACTTGTCAGAAAAGTGGAAAAGGGGGATATGAAAACTCTTATCCTAGTCAACAAAACCAAATTCAAATCAAAGTAAGAGTTTCTAAAACAAAGAGTAATATCATAGTAAATAAATGCTTCCCCTATCCTTTTCAGGGGATAACATGATTTTTCTTGTTGACTTGAGTTAGACTGACATTAATTCTCTTTCCTGGGACTATGTAGTCAGGAGATTCCTAAAGTTTTACTAGACTAAAACAAAAATATGTGGAAAAATATGTGAAGTTAACTAGATTGGATGAATTTCACTTGTCTTTTTTTCCCTTCTTTCAAAACATTATATTGTGTTTAATGGAACAGTGCACACACTGTATTTAAAAAAGTAGCATTTAATGTAATTTAATGCAACATTGAAATAAACATATATACTTTTTGCTGGATATACGATATGGTGGAGATTTCTCTGCGAGTTCCGAATGCTGAGAACTTCTGTGTTTGATGCTGTCACAGGGCTTTATTTAAGGGACCAGAGACAACAGCGAAGGCTATTATTCTTAACCACAGACACTCCAACCCTATTGTATGTTACTTTCTACTTTTGAGATCCCTGAGGCTTGTTACAGATCAGCCTTCTGTAATGCCCTCAGTAGATTTAAGATAAAACATTACGGGTAAGAGCAGCATGTGGAAATTCCATCCTTTTTAAGAGGGTAATTTTGTGGAGGTTATTATTTCAATTATTTGGAAAAAAATATTGGAGGAAACTTTGGGTTTAGGCTTCTGGAGTTAGACTTGGATTTGATACAATTATGATTACAGGAAAATACCATTTGTTTACATACATTTGTACAGACATTTGAGATAATACTCAGATTAATTAGGCAGTCTTCTAGAGAAAAGTTCAAATCTGCTTTTGGTGTTTCATATTCTTGTATTCTTTTTTTGGCTGATGGTCTAGACATATGTAATCATACCTCAGAGGATGAAGTCAACTAACCAAGCTTTTGAGACCTTCCTAAGTTTACATACCCATGACTTCTGAAGTTATGTGTGCTGTTAGACTCTGGATAAGCAGTGCAAAGGAGGAATGCTCAGAACACCCACCATGCTTCTATACACATGGCTTAACCAATTCTTGCTTTCACATTCACAGGTACACATTGGTGGATATTTTGCGCGCCATACTTCTTTCTTTAGAAGCCATGATAGAAGATCCTGAGCTTCAAGTGAATGGATTTGTTTTGATTATAGACTGGAGCAACTTCACCTTCAAGCAGGCCTCTAAGCTCACACCAAGTATGCTTAGGTTAGCCATAGAGGGCCTTCAGGTAATACTCTTCTTTCTTTCTTTTCCCAGTTCTCTCCTTTTTTTTTTTTTTTTTTTTTTTTTTTTTCTCCCTTTTTTTCTCTTTTTTGGCAGTTCATTTTAAATCTGGAAGGCTAAGAAAGCATCAAAACAAAAAATACAAGAATTATTCACACCGGCTGTTACCACCTTAATGTATTGTTAGACAAATTACAGTAGAGGAAGCTAATGTGTGAGCTCAACCTGGTTACTGCAGTAAGTCCTGGTGTGTAGGCTCCTTCTTTGCCATAAATAAGAGGTAACATCTCTGTCTTTATCCCTAAGTGACTGTCTTCCTGCAAATTCAGACCATAGCTTCTGCAGCTGCAACTTAGAAACAATCAGTTATTTGTCGTTCTGAACAGGGCTAATGGAGTGTGGGGCACTGCTGCCCTGCTAGGTCATTTATTTTGTTGGCTCTACTGGAGACAAGCTCACACTATATCACTTGGCCTGAAAAGTGTGGGACAGGTAGCTGGGACTATTTACTCATGGAAAGGTCAGCATGCGTTTGACTTTTTTACTGGGTTGGGATTGAGTGGCATCTTTTAGGACTGACTATGCAGTGATTTAGATTTCTTTCTGCTCCTTCTAAATGTACTTTATGTGGCACAGGCACAAGTGTGGAAAAGATACTGTTGACTTCTGTAATTTTTTAATGCTTATTAAAATGAAAAACTAGAATCTATGAAGTGGTTGGTTTGCTGTAGAATCTTGAGTTACTGTGCTAAAAACACCTGTAATTCACTGCTGAACATGGTAGTGCACTTTGATTTTTCAAGCACGTATATTTCTTTTCTGTAATATTTTCATCATTTATACATTTTTATTACTTATAAAGCAGAATAGCAACCTTAACTTTGAACTTTCTTCACTTTGATATTGCCATTTTGAAGAAACATTTATAGCAGTAATTTGGAGGTTTGATCTAAATCTTTAAATGGCTGAAAGAGTATTCAGCCTGCTGTTGCTCACAGAAAGGTAGTGACATTAATGATGATCTGAATTTTTGTTTTGTTATGCTTACCTATACAATGGTGTAATTCCGTAGTTTTCGGATGTGTATCACAAAGCAGTGGGACCAGTGCTTTAAAAGTCCTTAAACTATGTTCTCATGGCATTAGTTGGTTCATTGCTGAGTTGAGGTGAAGTTCATTTGATTGGTTTACCCATGTCCTCAGTTTTGTATGTCCTAATATCCTCAATCTGACAGTGGTCAGCACCCACGGCATCATTTTCTGTTCACTGTCTCCAGTCTTGTTGACTCCAGGGAAGTGGAGATGCAGCTCTATGTAGATTTATCTTAGAAATGATGAAAAGAGCTCAAGCCATTTGCACTGATCGTTTTGGACAGAGAATCTCACTTCAAAATTAATTATGGTAAGGAAATAAGAGAATATCACGGTAGAAAGATTATGCAGAGAGACTCTGGGTAAGGTATGCATTTACTTGCATTTACTTGCATCTTCTTGCAGCATTTAGTGTCTAAAATATTAAATTTCCTTACTCTCTACAGTGATTGCCTTTTATTTTCAACAATTTGTAGCAGAAATATAATTCTGAACAATGTTAATGTAAAAAACACTCAGGTGGTGTGAAGAAGAATCAGAGCATCTCAGTTTATTTATGATCATTGTAAATACCTTCTGATCACAGAATTAACTTTGACTTATAAGATTTAACGGGGCTCAAGAGGCTGAACTCAGGGAATTTAAATATTTTTCTTATTTGGATGGGAAGGAGCAGGGAAAATGGGATTAGAGACCACTATATTTGATGATAACCAAATGTTTTTGCCTTCTCAATGAAATCTACTAAATTTACGTTTTATTTGCTTAGCTTTCCATGGTGAGGAGAATATGGCATGTATCAAGCTGAACTTATTACAAGCTATGGCATTTCTGGGCTCTTCATAACTGTTTATTTTTCAAGAAAGCTGTTTGGAAAGTATGATAGGTAAATATATACAGCTTTTTACTGCATGTAGGTTCTGCTTTACACTTTGTCTACATGTATGTGTTAATCGGGAGTGTGAAAATGCTCATACCTCTGACTAACTTAAATATTTTAGAAAAATATCCTAGGCGCATTCAGTTGTTTTCAGGAAAAGAACATGGAATTTTTAATCTTAAAAGACAGTGATTAACTGTGATTCAGCAATTAGCTAATGTGAATTCTAGCATACCCATTCCAACTGTGCCGTGCCATCCTGCTGGTGCAGTGTAGATCACTTCTGATTTTTAGATCAAAGGGCATTACTAGCCAAGAAACAGTTATTATCTCCTGTGGAGGTTGACGCAGTTGGCTGGTATTCTTAATACTGCAGTCCCAGCTGATTCACTGGCCTTGTCCTTGTGGAAGAGCAATGATCTCCACTGTGGATGCAAGTGGGTGTGAGATTTATGTTGCTCCTAGTCAATGAGAAAGATATTTTAAACTTAGATCACTTACCTTTCTGTAATGAAGGATAAACTCATAAGCAAATGTAAGATATAGTATTCTATTTTCTGAGAATGGTCTGTCTGGATAAGGTAAATAGGAGTACCTGAGAGCTTAAGGCTGTGAACCTGAGCAGAAGAAAGCATCAAATACACCAGAGTGAAACCTGAACTTGTGCCCTCAATTAGCACATTGTACTTGCTCTCACCAGAGTATTCAATGCCTAATTTAGTGCCCCAAATGGGAGTTGGCCTTGATGATTTCTTGAGGTCCTTTCCAACCTCTGCAATTATTTGATTCTGTGATTCTTTATCCCTTACTTTTTTCTGTTTTCATAGCTTGGAATGCTTGGGCAGAAAGAAGGGAGTTCTAGGTATGACTGTTTTATTTGTGATAGTTGTTTTATAGCTACTTGTGCTTTTATTATTCATCAGGATGCCACTGTTTTCAGAAAGCAGTTAAAAAACAGTGTCAAAGACTAAAAATTCAATTTCAAAATTATATGGAAAGTTGAGTTTTATTACTAATCCTGATACACATCTTAGTCGATAATTATAAATGAGCTTTACAGACTGGAAAGTTGTGGGTATACATGAAACACTCTAAGTGATGGCTGATTAACTGATAATTAGGATTTTAAAAACTTGAACTCTAAATTCTTCTTAAATATTTTATTTCTATTTAGCTCACAAGAGTAGTTGTATAAATGACAGATTGATTTTGTGTGTTCCCATACCTGTAGGCTTTGCAAAACAGCGTACGTATTGAAGGCTGAATGGTAATTCATTTTGCCTAAGTGACAAATTGGGGAACAAGAGATAATACACATTTACACTGAAGACTGAACATATACGGACAGTTGGTTCTGCTGCAGAAGGCAGAATGCTCGCTTTCATATTGAGGATGTTTACAGGGAGACAGTGAAAGCCTTGTGGGGACAAAGCAGGCCTTTCAACTGATCATGACTTCTTTTTGTAACAAACAAAGGATTCAAAAGCTAAAACAAATTGGTTACTGTGAACATGAAAGTAAAACAGAAAGATCACAAAGACAGCATATTTGCAGCTACTATAGCTATCCAAAACATCTTTCAGTCAGATGTTCTTGTGAATTGTGAGCACAATATCCCCAAACAGATTTGCTGCAGCAGTGTAAAGTGGAAGTAAAAGAGACCAGAGCATGTAGAATCTGGTGATGAAAGGGACAGGGCTTTCTATGCCCATTTTCTCTCAGTATAAACTTCATTAGTTTCTTACATTACGACTATCTGAACGCTATGATTGGTTTAACTTCCTATTAAATATCCATATACAGTGCTTAAATTTAGCCACCTAGTTCTGTACTACATCTGTGCAACAAACAACTTGTCTGTCAGGAACTACTACAACAAAGAGCCTCTGAAAATAGATTTAAAAAAAAATGTTACTATTTTATTTTATTTTATTTTATTTTATTTTATTTTATTTTATTTTATTTTATTTTATTTTAAAGGTTTGCTGGCTATTTGCTGTGGAAAAAGAGTGGGCTGGAGTTGATTGTTAGTGTTGGCTACTCACCTGCTGTTTGGATAGGCTAAACCTGCCAGTTAAGAAAGGACTTGATGGCCAGAGCTTGAGTGCATTTGCTTACAGGCATGTCTGTATAGACATAGCTATTCTTCAGTGAGATCCAGGCTGTTAAAAACCTATTATTTGAAGGCAGACTAATTAATATGCTTGCCAGATTATGTTATGATGCTCATAAATAAAAGGCATAGAATTCCTTCTAAATGTTAATGTATTTATTCACACAAATGCACTTTAAAGATGTGGGGATACTCTTCTCTCACTCTTTCTTTTTTTCTCGTCAGCCGAGAGCTATTCCACTGAAAAATTACTGCTAAAAATGTCTACTAATTTGTGATGCCCTCTGTGACAGGCCATGATCTTGTTTTTGTGCACCTTTTATATTTTCCCTGTCCAGCTTTTGACTTTCAATGAGGAAGAAAATTTGAAGATTTGCTCCTGAACTGTCAAGCCAGGAGCCTGAATTCTAGCACTACCTAAATTTAGAGTTTCTCATTAATTGCTCTTTGAATGTGTCTATGTGGGCTGTTGCCTCTTTGAAATAAGTGGTAGGAAGCAAAAAACTTCCCACTGGAAATTGCTGTATGAAATCTTGCTGAAAGCTGCATCTGGATCTGTTATGGGGTTAAATATCCATCATGCAAATTCTGCCACTGGAGTTAGTGGAGTAACTGACTATAGTGGGTTGTCATCCTCCTTGTAAAGCAGCATGGGGAAGTGAGTGGGCACTTTGCCGTTGTTTTGCAGCTATTTGCTGTAAGCAAGGCATGATGAGTTGTGAGGATCCTGGCTTTCATTCAGACTTATTGATCTAGCTGGCAGACTCTTATGCCAGTTCCTCCTGCCCTCTTCCCCCTAGCCTTTGTCCCTGTCCTGCCACTGCCTCGATTCCTTATCCCAGTTCTTTTCACACTGCCTTATTTTGTACCAGTCTTCATTGATGTCTTGGTGTGATGCTCTGAAATCTCTGTTGTTGTGGGTGGTTGCATGACATGGTAGGATCATTTTAGATTCCTAAAGAGATCTCAGTCTTTTCTTGTCTCTCTATCCAAATATTCTCCACATGCGGTTTCTAGTCAGCTTCGAGTCTCCTTACTGCCTCCCTATAACCAGGGTTCCCATTGCTTTGTGTCACTCTGGAAAGCAGCACTAGAGAATGAGTCCCGTTCTCTTCATGTATGAAACAAGCAAGACCCCTGGCCACCAAACTGTTAAGGAAACTGTCCTTGTAGTTACTCAGACTAAAGCCGGTCTGTTCAATATAGATGTCTCAGAGCTCATGGGGCCTGGAGATGACAGGAACTTCTGGCAGACATAGTGGAATGACATTGCATGATCAGGGAAGATATATCTGAAGATTTCTTCTGCTTTAACAAGCTAGCCATGATTAGTGTGAAGGCCATTGAAAATAGTTACCATTTCCCCATCATCCTTTTAATAGAGAAAAGTGTCCAATTAATATTATTGCTGCTTGAGAGAAAGAATGAAGAGATTTTTTTCTGTATGTACATACTACCTCTTTCATTAGCCTTTGTTATATGCTAATGACTTTTCATTTTTCTTTCTTTTTTTTTTTTTTTTTTTTTTTAAATTTGGGAAACTGAATCTATCTGTATTAAATAATGATAATAAATAAATTGCCTTGGTTAAGCTGAAGAGTTAATGTTATGCTAAGGTGAATGCTACCAGCATGAAAAAAGAAGGGCTTGCAGTATAAGCTTGGCAAAGAGAATTAACTCTTGGCTCCATCATTGACTTCCTGTCTCTAGTAGAACATAGTTCAGTGAATATATGGTTATGACCATTCCTCAATTTTAAAATACATAATTATTTTTGGAAATGATTTTCTTCAAAATATTTCTCTTTGCATCCACATCATAAGTTTTTTTCAGTATCAGAAATAAAACCAATTTGTTCTAAATTGTAAAGACAGAGACAGAAGACATGTTTTAAGGTCATAGTTCACCTTCTTGCTAAAGCATGATTAGCTCTCATGTATTATATTTTCTACAACATTGCACAGTTTAATTTAAAGGTTTAAAGACAGGTCTGGCACACTCTTTGGAGACCTTTCCACAGCTACTTTCTCTTCAGATTTTCTCTCAGTGCTGAGCCTTAATTTTTTATTGTTGAATGTCACCCCCTATAAACCCTTCATTATTTCATCAGGTACTGTTGGGTCCAAAGCAGAAACTGGTGTGTGCATATCTGTTTTTTTACTTACAGTTAAGGCAAAAAAGGCATGATTTGATGATATATCTGCAGCAACAGTGATGTGGAATCAGGACTTGTGGAGATTCTTCCTGTCATATTTGCCAGAGGGGATGTGAGATTTGTGGTCTTTTTCTTAGTATGAAAATCTGCAAAATCCTTTTTATGTTTGGAACTTTAATTTGATTTTTGTTACAGTGTCTAGATTGCCTGTGCTATCGATCCATTTTTTATGTACTTCTTTTAGTTTTATCTCAGAAAGACATGCTAGATCATTTTTGGAATTAGTTTCTGAAATTAGTGTAACCTTTGTTTTCTGTGACACTTACAAATCCTCTGTGGTATTATTAGGTTGTGCATGGTTGGCTTTCTGTTACTATCTTCTCTACATGGTGTCTTTCCACATCATCCCTGGTTTATCAGCTAAACTTTCAGTGCTCTCTACCCATAACTATGTAGTGCAGTTTACTGTGATTGTTTTGTTTGCTTATATTTCTTAGCAAGGGTTCAGCTCCTATGAAAATTATTTTGTTGAGTCCAGTTTAACTTGACTTAGAAGCAAAAAATTGGCTTCGGTTATAAGTGATTATCATATGGGAAAAAACTGCTATGGTATTGCCCTAATGTTGGAAAAACAAATGTGAGAGACTTGCCTTGGGTGAACTGCTACAAAAATGTGAAATTATATTGTTTAGCTGGAGATGTTTTTTTCTCATATCATGTTTCACAATCATAAAAAATTAGGATGGTTCAATTCTCATGTTTTAATTGGTGCAACTGTGCTTAAATTAAGTGTTACTCTGGTGCTCTAAACTCATTCAGGATCTGCAAGTTTAGATTCATAACATGTAAAGAAAATTATATTTTAGAGGAAAAAAATAAGTAAAAGAAACACAACTTGGATAACATATTAGAAAAGAACAGCAAAACAAAACAAAAGCAGTTAAAAAAGCGCACACAAAAAAAACCAACAAAACCCCAACACTGGAAGGAAACTAACCAAAAGCAAAATGGATTTCTCCATTCATTTCCTGCATATTTTGCAAAGATTGAAAGAAGTTTCAAAAAGCAGTTTTATTATTGTGTGGAGTGGGAAAACAATGCTTGTAAAACATTCCAGAGTCTTCTATAAAGAACAAGCACCAATGTTTGTCTAAATGTAATGAATATTTGAACATGGATATGGACTGAACTCTGAGGTGGCTGCACTTATCTTTCATTTTGTGGAAGTCTGAGTGTAGATTCAGCCAAAAACCTCATATAACTCCAGCACTCAAAACTGGTAAAGTCCTATGTCAGCATCTCGCCCCAAACAGTTCTGGCTATGCTATAGTGCTTACTGCCTCTCAAGTTACATTTGATGTGGTGCCTCAGTTTAGGCCTGAGTTTCAACTATAAAATAGGTACTCATTGTCTTTATGACTGACTTGAATACCATACAATCTGAGGTTAGAGACTGTCTTCAAACATATTTGTTAATATCTTGCTTGTGTAAGTTGGTTCTTAAGAATCTGTTAGACATTCTGGAAGTATCCAGAAATCCAGAAGAGCTGAATTTCAACTTTCTACACTTCCTCATCCTTTTTTGGAAGGAGAGCATATGGGGAGGGCATCCTTAAAAGTGTATTTACACTGTGGTTGGCATGAATCCTTTCCTGATTTTTCAGTGAAGGTGTTTTATTACTTGCAAATTCTTCTGAGTTTGTGGGGATGTGCCCTTGTCCTGCATTAAGCTATTTGACTGAAAGTGTCATTTAGAGCACTGCATCTTCTGGCTCAGAGCCACCACACTAAATACGAAGGATCCAAGATAAACCATTGAGTACTGGTAGTGCTCCAGTGTTGTTCTTACAAAGTCTTCAGAAGGTACAGACAGTCCTCTGAGGCTTCCAATAGTTCCTTGACACCTTAGCAGAAAAAAAAAAAAATAAATAAATCATAGTTTATACATTAGACACCAGTGAGTGCATAAAGAAACAATGGTTAGATGCAGTAATCAAGGACTGTAGTTAAAAACCCCAGCCTTTGCAAGTGAGACTTTCAATCTGCAGGAAAACCTATGATTAAAGTGTTGCTTAATTTTGAGAAGAAGATGTAAAAGGTTTTGGAAGAGTTGTACTTAACTGAGGGGAAAATAGATTATATAGGACATTAGGTGAAAACTGAATAGTTATGGAAAGATATGGCAGACTGCAGGGGCAGAGTGGAGACTTAAAAGCCATCCTTCAGATTAAATTCTGAAATGTTTGAAATTAGAGAATTCAGTTTCCTATTCTATGGCTGTTTCCAATCTCACTGAGTAAAATTTCATCTCTAAAAATAGGTTTTTAAAGCTACATTCTCATACCTGTGATAATTAGCCTGTTTCATACCACCAAGCATTATCAGTTGCTTTTAGCTTTGCTTGATAATCACAGCACCATTACATGGTGGCTTATATGTTTGCTCAAGACTCCAGCAAGGTATTTGCATTACAAGGTGATGCAGGTAAGTAGTTACAACTGAAGGAGGATTATATATCACTGTGGAGCTGGTTGAGCCCTTTATCCACTTGTTTTCCAATTCTTTCTGTTTCGTGGTTTTAAGTTATTTAGAATTGCAAGTAGGGTTTGCTGGGTCTTGCTTTTCAAATCATTTTATTATGAATATCCAGCAATTGATTTTCACTGGAAAACCTGAGGGCATCCTCATACTATTGCTATCAGTATGATCCAATTCTGTTCTCCACAGAAATTCAGCAGGGGTCCGATTTAATGAGACCAGTGAAAGAAATCTGACCTCTTTATTTATAGAACACTAATTGATCAGGGTAGCTGTAATAAGAGGAAACTTCAGAGAAAATCAATGCTGTATCAAATGAAAGTAGCACTCAAGCCCTTAAAGAAAGCTGTATGGAAAGCCAATTAAGTATGAATCTATTTGATGATCCATGGGAAAAGCTAGGACCATGTGTGTTCTTACTTCAAGTTACAGGAAATAAATCAAACTAAATAGTATCTAACTTGCAAGGTTATCCTTACAATATATTTTTCTCTCCATCTTGTTGATATTCTCTCCCATTAAATCTTGATGAATTATATTACTTTCATATGGCAACCATAAACATCTTCTTTTAAGAGCCCACCTTTGACAGCCTTATGCAATTTTTGTAATGAGCTCTGATATCCCTTCCGGAAGACAGCAGCAATATTGCAGCATGAATGTGCAGCCTCTTGGCTTTCTATCTAGGAGTCTGGCACAGTCCAAAGTCTCAGGGCGTTTCACTTAAATGCAGGGACAATGTGATCCTTTTACATCCATTCTCATTCCTGTCATCCAAATACTACCAAAGTTCTGGTAAATACAAAACTTAACCACGTGCTTATTGCTAGTGTTTCTCAAAGACTATGTAACATGTTTGCAGCATATGCAGATCTTTGCTCTCTCTTCTAATGCTTTTTTTTTTTTTTTTTTTTTTTTTTTTTTCATCATGAAAACTGCTAGAAGTCCTGATGAAACCTCCGAGCTCCATCCCAAAGAATTCTGGTTTTGTGGTGGATGTTCTCCATAACTAGGTGTACCTGCATGCCATAGGGCTGACTGCATTTCAGTACACTGTGAGGAACACACTACCATAAAGTTATGTTATCAGTGACTTGCCACAGAAGAATAGAAAAGTGGAGTACACATACAATTTGGTAACTTTCCTATTCTAAAAATTGCAATAAAAATAAAATACAGAGCAAGAGGGAGAATTATTGCTTATGCCTTACATACAAAACTGTTCCAGCTAGTAGCATGTGTCTCTCTTCCTTCAGTGCTTAACTGTGCTTGCAATTATATGGATGAAAACCTTGCTTTCTTTTGCAGTATGTTGGATACAATGCCTTAATCCATTTTCTGAGGAAGAATTTATAAATTTATATGCTTTTTTTTTTTTTTTTTTTTTTTTTTTTTTTTAATTCAGTAGCATACTCAAAGACATTGCATTAAGAATTAGTTGTATAAATAATTCTGTTTTTCTGCTTATGATTGGGAAAGGAGTAGATAATCTGTACCTTCCACGAATGCTGAATTTTTGTGGGCTAAATTAATATCATGCCCACAGCTGAGTTAATGCTGCATTTTCTGTTCATTCAGTTTTGAGCATAGGTAATGGCATAGGGTTGTGCCTTAATTAGCTGGATGAATAATGTCAAAAATATTGTCAATTTTCAATATGGTTTTCATCTTTCCTTAAGCCTCTGTTGGGAATCTAGTTCCCAATGACATCAGCAGTTGCCGTGGTGAAGTTTCATAAGCTAGTCTTTAATCTTTCATTATATCACAGGCTAAGAAAGCAGGCATGAGGACTGAGACGAAAAAAAAATCCCATACATTTGTACCATTGACATATTCTCTGAAAAAGTATAAAAGGCATGTCTCTGTGTTTCTGGAAAGAAAAATTTGCTGCTTTGGTGAGCACACTCTATCAACCACATATATCATCTACGCAACACCATGAAAACATAATTTGTGGGATGTAAGTGGAGCTGAAATGTGTTGTGCTTCAGAGCAGTCGAAAGCAAGGATGACACCAGGGCCTGAATAGTGATAAATAGCTTGGTGCTGTTATACAGTGTTGGAAAATAGAGGTAAGGATGATAAGTTTGGCAGCTCTTCTTCTTGCTACTTTGGGCTTTTGGTAAAAGTGGAACATTTTCCAGTCTAGGCCAGATCAGCAAGTGTATTTTTAAGTTACTGAACAGGAGGAGTCTGGGGAAATCTCCATGTGAGCTACCAACATGGAGATGTCTGAGTTTGTATCTGTGGAGGTATATGCCAGGCTGGCACATGGGGAGAGAAAAGGAAGGGACTGAGAGTAAGAGTACTTACAGGCCCATGTGAAGAAAGATTGAGAAACAACCTCAGGAGAAGACAGAGCAGGAAGGAGAGCCAACAAAGCAAATCAGTCTGAGATTTAGGCTGCGGTTGGACTTGATGATCTTCAAGGTCTTTTCCAACCTGAGTAATTCTATGATTCTATGATTCTATAACTACAAAATGGTGTCCACGTGCGCTAGTAGTTTTCTGTGGGAGGACAGGCTACAGAGTCTGACTTTCATTAGGACCTGTGTATGCAGAACAGTGATATGCTATAGAGCATCTTAAAGATTCCAAATGAGCAATGTGCACAGAGTTGAGAGGGTAAATGGAAAGTAGACTGTGACTGAGTTTGTTGCACTGAGCTGAATTAAGAGTGGCAGTATCTGTATCACCAATGAGGAACATAAAAGTATCATCTAAATCTTTCGTTTTGGAACAAGTCCCTGAAATAGCAATTTGGGTCAACATGTCATTGTCTCATTCTGTGCTATTTTGCCTAAATCACTGTCTAGAATAATTCTTCTCCACGAATTTTAATGTGCTTGTGTGATTACAGCATGATGGCTTTAAGAATACCATCACTGTGGTTGTCATTTGCACCGTTCTTCTCTGAAGTTTGTTTCTGTGTAGGTTTTGCTATACCTAAGCTTTGTTCCCTGGCTCCTCATCCTCCAGCAGTAGGTGCCTCTCACTAGGACTGGATGTCAAGCCAGAGTTCATCTGTGTTCTTTTCAATCTGTGATCATCTCCTTTTTGGGAAAAGAAGTACAATTACAATTTTGTAGTGGTTTTACTGCACTAGAAATAGAGTAATGATAACATTATGACTTGGAAATGGATTTTGAAGAGGCAGTAAAGAACAAAGCTACAGCTGTTCTACTTCATTTTGCAAATGCAATAATAGAAAAAAAAAAACAAACAAAAAACAAACAAACCTAGAAAATAGAAAAGCCAAATAGAAACTTTTTTTTCTCTTTTTTTTCAACAATGATGTTGAAATTGATTTCCTTTAAAATGATGAAGTCTAACTCACAAGACTTATGTTTTCCCCAAGGCTTTTCTTTCCTGGAAAAGTTTTTTGGTAATTTTAACTTAGTCAAAAGTAGAACATTAAGCAGTAATTTATGTTGTCCAGCATTGTTTCCTAAAGAACCGCCTTCTCACACATAGGTCCATACTGGTGAAACAGCTGAGAATAGAATTTACATAAGTCTCAATAGAAGAAATTATCTATGAGAGAATGCTGTCACATTTTCCTTCCAGCACCAGGTTCACACTTACGTCCTTGAAAAATACTGCCTGTGTGCATGACAGACTGCTACAGGACTGGGACATTGGTAATTGCTGTGAGATGGGAGCCTTTTGGAGATCTTCTGAGTCACTGGTACCATCTGTCCCTATTTCTGAAGTAAGACTGGAGTGGTGCGAGCAAAGCTCCAGCATGCTGTTCAGATTTTTATTTGGCATTCTAGAGCTTGGATCAACGGCAGACTGATGGGGAGGCTGGTTTAGAATAACTTGTTTTGTTCCATATTCTGCAGCGAACTCTGGGCATAATCTGCTTTGATTCACATATTGTAATATGGGAAATATGTTTTTCTGCTAAGCAGAACTTTTTTTTTTTTTATTTTTTTTATTTTTCTTTTTTTGCCACTGCTCTGGATGCTCCTTTCTGTTTACACCTCCTCATTCAGAAGTTTGTTTTTGTTTTGAACACGCAATTAAAAACTACAAAGGAGATTCAGTCAAATTCATTTAGGATTCACATAGTGTGCAGTTATCCTCATCCAGATAGTGTCAGTCTGGTCTACTTCTCTGCTTTTCCTTGTAAAAGATGTGTTCCTATTCTTCTTCTCTTGGGTTTAATCATTTCTGTATGGACTGATCTTACAGCCTTGGACTCATCAGACTGAAACTGATGCCTACATTGTCACCATGGAAGGCATTTTAGGTGGTGGTCTTGTACTGAGAGCAGTGGTGTTAGAAGAGAGCAGGACTTTTCAGATGAAACCAATGATATTTGATTAGCAGAGAGTTTGGGGGGATTGCAGTAACACTACAGAAAAAATCATTTGAGATTCATGTTGGCTAGTGAGCCTTCATCCAATTAGTATGAAATGTGAGGTTTGTCTGTGGAAGATAGAATGTCTGTAGTTTCATTATGCTTCATCATGGGGATGGCAGTTAAATGCTTGCAAGTAAAGTGAATTCTGCAGGGATGGCACCTAATGGGAAGAGAATGTTAGAGGAGGGCAGAGTTCTGTGGGACTGTGGTAAAAACAGGAACTGAACAAGTGCCAAAGGAGAAGCAGAGTGGAGCTGGGAAAAAAAGAAAAGGTCTAGAGGACACTGCAAATACAAGGGTGACTTACATAGTTTAAATGTGAGGAGGGCAGACTGCAAAGAACAGAGAGGCTGGGAAGGAGACAGAAAATGGGTGATGCAGCAGTTGAGGGTATCTCATTTCTTAAGCAGTGATAACTGAATAGAGGAAGGATGAAGAGTGAAAGAGACTATTGCATTTATATGCTAAAGAAAATGACAAGGGATGAAGAGGGAGTGAAAATAGGAGCCACTGCTGCAAGAAAATGTAATTGGGAATACAATTAGAGGAGCTGGTACTAAAAAGCTTCATCTGTGGGTAGGTTTCCAAGGTAACATGTGAAAGTGTCATGGGGCAGGTGAGACTGAAATGTGGAGCATATCTCCTGTGCAGTGTGACTTGAGGAGTTAGGGTTTCATGTTTATGTATGCTGTTTGTTTTGTCCTCATTTTCGTGTTTCTAAAATAGATCCTAAGTTTCCCTTAGTGTTAACAGTGAGTCAAAGCCAAGATTTGAACATCTTTATTTAGTTTTAACAATCGAATTTCTAGTTAACACATTTAATGGAATAAGGCTGCTCTCCATTACGGCAGAAGAACTTCAAGCAGGTAGCTTTCATCAAAGCCTATCCAAACTGCCGCCCTTTTCTTGTGCTAGGTAAGATGCTCCAGTGCAGGAGGTCAGAACTTTCCACTTGGCACTGCTTGCGTCTTTCTTTATCAGCCATCCTCACACTTTTCCTTGACTTGTGCTCACACTGTATGCATGTGTGTGATCTTTGATGCATCACAGTGCCTGCATCCTGCACCCTCCTGCACTCCTGAAGCCCTGCAGCACCCACCTGTCAACAGAGATCACCAGAGTCAGCGTCAATTTGATGTGAATTTCAACAAAACTAGGCCTACCAGATTGGACAGACAGTTACTTGCTTGAATTTCAAAATTTTGGCTTCTGGTTTGATTCTTGCTTCAGGCATTATTTCAGATCCCGTGTCTGGCGGGGGGTGAAGGAAGAAAGTACCTTCTCTTCCTGTCTTCCTGGCTAGAAGCTGTGTTCAGGGCAATGTCGTATGATCATCTCTGGGAATACTTTTCATCTGCAGTAATGCTAGATCACCCACTCACTTGTGCACGTGAACAGCAACTACAATTCTGTGGTACTAGAGAACATATCTCTGTGTGATAGATAAAGAGCAGGGAAGGTTCATAGTTTGTGTGGAATATATATATCCTGATAAAGTTGATACTCTTGTAGAATGTGTTTATCAAGCTTTCTGCATTGGTGCTGGATTCTATTAACCTGTCACCACTTGTTTAGCAATAGCACTTCAGAAAAGATCCCCCCCTCTTTCTTTTTTTTTTTTTTTTTTTTTTGGGTGAATGTATCTCAAAAAACACAGTGAGGGAGAGGTATTTTTTTTTTTTCCAACAAATAGAATACTTGTAAATTGATTTTTCTTCTGTGAAATACAGGACTGTGAAAATGTCTTCATGGCAGTATTTATTTACTATGAATTATACTTCTCTGTTAGCCAAGCTTATGTTTTCTTTGGGGCTGTGCTTTTTACCCTGCTGATGATAGGAGGTAAATTATTTTTATTATTATGTTTATGAAGTCTCTCATACATAAAAATGGCTCAGTAGATACTCAGTAATAGAGAACCATTTTCTGCCAGGAAACTGTTGACAAGCATAGTTTACAGCCGGGGTGATGTTCTCTTTAAGACCATGAGAACTAACTGCTAACGTGAATAAGCATATTACTGGTTACTTTCATAGAATCATAGAATCACAAGGTTGGAAGGAACCCACAAAATCATCTAGTCCAACTGTCCTCCCTTTACCATACCATACCATACCTACAGAAAACCACTAAACCATATCTCCTAGCTCTCTGTCCAGATGTCTCTTGAACACTGCCAGGGATGGCAACTCTACCACCTTCCTGGGCAGCCATTCCAGTGCCTGACCACTCTCTGAGAGAAAACGTTCCTTCTTATGTCTAGTCTAAACCTCATCTGAGACAACTTGCGGCCATTTCCTTGGGTCCTGTTTGTTGCCTGGGAGAAAATACTTTGGATTTGTTAATCTGTAATCAGACTAGTCCTGATTCCAAGTTGGGCACTTTCTGTGTCCTCACTTCCCCTAAGAACCAATTTTATTATTGATCCTCATCTGTTAAGGTTGATGCTCGTGAGTTACTACTGAGTTAGGCAGAATATTGGCAGAATTTCCAAACATGCAGGTGTCATGTTGTGTCCTTGCACATGCACATATTTATTTATGTATTTATTCATTTATTAACAATATAATAAAATTCACCAAGAAAGTGTCTGTTTGGTTGCATGGTGAAGTATGGATTGTCTGGTGTTGTAAAAATACAGCGCCATCCATGTATCAGTTCCTCAAATTATTTTATTTAATCTTATTTAAGATTACCTACTTAACTTTGCTCTTAAGTGTAAGTGACGCTACATTGCTCAGTTCTATAGGAAAGGAACTGGGATCCTGAAGAACTAACAGATAGGAAAGTAACAGTTGGAAAGTGTTCTGCTTGGAGAGTGGTTTACATCTTGAAGCTATTTCCATGCTGTTTTCTGGGCTGTACAGAATTTGGACAAGAAAAGTTTCAACAATAGAATGTGAACAAAAGCATTTACATGATACTAATTTTCTTAAGAAAAATCTATTTGGTAGAGTTAACTATAGTGGGTGGGAACAGCTCTCAAGGCTCCTTAAAATGTATTTACACAATCAGCTTCATAGTGCTGAGTGGCCACTCTGTTTAATTAGTGGTATTTAAAAGATTTAATCAGTGTAATCAATAGTATTTAAATGGTCTATAGCTTTCATTTGAAAGTGAATTTATTTGCTTTGTGTAAGACATAATAATGTTAAGTTACTTCATATTTTCATGAGTTTCCCACTGTTTTACAATGGGCAGCTGCCACTGGAGAGTATTTCTAACACATTGCAGCAATGTCTGTATTAATACAGGAGATGTGCCCAGGGCTGCTGCCTGCTGTTGAGGCCATGGAATAGCTACAACCTGGCTATTAAAGTTGTTGTCATCCTGAACAGATGGCTACGTGTGAAGACCCTTTTGAGAGTGGTGCTGATGTACACAAACTGCCAAAATGTTCGGAAAAGTGCGGGGTAGCTTTGACCTTCTCTAAATTTCACAATGCACTTGTTTGAGTTTCTCCTCTATGAATGCTTCTGGGTGCTAAATTCCTGGAATAGATGTTACTTGGGTTTTGTAAAACATTATTTTGTGCATCTTGGTATTTCCCTTGGTACATTTTAAGAAGATAAACAGTTTACAGAGTGCACCTAATGCAGTCAAACTGATGCCAAGGCCCTAAAGAGCTCAAGAGAGCAAGCTCTATTTGAAGAACATTGTTTTGGAGATCTTTGTGCTCACCCTTGAAGGCAAGTGGTGGAGTAGGGTTGGAATGTCACAGAGTTGAGTTTAGCAGGCTCACCTGCTATTAGCTTTTATGTGCTTAAAATTTGAAGTGTTTGCAGTGTGATGACATGAGTGTATCTTGCATGAAATGAATAGTCATGTCTGGTTTTTTTTCTGTGTCTGGTGGCACTCGGAGATAGCCAAAAGCTGCAGTGAAAATGCTGGAGTCAGCTGAAAGTGTAGCATTTACATGAGCTGAATTAGATTACTTGAGCTGTTATTTGATTAAGACATTGGGGTTAATACCTCTACTTCTACAGTGGCACCATGGGGCTTTATACAAACAGAAGTGGTCAAGGCCTCTGTTGCTCTTTTCTGCTGAAAGCTGGCAACTCCAGCAAGCACAGCAATCTCTCATTGATGGTGCTGGAGCTCAGGGGCAGAGCTGAGTCAGGAGCAACTGTGTACTGAAGTGCCAGCAGTCACTGTGCAGCATTGTGGCTGCCACCTGGAGATGAACCTGCACAGCCTCATTGCTCAGGTGACCTCTGACACAGCCACTGAGCCAAGAGATAAAGTTTCCAGCAGCACGACAATTTAAAATAACAAATATATTCAGAATGTACTGAGACACACAGACAGTGCTCATCTATAGTGTCTTCATCACACAGTTTCACACATCAAATCTGCATACAATTAAATGCCCGATCCTGGCGTACACTTGCATTATATACGATCACGTCAAATAACAACATGGACTCTATTAGGATAGCACTGAGGTGTTACATTTGTACACATAAAAATTCAGATATTCTTTTCTTTGAAAAATTTAAGCAGAAATACTATAACTTTTGAGACTACATTCTTTCTAAGAAGAGTTGTATATTTTCCATCAAGAGTAGATGAAAATGCTCATGTAAAGTGTCTCCTTTGTAGAAAGCTTTTTCGTCCTACAGGCAAATATCAAATGGGTCAGAATGGAGCCATTTTGTTTTGGGAGAGCTGCCAGTACTGAATGGAATATCCAGACACCTCACGTCCCCATTTGCCTCCAGGCTGTATCTGTTCCTGTCTCCAGGAGAAACGACTGTGCACCATGGGAAATAGATTTCAACCAAATAACGTTGTCTGTATAAGGTGATAGAAGCCTAGAGCACTCAAATTGCAACTCCTAGTAATAGCCAGCAAGCATTTGGAGATAATTCTCTCTCTCTCTCTCTCTCTCTCTTTTTAAATCCCCTTTCTTCCCCCTCCATTCTGTATCTCAGGAAACTCAAATTCAAAGGTTGCCTTTGCCTTTTATACACTGGCAGATTTAGCTGCTGCATTCTTATCACAAAACACTTAAATATTCATGCTGCTTTTAATTTTAGTGCTGCAAGGCTGTGGTAGTGGATATGATGATGCGGGAATTTGTGCTCAGAAAATGGAAGGCTTTCTGATGCTTGAGCTATGTGTGAATATTTTTATGTTGGGCTCTGAAGTGAGCAAAGCTGACTGGAGTAGTGCTTTACATGATCTATTTCAGTAAATACACAGCCACGATCTCTAAATAGTTAAGCATACAGCTGGTGTCTGATGTCTACAATGTGGCTTGAAATATTATTCATTCAGGATAATAACAGATCTTGGATCTGTTGTACTAAAATGTATACGTATGGACACATCAGCAGATTCCTCTTCCTGAATTGCCAGAAAGAAGGGTAACAGTGCAGCATATTAAAACTGATCTTATTTTATTTCAATTGGAATTCATCACATTTGAGGGAATTAAAGTGAATTATCTGTACAGTTCCTATTTCCCCATTTGCTGGCAGTAGGCAACCCGTCTCTCCATCATCAGCATTTGTCTGATTAATTAGCCTTTTCTAGATCTGTTTTCCTTTCTTTTTGTGTATAGCTTATTCTAGTCCTTTCTTTCTTTCATATGGTAGCATCACATTAGCTCAAGGTCTGTGAACTAATGTGGATTAAAAGTCAAGAAGCAGCACTAATGCATAATTGATCTACCAGTAGAACTCAAAGAACTGATTCTCATTCAGAGATAAGAAATGCCTTCTTTTTTGTCTTATGCTGACAGTTTGAGCTCTGAAGTCTGTTTCAAATTAAAGTGAATAGGTTACTGGAAACTGACAAATAGTGTTAAGACAAATAATGTTTAGACATATAGAAACTGACAGTAGTTTATTACTCATGATAATTATCTATTTAAGATATTAATGTGATATTTGAGGTATAATTATTTTTATGTGCAAAAATACTCATATTCTTGACACATATTTTAAAATTTCTTTGTGTTTTTGTTCACTGGGTCTTGAAAATACCTTATGTCTGAGATATGTTATGTGGTTTGGGTCTGTATTTGTCTCTTGCTGTGATCCTACACCTGTTAGTACCTAACAGAAGAATTTGACTGCCTAACTATTTTCTGTAGAGTTGTGATATCTTTGTGCTATTCACTTCAGATTCCTTCAACAACTACATCCCTTTGCAAGTGGACAGACTGCAAAAGGCCGTGTCTGCTCATGTTAACATTGGCTCTGATTTTGCTTCAGCTTGGCAGATGTCACTTTTCTTAGTTGCTGAGTAATGACTCTTGACTGTTCAGTTAAAAGGAGATGGAAGCTTGTTTAAGGCTTGATGTTTAATAATATCCTCACTGAAGTGTATTCTTCTATATTTTCAGGCTCTTGTGAAGGTACACATGGCAGTCACAGCAGGGGCATTTGCAGCTAGAGCATGAATGACAAGGGGGATGATGGTTGCACGGTTGTGTGACTAACAGCCTGTATATGCTGGATGGCATAGCAAGGTACAGTGGATGGTGCTAATGGATGGGAAACAAGCAATAGTCTTCAGGGCGTTTCTCCCTTCCATTAAGTCCATTCAGGCATGCCATATGTCATCATCCATGTACAGGGGATTTAATTCTCCACTTGGTATCAACCACTAACTCTGCAGTGAAAGTAATGCAGGAAAGCAGAAAATTTAAGTCATGCTGTAGAAGAGGACTGCAAATCAGAAAGTGACAAAGTCAGAAAAGTAGTAAGGAAGGGGAAGAAAACAGTACTTTTTGTGCATTTTTTTAAGGCTGTGTATGTGAAAAATAGGTTGTCCAATTTTAGCATACTAACACACTTAAAACACTACAATCCGAATAGTGCATTAACAAACATTTCAGTAAACATTTCACAGAATACAATTACAAACATTCAAGATGTGCAATAAAATATATATTTTATTAAACAATTGCTATATTAGGAAAAAGGCATTCTTTCAGGTGCAATCACTTTTTATTAGATTGGCAATGCTAACAACATAGCAGTGAACAGCCTCAAAATGGAAACTGAACTTCTTTCCTAGAGATTTGTTACTGAAGTTAATCAGTGCTGCAGGCTTTCCCTGCCACTGTCCCCTTTGTAACATTTCTGAGAAGCTGAACTTCTAGGTATGTGTAGATACAGAAATAAGAGAACAGCTCATTCCCACTTTTTGGAAGCTAAGCTTGTTCAGCCTTCTGCAGGCAGCTTGGCAGTATCAACACCTTGTTAATCTTTGCCCAGTAAATATGATACACGAAACCTTGGAATTTTCAACTAAGTCAGGTCTTCATTTATGAGGATTAAACCTTTTATATTTTATGCTGTCACTTCTGATGAAAAGATGAGTGATCTCAGGCAACCCAAGAACTTGAGTACATTACAAAGGGTAAATAAGACTACCTGCAGATCATTTTTTAATTTATCTTGATAAGTCTGTCACCATGTTATGTTTTGACTAGCGATGAACTTGAAAAATAGCAGAACTTTGGGAAGTGAAGAAATCTTGGAAAATATACTAAGACATCCTGTAGTTTTATATTTCTTGTCAGTGGCTGACTTGGTCAGAACTGGCATTGTTTTCTTATGTTTGGAGCAAACAGCTTATATTCTGGTTTGTGCCCATGGTCTCTTGCCTTGGCAATGGGCAGTGCCTCTTTGGATCTTTCCTGCAGGCATTTATACAGACTGATAAGATGTCCTGAGCCAAGCTAGACAGCCCCAGCTCTCTCAGCCTGCCCTTGCAAGTCAGGTACTGCAATACCTTAGTTGTCTTTGTGTCCCTTTGCTGGCACTAATCCAGTATGTCTCTGTCTACCTTTTACTGGGGAGCCTGGAATTGGACCGGCACTCCAGATGTTGTCAGAGTCCAGTTCTTTTTCTCTGTGAGCATCCACATAACATGGAATGAAGCTACTGTTATTTTATGTTCTAGATAAGAGATTCACGTGGGCTGCGATTTGTTCTTAGCAAGAAGAGATTTGCATTTCTACTTTTGATCTTCTAACTCCTGAAACCTTAGGGTATGAGTTTTCAAGAGCCATGAAACTGGGATTTCAGGATGGGGTAACATCACATTTCTTCATTACTAACACAGTAATTGCATACTACGTGTCCTAGATATGTATGATAAAATAAATATTAGTTTATTTGCCTAGCTGTTGTGAACCTCTGTTTTTCGATTGTTTACACTGCAGCAGTTAACACAGAAACAGCCATGCTCACATGACTTATAAAAACAAGGAATTGATGTCTGGAGTTAGAATTCATTAACAGTGATTTCTGATCCTCCAGAGTAATAACCAGATTGATAGTTCTCCCTCTAACTATAGAGTAATTCCTTGGGCTTCCTGGAGGGTTTTATTTGTGCATACTACTAGCAGTTGTTCAGTACTGCAGAAGAGGGAAGCTGTGGAGGGGTTACCTTATAGGAAGCCACATCTTTTCAAGCACCTTTGTAAAGAGAAAGCACAGATGGGCAGTTCAGACTGAGGCTTTCTTAAAGCTGGAAGGCTGACATAAATCTACTTTTTATGCTATGATGAAGATGTTTGAACACTTTTTTGGAACCGGTATAGTTTTTTACTGCTGAAAACTGACCTTTTGAAAATTTATATGCTCCATAGTTCAAGATAACTCTACTTTTAATAAAATATAATACTTATTAATGGATCTCAAGTCAGATATTCAATTTCCCTAGTAATTTAAAACTTAATTAGGCTGCATTCTAGATCTCAGTGGCTGTCCTTAACTGATTCTTCTTTAGTCAGTATTCTTCCAATTTTACAGTTCAGTTCAATTCTCAGGACTCTCATTTACATAGAGTGGCAGATTAAAATTGGATAGCAAGAAGGATTTCTGCTTTTAGTGCCTACTGCATTGATGAAGATTAATTCCTCATAATATGAGAGAATATGGCTCAAGAAGTAACTCTTGAATCATTGCAGTTTTCAGTCTATTGTATTATTGTAAACTGAAGTGATGTGAATGAAGTGATGATCCAATTTCAGTGTGGCCTGTCTGGAACTAAATTTTGCACATTTGGAGAGTTATGGTTAATAAAATTGTAGGCAACAGTTTATCTTTTGGGAAAAAATGGGATTATTTTGATTGGAGAATTGATATTTTCAGCTCAGTGGTTAGTTGCTGTCACAACAACGAAGCTTGCATTTTTGCCTCTGTTCACCCTATCCAACTGCAGACCTGTACGCTTCATTGCCTGTATAGGCAATATATACAGTTCAGATGTAATTTCTTGCACATTTTGGCTGAAATCCTTAGGTAGACTCTGGTTCATCTGGGAAATTTCCAATTGGGGTAATATGCAAATACGATATGGAAACCATAAGATTTGGTATTTGCTTACCCTGCTTGAGATTAGATCTGCAAAATCCACTCAGTCTTGACCTGTTATCAAAAAATGTGGATCCTCTGTGTGAGATAGTTATTAATCTCTCTTTCCTTGACTTTCTATTCAGTTTTTGAAGAAGAACTGGAGAAGAAATATGATGAATATGTTTTTCGCTTCTGCATCATGGTAACTTCTCAGTATTTCTCTCTAAATTAATTATAATTTAATATCTGCCTTTCCCTCAAGTCCTGGGAAAACTGTCTGCCTGTGGCTTGGACATGTATACCCTTCTTCTGGTGAGAAACTGGCTAGAGGGTCATGCCCAGTTGGCAGTGGTTAATGGAGTTAACAGCTGGTGACCTGTTACAAGTGGAGTCCCCCAGGGGTCAGTACTGGGGTCCATCTTGTTTAATATCTTTATTGATGACCGACATGGGAGGACTGAGTGTACTTGCCGTAAGTTTGAAGGTGACACCAAGCTGGGAGGTGGTATTGATCTGCTTGAGGGTAGGGAAGCTTTTCAGAGGGATCTAAAGCAAGTTACCTGCAGAATTTGTACAGAAAAATGTCCAGGTGGGTTTCCAGTATCTCCAGAGAAGGAGACTCCACAGCCTCCCTGGGTAGACCTGTTCCAGTGCTCTATCACACTCAAACTAAAGAAATCTTTTCTCATGTTCATACAGAACTTTCTGTGTTCCAGGTTTTGCTTATCTCACCTTGTTCTGTTTCTGGGCACTGATGAAAAAAGCCTAGATGCATCCACTTGACTCCCGCCCAGTAGATATTTATAAGCGTTAGTAAGATCAGTCTCCTTTTCTGAAGGCCAAACAGTCCCAGGTCTTTCAGCCTTTCTTCACAAGGGAAATGCTCCAGGTCCCTAATAATCTTTGTAGCCTTCTGCCAGACTGTCTCTAGGAGATCTCTGTCTTGAACTGAGGAGCCCGGAAGTGGACACAGATGTGGCCTCATCAGGGCAAAGCAGAGAGAGAGGATCACCTCCCTCAGTCTACTGGCCGTGTTCTTTTTAATGCACCCCAGGATACTGTTGGCCTTTTTGGCCATAGGGGCCCACTGCTGGCTCATGGCCAACCTCTTGTCCATCAGGTCCTTTTCCACAGAGCTCCTTTCCAGCACCTAGCCTGTACTGATGCACGTGCTTATTCCTTTACAGGTGCAGGACTTTACACTTGCCCTTGTTGAACCTCATAAGGTTCCTCTCAACCCAAGTTTACTTTAGCATGTCCAGGTCTTGTTGAATCACAACACAGCTTTCTGGTGTGTCAGCCACTCCTCCCAGCAAACTTGCTGATAGCATAGTGTTTTTCCATTTGTGTGCAACCTTAATTTAATAAGACATCCACAAGCTGCCTAGAAAATGGACTTTTTTCCCCTTTGGGAATTTCACTTCTGATAATTGCCAATTGTAAAAAAACAATTTCCATCACAGGAAAAGAAAATGGTATGGAAGAACCTATTCTACTGACTATCTCTTACTGTTTTTCTGGTTTTGCCAATTTGGGAACAGCATTGCACTTTGAAAAGGATTTTTTTTTTTTTTTTTTCCTTTCTATTATCTCACATTCCAAACTGTTGAAGTGTAATGCAAAATTAACAGAAGACCCAGGAAAACAGCATTTTAAAATTTCCTTTATAAAATTAAATTCTTCATTTTTCCAAATTCAAGATGAAAATTGAGCAAAGGAAAAAAAAATACTCAAACCCCCAAACCCCTGTCCAAACAAGAAAATATTACTTAAAGAATTTCACACAATCTCTAACTGAGCTCTAGCTCCAACAAAATATCAAGCAAAAAAACTCTTGAAGTTAATTTACAAAATAGAAGTAATTCTAAATGCAGAGGAGAAATTTTATGCAAAAATTTTTCTTTATAAAGTGCACGTAATTAAAGATAAATGACAACAATTGGAGTTCTTTAAAAAATGGACACATGAATTCTATATAGATTTATATATAGTTATATTTATATATAAATACACACACACATTGATGTCTTCTAAATCAGTATCCACATAATTAATCTCACCAATATACAGTTTTTATGATTAACATATTGGAATGAAAGATGCAAGATTATTTGAAATTATAACAGATACTTCAGCAAAAAGAGCAATGTTCTCACTGTATGGATATCATCTCCCTCTCTGTTCTCAGCTCATTCAATTAAACACATTTCTATATGAGCTGTAAGATAAAAGGACTAATAGAAATGAAAAGGAGGACTG
This sequence comes from Excalfactoria chinensis, assembly GCF_039878825.1. Classification (NCBI taxonomy): domain Eukaryota; kingdom Metazoa; phylum Chordata; class Aves; order Galliformes; family Phasianidae; genus Excalfactoria; species Excalfactoria chinensis. The sequence goes on from NC_092827.1 coordinate 47,282,181, forward strand.
CCAAAAGTCAAATTGCCACACTGGAAGCTTCTTAGCAAAATGACAACATCCAGTTCTAGACAATTAAATCTTATTTGGTAGGAATGTCACTGAATGATGTTAATTTGCCTTTAGGTAGTTCTCTTTTAGTTGAACAGAGTAACAAAAATTTATTTGGGCACTTTTTAGTTTGTCTTAGAAATGGTTTAATGTTGTTTAATGAAAATGAAAAGCTTCAGCTGGGGGATAACAACACCATACTCTTACAGAGGAAAATCATTAAAGCTACTAACTGTAACATATGAATATATCCATATATTTTTAGATAGGAGGAAATTTCTTAGTTAATATCTCTTTCACTGAACATTAGTTTTTATTCAGATTATGTAGATGTTGCAAATATTTCAGAGATCATGAAAAACTTCACCACCTTTGAAAAAAATGAAACTTGAAAAATGAAATGTCTGTTTGCTTTTTCAGCAGTCTAGAAGCAAAAGTGGTCTATTATAGACGACAAGTAAACATCTGCTTTAGTATCTGGAATATCTTTACGTTAACAAAGTTTTGGGATTCAAACCTCCAAATTTTAGTACAGAGAAAGGTGAAGTCTCCTGCTGCTACAAACTGGAGATCAGCTTCGTCTTAATTTAGTAACAACTATCTCAAAGTCTCTGACTGACTTTATAATCCTTCTAACTTGGGATATTCCAGGATTCTATGAAAATGAGTTAGGTTGCTTATGATAATGTTAATGATTAGAGTGTCTCTGCTATTTTTCAGCCAAGCTGTGGTCATGGTAAACTGTTACATTTTTGTCTGGGTTTCACTGTTGTCCTTTGTTTGAATGAGTTTTTCCTCATCTGTCATTTATTCTCTCTAGCATGGTTATAGATAGCATCTGCCTTCTGGTATTCCATAAGCCTAACAGTCCAAATTCTTCTGGAATCCTGTCTCATAAACATCCCACCATACCAGTGGATACAGTCCCAGTCTAAAGCCATGCCCTGAGCATTGTTACGTTTTTGTTTTTTTTTTTTTCTAGACTTTGTAAATACTTTTGTCAAGGATGGATGCCTGCAGGAAGTTTGGTATTAGAAATGCTTTATTTTATAATTCCTTCAATGAAAATTACAGTTTAGGAGCAAAACTTTTTTTGTTCACAGCAGTGGGCCTTTGTTCCTTTGGTACTTCAAATCTTGTAGTACCAAGGAAGTGAAGCTTTAATTTTACAGTCAGAGCTTTTCTGTCTCTGATTTTGCATGGTTTCCTTCTTAACATACTGAAAATTAAGTTTAGATGTGCTGCAACTTTCATCTTACAGAATGTTTCAGTATTTTTCTCTTGGAGCTTTCCATTATGAAAATACTGTTTGGGTTCATCATAATTTTTTTTTTTTTGTTTTCTCTGAAGTGCTCGACTTTTTTGAATAACTGGAAGAGATCTGAATTTTTCATCTTCACAGATAACTCTTAAGTGACTTTTAAGATATTAATAATTTAATATGCCACCTTTGAACTTGTAAGTTTTATTATGAAGATAGAATTTTCACAGTTTTTACCCTGTAGCCTCTTGTTGCCCATGGATGCTATGACCTGAATTCAGCGCAACACTCAAACACAATCTGAATTCAGCACAGCACTCAAACATAGGCCTAAGTAAATCATTTGAGTGTATTTGTTCTAATTGTCTAGACAGACCATTGAAGGATGTCTCGAGACTGTCCACAAAAACAGTTTCACTTCCCATAAGGACAACAAACCCTCAGAATAGAACCCCAGAGCATATGTGCCTAAGCACAGTGTTATTATGGTAAGGTGTGTCTGGACAAGCTATTGGAGGTGGGAAATGTGCTTATGCAGCCAAGATGTGGCTGTGCTGTAAATGCATCTCTATGCTTTCAGTAGTCCCAGGTGTGACTGGAACTCCATTTTTAACAGCTATCAAAATGAAGATTATCTCAGTACTGATTTCATCTGGGGGAACTAAAATATCTGGGGATATTTAAATGCAGACACATTTTATGTGGAGATGAGAATACTGTGACTTTAAAAAGCTCTTGTATTTTTCATATTTTTGTTGTCTCTTAGTACAATAACAATGCTCACACCACTAAGACGACCCGGATACTCAGTTGGAATGTGTCTCTTTCCTCCCTTAAGTACTGCTGATAATATTGTATACTGGTTTTGGTGTTATTACATGTGCTACAGATGTTTCTTCAGAGAAGGCCAGGACCCCCTCTGAATCCAAGGGAGCTTCTTCAAATCATGGTTGAACCTAGCACAGGGTGGGATGTGGTGCCAAGCAAGAGGAAACCTGACCTCTCAGTGTGTGCTGTGGTAAGATGAGACAGCAGCTCACTCCTTGGGGAGAAAGTGAAGGGAGACAGGTCTGTGAGAGGGAGAGAAAAATCTTGTGTGTGTGAGCAATACTCTGCTGTCAGGGTTGGAAACCCAGAAAAGTAGAATCTGTTGGGCCACGACTTACCTGGTGACATCAGTGGGGAGGTCAGTTACTACCACACAGTGGCAGTCTCCCAGTCCTGCAAACAGGACTATAGAGTAAGGCTGCACCTCTTCCTTGACAGTGCACTGTTAATTGTCATTTATGTGCTTTGTATCACAAGGAATACGGGCCATAATTCTAAGTACCTGTCTGCCTGTGTTGGTGGAATGGCCATGTCACAAGATACCTGGAGTACATTTTATGTTGTTTTCTGCTTAGCGGTTATAGCTTATTGTGACTGCTAAAATCCTTGTGTTGTGTATATACAATTAAATCTTTTCAGTGGTTTGCTAATTCCCCATCTAACTTATTACTTTTCAAGTAAAATGAATGGCTTGCTTTGTAGCTGATCTCCATTTCTTATTTATTTATTTATTTTCTGGCATGGGATATCTTTTACTAAAGATTTGTGTGATTCATGGATTACAGGCTTTTCTGTTGAAATACAGTATGTCTAGAGAGGCAGTTGTAACTACCACCATACCCGTGACTTTATCTACATAAAACCAAATCAAAGCACAACACACAAGAGTCAGTGATTTGGAGAAAATTCTTACCTGCTGTTTGTGTAGGATGGCCATCTGTCTGGCAAATCCCAGTGCACTAGTTAGAGAAACTTGAGAAGAGTCAGACAACCTTCTGACACCTCTTTCTCTAGCAGCTGTTGTTGATTACTCCGACTTTTTTTTTTTTTGTTTTTTTGGTCTTATTAGGTTCTGATGAGGCTAAGTTTGTTTGTTTGTTTGTTCTTGTTTTGTTTGTTTGTTGTTTTTAATCTGCATTCAGGATATTTTGAATTCTATTCTCAGCACTGTTGATAGTACTAGAATATTTTGACCAAGTCGCTCTTTCTCATTCTGGGCCTAAATTTTTTGGGTACCCATTTAGAACTGAAATTGGGCATGGGTGTAGTCAAATAAAATGTTGAATATCCAAGAACTTCTGTCAGTTTTGGAAAATGCCTTTCAGATTACTGAAAAACACAAGATGAGCTGCTTGTAATGTCAAGTGGCATATCCTGTTGGGGAATCATTGCAGGCAGATTCACAATTGTCCATGTAAATGGATACCAAGATGAAGTAAAATCTTAAGTGTTAAAGTGGTACTTTCTAAACATACTCCATTTATCTCTTAGAAATGTACTATCTTCATAAATAACCACAAATTGTCAGGGAATCCATTTTGAGTACACAGTAGAATGCAATTGCTGTTGGCTCTCTGCTCTGTGTGTATCCATGCATAGCCTATTGAGATCTTCTCATTAAAAAATTGTTAGTTTCTGTGGGAGGCATTTTTTCAGTAGTAAAGAATAAACATTCCATAGCTTTGTGTGTGTAAATTTGGGTGTACTTTTATTAATGTAAAAAGCTTATAAAAATTATGCAGGAAGGCATTAGTATTAGAAATGTCTTGTTTAGTTTGTTGTCTTCCGTATTAAATTATAAGAAGTGTTTGATTCTTGCAAGCCTTAATATTGTTACCAGTCTTAATTCTGAAGATACCTTCAAAGACACGTAGATGGCACTAGCAAAAGATATCCTCTGCAGATATAGTGAATGTTCTTTTGTGTATGCAGCCTGCTTCACAAGGCTTTATCCACTTACTTGCTGGATAAACCAAATACACACAGCCTTCTATCGATGAATGGTATCTCCTGCAACAAAAGGTTAAGGTGTCATCCAGTGATTTATCCTTCCCAATGGATTCATTGGGTTCCTGTGATAGGGTCATAATTTACTACCTTTCATATATCAGAGGTTGTGTTCTCAAAATGGTACTTGGGGATTTATGATATTGAACAGGGTGAATTACATGTCAGATTATCAACCATCCTGTCTGATATTTAGTGTTGGCCGGAAATGGACATTTAGGAAGTAACACAGTCTTCCAGTAGGATTGTTTTATTTCAAGGCTTTTGTTAATCAAATATTTCTGGAGAAAATCTTCCAAATAGACTGTTAATCACATTGGCCATCTATGGCCATCTAGGTGTTAGTGTCTGTTTTACCTGTCAAACTCTCTGCAGAATATTTTTAAGGTATTGCCTGCTTGGTATTAAGTATTTCTTCCTTGAATCCACACAGATGTTGGAATTAGAAGGTAAGTGTCACAAAGTAAAAGGGTGACAGAAAGAAGGGAAAAAGGAGATAATGTATTAATCACATAGATTGAGATTTTGAAAAACAGAATCTCATGCATATGTGTGTCTGCATTTGTCAGTTCCATATAAGACACCTGCATATGTGCAAGACCATTATATCCTTTTTCTGATTACAGTTTTGCATCGTGTCATGTTGCTTCTGAGCAGATAAGACTTCCTTGGTTAGGAATGCCTACCAGTATCTGAATGGCACTGTTCAGAGGATCAATTGGCCTCTCCTCTTTTTTGCAGCAGTTCTGTATACACTTGCAGAACTATGGAGGTTTCTTGGCACATATACTTTTTCAAAGTATATTACTATCTGGAGACATTTCATTAAAGGTTTCCTTCCTGCTTTCCTTATTTGACAGCTCTTGCTTGGTTGATATAGCTTATGACATTTTGTTTTGTTTTGTTTTGTTTACTGTGTGCTCTATGACCTTAAATCAATATGCTTCAAATGGTGCTTTGTGGGTTATATCCAGACTGGTGGATACTTGTATATGTTCTGCTGTCTTATCTCCAGAAGAGATTAAAAAAAAAAGTACATTTATACAGGTGGTCCTGACAAAATATTTGATTGCCTCATTCTGAGCTTCTGATCCCTCTGGCACTGGCCTGAATCTGCATTATTGCAGCCACACAAGAGCAGGAGATGTAGCTGGCAAACTTGTTGTTGTCTGTAACTGTATTGTCAAGCAAGAGATGGGAATTGCTGCTGCTGTAGGAAAATATGGTTTTGATGTAACTATTATGATTGCCTGGGATATCTATCACATGTTGAATCAAGGTTCAGAAGGAGGCCATTCATTTAGTAAACTTGTATATTTAAACATCATAAAGGTTCTGACATAACCTGAGGAAACAAAAAGGGGGGCATTCATCAAATGATGCAGGTATCATCAAATGATGCCTGTAAGTCTAGGCAACATGAAGCAGCAGCAGCTTATTGCATTGCTTGAGCGTATGATCAATCAGGTGAAGACAGATTCAGGACATGTGATGAGTCTGGCAATAGTATTCCAAGACAGAGTGTCTGCCCTCTTCAGACTGCCAAATCCATTGGCATATTCTCTTCACTTAGAAACTGAAAATGTGAATCAGAAACTTTCCTAGGGGGTTATCTACCCTTTGTGTTTTTTGATCAGAAAAAAAGTCATTTCTTCAATACAGATATTCCATCCATACATTGCTCCAGAAGGCTTCTGACAACATGAGAAAAATTATGGTGCTGGATATTGCATAACACACTCATGCATGATGTCTAATGTATTCTGAACTTTATGAAATATGAGAAATACTGGAGAGATTCTTAACAGTATTTGAAATCAGAGGGACATTTCTGGTGCTCTTCAGTGACACTGGTAGTGATAAGTAATGAAAATGAATAAAATTCCAGAGAAGTGGGAAGGAGAAAAATGTATTGCATAGATAAATTATAGACAGATGATGTGTGTTCAAAGTGTTTCTGGAGGCTAGAAATACTGTGTCCGTTCTTGTTTTTTGAATGTTATAGCTGTTTCATTACAGTTCTTAACCAGTCTGCTCAGGATGTGTTGCTCTTTGGTATAGAAGGATGAAACACACTGAAAAGATGCTTTTTTGGAAAAATATTTCTTTTCATTTAAGTTATAAAAATGCAAGCATTCATCATAAAAAAAAAAAAACAACAAACAAAAAACAGAAAAAAAAAATTTATGTGTGGTGCTACTTCTGTTAGCAATTAACTCATTGCATCTACTATTATTTTTTTCCAATGTACAGGACAGTTTTCCAGCTCGGTTTGGAGGAATACATTTTGTCAATCAACCATGGTATATTCACGCCCTCTACACCGTTATACGACCCTTTCTAAAGGAGAAGACACGAAAAAGGGTATACTTTTTTCATTCTTTATTACCTGGTAATTGTAGTCAGTAGATGTATTGTAATATACATAGATATACATTGGCTTATTATTGGTGGAAAATTTTAAATTGCAATTGCAATTAATTTACCTGTTTTACAGACACCTGTAACTTTATCCTCCAAGGACACTGTAAAGCAGTGTTTTTAAATGTATATTTACAAACTGGCATATGATTCCTTCTGAGTTATATAATGGTATTGTCAGTATTGCAATTTTTATAAGGAAGTTGTAGCAATAAAATGTTGGAATGATTTGTGTCTTTCTTTTATGATAGACAGATTGAATACCAAGTCCTTTACAGGTGATTTATTTGATATTAGTATGAACTAAAATACACAGCTGGTGCACAGTAGCTTGAAAATAGTCACTTGAGTTAAAGCCAGTGAAAGGAAATATGTGTGCATGTGTCTGTGCATGAGCACAGGCAGTCTCTCTGATGTTGCTTAATTTGCAGCATTTGCATCAGTGCAATTAAATTAGAGCGTGGTGGCAATAGCACATAGAATGATATTATTTCTGTAACAAGAAATTTGTCATCCAGCAAAACATAGCATTCCATTCAAAATCATTACAAAGAATGTGGTGATATTTTTTGTTTGTTTGCGTTTTTTCTCTGCAAACACAGTCTACAAGGCTACAATGATCCTTGGCGTTTACCTATTTTTTACTGTCAGATTATGCTTTGGAGGCCTCTGGTATTCATGGATTTTGAACTATAGACTACAAAGGTTTTTATATAATATCTGTTATAAATATGCAAATGAAAACTCATTATGCAGGATTCAGTTGCACTTCATTGCCTACAGCTTCAGCAAAGAACAGCCAGATGTGTTTGAGACCTATCTTAAGTCAGGGACCTTCTATCAACAACCAGGAAGTACAGTATACCTCCTGGGTTTGTTACAAGACTAAAAGTAAGTGACAAGGCAGTGGAATATGTGTGCTAATCAGTTAGGTATCTAAATATTTATTAAGACATCCGAATCAGTGGCTGGTGGCCCCATCTCTTTCAACCTATCCTTGTAGGAGAGGTGTTCCATCCCCTGGTTCATTTTTGTGGTGCTCCTCTGGATGTGTGCTTCAACAGGTCTGTGTCTCTCCTGTGCTGAGGACTTCACATCTGTACGCAGCACTCCAGATGAGGCCTCACCAGCACAGAGTAGAGAGGCAGGATCACCTCCCTTGACCTGCTGTCTATGCTTCTTTTGATGCAGCCCTGCTTAAGGCTGGCATTCTGTACTGCAAGGGCAAACTTCTGTCTCATGTACAGCTTCCCATCCATCAGTACCCCAAGTTCTTTTTCAGCAAGGCTGTGCTCAATTCTTTCATTCCCCAGCTTGTATTGGTGTGGGGGTTGCCTCAATTCAAGTGTAACATCTTGCATTTCCATATGTACACCCGGGCTCACTGCTCAAGCCTGCCTAGGGCCCTCTGGATGGAATCCTGTCACTCTAGAGTGTTGACTGCACCCCACAGCTTGATGTCATCAGCAAACTTGCTGAGGGTGCAGTTGACCCCCCTGTTGATGTAACTGATGAAGAGATTAAAGAGTATCAGTCCCAGCACTGACCCCATGAGACACCACTCATCTCTGATCTCCATCCAGATATTGAGCCACTTGCCACCACTCTCTGAATTCAGTCTTGCAGCCTGTTGTTCTTCCACTGAACAGTCTACCCATCAAATCCATTTCATAGCAATTTGGAGAGAAGGATGCTGTGAGTTACAAGCATCAAAAGCCTTACTGAAGTCCAGATAGATGACAAGTGGCTCTTCACTTGTCCAAATGCAAACTTTTTACAACCATTTTTGTTAATTCTTAGTCAATTCTGCCAGTAGTCAGGTAGTTAAATGTTGTAGTTAATGAAGTTTATTTTTCAAAAGAAAAAAAGAGAAAAAATTATTGTGGAAAAGAAAATCCCACAGAATTCTCTTCAGAATTGTATCAAGATCTCATTATTTATTTCTTATGTATTTCCTGAATTATTTTTGCAATTTTTGAATATGTCTGGTAGATTTGCAACTGATAATTGCATTGAGATAAATGTAGTACTCAGCATATATAAAGCAATTGCTAAAAAAGTGAAACAGCCAGCTTGAAAATGACCATAAAATAAGTTGCTTTTGCTATTAATATTTGTTCTATCATAATATCATATCTATCAGGAAAGATAATTCCTTTCTGAGAAGGAAATACTGTATTATTTCAAGTTTACATTAAGCTTTCAGTCTCTGCAGCTGATTGGAAGATGGCAAAATTTATTACTGTTTCTATTTCTTTACCTTTCCTTAATCCCATTTCAGCATAAGATTTTCCAGTTCAGGTACAGAGACCATGTCCCACGACCAAATGGGCTGAAATAAGAGACAAACATATATATATATGTTATATATATATATATAAAACATATATATATATGTGTTTGTCTCTTATTTCAATTTATTTTTAATAAATTGATTATAAATATATATATATAATATATATAATATAATTGATATATATATATAATATAATTGATATGTATATATATAATATAATTGATTATAAATATATATATATATTTTATATATATATACAAGCTTTTTTTAAAAAAATATTTTTTATTTTTATTTTTAGTCTTTCTGCCTTTTGAATTTAACATTTAATAAATCAAGGTATAGCTGCCCAGAGTAGACCTTGTAAGGTGAAGTAAGATGTAAACTGGTAGCACTCCATGTACGTGCACACCCTGTCTTCCCCATGGAGAGCAAGAGGCATTGGTATGAGGTAATAATCTCCCTTGCCTTCTTGGCTGCTTCTGCACAAGTCAATTAAAAGAGGTCTGGATGCTGTCATCCCTACTATTTAATTGTACGAGCACTCTCTGGCATGGCTCTGGCCAGTACCAGGTAGTACTGTCTTAGACATTGCCTTGGAACAATTCAAGGACAAGTAAGCAGCACTGATGAGGTGAACCTCTTCTGGAGATAAAGGGAATGTACCTCTGTGGATGTAAACTGTGCTGTACCACTTGCTTCTAGTGCCAAGAAGTGAATCCTTGCCTTTTTGCCACTCTAGAAATAGCTTATTTGAGCTATCTGTAAAGCCACACCCAAGAGAGAAGGCATTTCCTCTCAGTGGAAAGAGATTCAGGTCATCCAAAGTGGGAGAAGGCCATCAAAATCCAGACATCCTTCATTCTTATTACTCACTGATCACCCGTTGCAGATTTCTGAGGAAAAACAATGAAGTTAAATGTAAACAGAAGTCTAAACGTCAATATAGGTATACATGCACATTGTATATATACATTATATGTATGTAAATGTGAAGCATATCTGATAACAAATCAGTCAATAAAAATACTGATGAACAATGTCAAATAGTTCATCAACAATTCCCTTGCTGTTAGTGAAAGTATTTTACTGTTATTACTTGCTTTATACCTTGCCATGTATGAACAGAAGGAAGAGGTTTTCTTCATTACATTCTTTTTTGTCATTTTTATTTTCATAGAACTCAAGGCTGGATGCTTGGAAATCAATATATATTCCTTAATATATATAATGAATGCCAGTTTTACTAAATTATGTGCTTAATTTATGTACTTAATTTATTTCTCAGGATTAGGAGAAACAAATTACAAAAGATAAGCAGTCTGTCTGTCTTGAATTCTGTCTGTCTTGTTAGTCAGCGTTAGTTCATGCAATTCTTAGGTTGCTAGTCTTGCAAACATGAATGCTTTAGTTGCTTTGTAGGTATATGAACATTGACTGTACTGAAGGTAGAAGTAATGTGTGCCTTGGTGGCTATTACTGTTAGCCCAACATAGGCATAATATTGAAACTGTACAATATTATGTAATAATAATGATGTAATTTGGGCTTTGATGATTTTTGTGACACTGCTTTGTTTTTATCTTTTTGTATAAATACAGATATTCCTTCATGGTAATAACCTCAACAGTCTACATCAGCTAATACATCCTGAGATCCTGCCTTCAGAGTTTGGAGGAATGTTGCCCCCATATGACATGGGGACATGGGCAAGAACGCTGCTAGACCATGAATATGATGATGACAGTGAATGCAATGCAGACTCCTACAGTGCTCCAGCAAAAGATATAGAAAAGGACCTCTCTCCCAAGTCCATGAAGAGGTGGGTTAAAGATACTAGTATGTTAACCTCATATTGCCATGAGGTTAATATTTGCCTTCTCATAAAATCATAGAATCACAGTATTGTAGGGGTTGGAAGGGATGTCTAGAGAGCATTGAGTTCATTCCCCTGCTAAAGCAGGAACCCTATAGCAGGTCACACAGACAGGTGACCTGATAGGTCTTTAGTATCTCCAAAGGATACTAAAGGATACTAGCTGTCTCAGTAATCGTATTTAGCTTGTGACCATGTACTGGTCACAGCTGGCTGTCATGGCTGAGGCATTCAGATGGAGTCACAAGGATTTGCAAATCTAACTCCACAGCACAGATGTCTGGGTTGACCAAGTTTGCAAATTATCTGTGTATAGGTTTGGTTCCTTGCTTCTGCAATGGGTCTTTGCATTACAGCTCTGTCCTATTGTGATCTGTGAGAATATATTCAGCAATGACTGTAAAGTTGTTTGGGAGACAGAAATAAAAGAAGTTATGGATTTACACAAATACTTTCCCTTTTATGTAACTTTGTTCATGAATTGCTGAACTGGAACACAGTAAATGTTGATTTAAACTGAATGAAAGCTAATTCTTCTCCTACAAGGAATCTGTTCTCCTGAACTTGCAAGCCATAGGTCAGGATTTGTGCATTTTCATTCATTTTCACATCTGCCATGGAATTGGGAAGCTTGGAGGCCCTGAGAATTTATGGTCCTAACTGCCTCCCTGGGAATTTGAGTCCAGGTTTGAAGACTTTTCATCTCTTCTTCAGTTCCACAGATGTGGAATGAAAACTGGTTTCTCATATATTGGCAGCCTAAGAAGGCTCAGTCTTCTATTACTACATAGATTCAATTGGGAAATCTTTGAAATTAGTATGCTCCCCGCAGCATTTTTTTATCTTGATGAACTGGATTTTCTAGTACAGTTTCCCACCAGCAAATTTTTAATCAGCTTTGAACAGTTCCTTGTAGAGATTTAAAAAAAGCTTTTTTAATTCATTGGTTTAACTTTTTGCCTGTTGAGCTGACTAACGTTCTATATGATGGTTGCTGTGCAGTATTAATTAAAATTTTTTAATTGTGTTTATCAGAAGAGAGACCATCAGATTTGTAAAGCTGATTTTCTTGACTGTTATTATTGTTAGAAAGGATTCTTGTATTTAAAGTGTTCACTTAAGGTTTGATTCAGATGATTTTCCTTGTTTGTTTTTTAAGATGTTTTCCTTATAGTTTGAGGGAAAAAACAAGTCAACTTCTGCAAGCAGCCTCATTCATTGGCATCAGGGGATCATTCTAGAGTGGGATATTGATAATATATTTTTATATTAAATTCATAAACCTTTTTCTCTGTGCTGTAGGCATTCAGATGGGAAAATTTTAGTGCTTCTTCTGATAAAAAATTTCTGCCTACATTATTGAGATGCACACATGCTCTAGCCATGTCTTTGCAACATTTCCTTCCTTTGGAAGGAAGAGAAATTTACATCTCTAGCATGAGATTCATCACACTTTAAAGGAAACGTCTATCAAATGTTTCCTTTACTGTACCCTAGAAGTGTCTGTTTTTGGACAAGTTTGTGACACTATGTGATACTCATTCTTACCACTTCAGGCTTTGTTTCCAACAGAATGTTTTGATTTTTCTGGATGCTGGGGCTTCTTCTTTCTCCCTCACAAATGGCCACTGCATGTTATCCATACCAGTGTCATGCTTCTGTGCTGAATCAGAGAATCTGGAGAAGGTTTACAGTCATCACTGAATTTGCCCTTTTGCCATCCTTTTCCGCTGTGTTTAACTGAGCTGACAAGTGAGTCTGACAGATGTGTTCACTGCTCCAGAAATCCTGCTGGCCATGGCAGGCTTCCCCAGGGTTGGCTCAGGAGCATACTCTGTTGCATTAAGTGCTGTTCGGAAAAGGAACAAATAGGCCTCTAGCTAATACATGCCACTAATTGCAGCATGCCATTAGCCAGCTGGGTTGCTGAATTATACCTTCTTTACCAGACAACTGCTTTCTGCTAGAGAGGGTCAGTGCTTACGTCAATACAAAAGACAGCTTAGTTTGCTCTTTGTTGTGTGCAAAAGACACACTTTACTTCTCTCCTTCACTGAAGAAGAGAGGATCTTCTTTTTTGCGCTTTTTGCCCCTATTTTCACAGCCAACACAGAGCTCTTTAAAGGCGTGTATCCACTCTTTAAAGTTATTTTCTAAGCATCTGTGGTGGTTGGATACTCAGTGTAACGGTATCATTGTTTTTAAGTCCTGGCAGAAAGGAAAAGTGAAAGAAAGCTGAGATTTACATTCATTTGTTTTCATCTAGAAATGTCAAATAAGCATGTTCCCCTTCTGCAGGTCTCAGTCAGTGGTGGATCCTGGGGTGCTAAAACGCATGGATAAGAATGAGGAAGAAAACATGCAGCCTTTGCTTTCCCTTGACTAACAGTTCCTGAGCATCAAACATGAACTGAAGTGGAAGACACTCAGCAACAAGCAAACCATCAGGAAGGAGTGTACCAGCTGGAATCCTATTTGTTCATGTTTATGTAGCATAATGGAAGCAGGCATAAGATTTTACTGTTCTGCCTGAATTCTGGATGCCCTGGGGTGAAAAAGAAGAGAAGAAAGAAGGAAAATAACTTAAAAATAGGAATCAATAATTTATTCTGTAAGTGCCAACTTGTTTGTAAATACAATATAATCTTCCACTTTGACTTTCTAAGTTATGGTAAGCAAAATGCTATGAGTGACTACTAAACATGTCAGTGAAGTGCACTGTACAAAGGAGTAGAAAATGTGCACGCACACACACATGCGTGCACACACAAAGAGAAACACATACTGGACAAGAAAAAGTATCAAAGCCAATTAAATGTTGTCCTTCTTGTAGGAAGCCATACTGCAGCTAGTATATTGACTGCAATATACAGTATATTCTCTGCAATGCTCAGCAGTGTGCAAAGATAAAGAGCGATTATAAGAACTTGGGGATGCTGTAACCAGTCACATATTTCCTAAATGCAGGAATTTATTTCCAACTAACTTTGTGGCTTAGAATTGTAATTTAGCATCAACCATGTAGCATTGTGAAGAAGATAACAGATGAGCTGGAACCAACTCTTTGACAGCTTTGATGTTTGGCTGTATGAGTCTGTGTGGTTTCTTCCTTAACTTTTTATTTACAGTTTGCAAGTAACCTGGCTTGTTACCCTAATCTGGGTTCTGTAATGTGGGCCATATTGGAGTTATTTCTCTTGCATTTTGAGTGCACGTCAAGAAGTTTTTCAGAACTCTCTTCTCCCTTGTAGTGAGAAAATAATCCTCTAAGTTCAGTGTAAGAACCAATGTTTGAAGGTAAAGCCTGGCAGCAGAGTTTAAAAGTTAATCATTGAATCCTGTGCATTGGGAGACTTGGATACATGCATATATATATTTTTACCAATCTCTGACAAACATAGAAGGTGACATTGTTAGACAAGTATATTTAATCGAAGGTTTATACAGGAAATCATACCTATACAATGTACTTAGATATATTATAGATTGTATATTGAGATGTCATGATTAATATAGTACAACTTTCCATAGAACCACAGCATCCCACTCCAAGCAAGGATTAATACAAATAAGTTGTAGTCAAACATCTCAGCCTATGTGTTTGGGGCACTTTTTTGTTTGTTTGTTTGTTTTTGTAGTGTAAGTGTATATATTTAACATGTGCCATAATAGAAAAATATGTTTTACCTCAAAAGAGCAACAGGTTTCACTAGGTATTAAATTAGCTGAAATGCAGGGGCTGTGTAATGATTGTTGTACATTGATGTGAGTGTAATTTATTATATACTGAAACAAGAATACGTCCTTTGAACTAGACAGGCATTTCTTATTAGGGCTAACTGTGATCAGAATGAGATAGCACAGGATGCTAACCTAAAAATCTAAATAATTGGAGATATTGCAACAGCATGTCTGGACAATGCAGTCATTTATAATATGCTCAACAGATAACCACTAGGTAGGCAGTAGCTCATAGGTACCCTGCCTCTGAAGCTCTATGGTAAGAGTTTCCTCCATCACTTCAGTGTTCACTGAAATTTCAAAATTGCTGGTTATAAGTCACCTCTCCTTGCTCAGGATGATTCCAGATTTAAGAATTGGTGGACTCTGGAGAGTTAAGAGAAATCTTGGAAATCTCAGAATTTATCCATGGTGGCTACTTTGGCATTCCTCAGTGCTGAGATAAGCCAGTCTTTTCCAGTACTACCCTTGATTAGCTCAGGCAGTATGTAGATAAAGCAGTTCATTAAGAATACTGATAAATAAAATATGCTTCAACATGCATATTGCAGAAACTTGTCTGAACTAGTAATCTCCTTTCCACTCTCTTACTTTTATTTTCATGATGTGTTATGAAATGCAAAGGGAAAAGATACAGAACCTGAACTTGAGAAGTATTAATCAGTGGCAAGTGCAGAAAGGGTGAACGGGAACTTTAGCTGCCTACATCTTCGCAGTCTGTCCTACAAGTTTTCAGTAGATGAAGGTACTGTAATACTACTTCCACACCTTGATGGGCTTGAAAATATGATGAGTTCTTATCTGCAGTTTTGTTCTATTTTTCATGAATCTTGTAACATCATGCTATTTAGGTAAGATATATATCTAGGATTTATGTAAGTGCCATATTTGAATGTATGTTATACATTCCCGCATCTATGGCTAGTGGAATAGTATATTGCTGTAGCTGATTCTTAAATCCTTGTTAGATAAACTGTAATATCAGTAGAAATGTTCACTTTGTAAGGGCTTTGGGATTTAGTCACATTTGTGCAAACTGTGACACAATAGTAATCAAAGTCTTCATGGATGCTTTTGTATACTTGGGCCAAACATTGGTGTAAGCCAGCCCAGCGCTGATTGCGGAGTATACCAGCTGTCTGGAAAGAAAATGCAAATGCCTCTTAATCCTGAAGAGTGTCTTTGTATAAAAGTATATCTGCTCAACTGTATGAAGCTTCTGCATACCAACTGATAAATCTGTTTTGTTTGTGAATTCTTTATTAGCTGTAATTTATGTAATGTTTTCTGATGCCTGATTTCAGCTTGAAATTAACGAGCATTAATTATTATTTTCAGTTAGTAAAAGTAGGTTATATTATAAATTTGCATTATTTGGTCTTCATCTTTCACCAAGAACAAACCTCCTTTTTCAATAAGATCCTCACTGTTATGGAGTTGGGCTACAGGTCTTCTTGGCTACAGCTTTTATTTCACTGAAGCAAATTCTTGCAGTGGTAACTGCAGTTGTGACACTGGAAGAAAATCCAAAAATGGATAAGAAAATCAATTTTTTGTCACATGCTCTTGGTATTCTTTGAAGGCATTTCTCTTTTACTCATTAGAGTACATAAAGGGTTTCCCTCTTTCCCTAGTTTCTTGTAGAAAATCTTTATAGATAGGTCAATTTTTAATAGCTGAAATTTGGACTGAAAACTTTTTCCAATCTTTATTATGATAACACTTAATGTTGAATTTTTATAGCAGAACTGAAGTGCTAAAAATAAAATCCAAATGTTTGTGAGGGTCATTTTTATTTCTGACCTTTGTTGTATATTGGGTAGAATAAATCTTGTTGTGCTTACACATGCCGATATGCATATCAGAAGAATCCTGCCATATGAGGGACTTAGTGGAAAGACTGGATTTACCTGTTCAACAAGCTAAGTGAAAAAAATAAAAATAAAAAGGAGAAAAAAAGTGTCAAATAGATTTAATGCTTTAGGCAAGAACAAAAAATGCTCTCTTAGAGTCTTTTCCATGACAGACTCTATTGAACATATATGGAAAAGTCATGGAAACCGTAATGCCCAAAGCTCCTTGATTCTGTATTCACAGACTGTGCAAGTCTGTTGGCCTTATAAAGACAGGTAATCAGTCCCACTTATCTCCAACAAACATGCAACTTCCCAGTAGGTATTAGGTGTATAATAGCTTTAAGAAGCTTTTCTTTACAGAAATGTAAATTTATTGTATAGCATATTTAAAAAGATGTTTTGCACTCTGCAAACATGAGATGCCTATCACTAAAGATATTTATAATGGTATACATAAACAACACAGAGTTAAAGAAAATAGGTGTAGAACAGACCTCAAGATGTCAGCTGTATTGTTGTGTGGAAGAGCAGATTTTCTTCAGTTGTGTCTCTCTTAAAGAACTGTTTTAACATTGCATGGAATGTTCTTTGCATCATTTAAACACAGCCACAGCAAAGTCTAAGCACAATATCTGACAAAATTGTAACTTGATGGTCTCATGTTAATTTCTTTTATTATTTATTTTCATTATTTCTCCTTGGGAAATTAAAAAGTTTGCCAAATATAATCCTACCATTCAGAATTACCTGGAAATCAATTTGCAATAAGCTCTTGTCAAGTCCCTGTTAATGTATTCATTACTTTTGTTATTATTGGTGTATTGAATTGTTCAGATTTTTTAAAAAGTCACCTCTTGAAGAAGATATACATGAGAAAAGAATTCAAAATAAGACTTCAGAGGATTGTGGGCAGGGGGAAGCTGAATTTGTTTTGGATAATTTTTATTTGCCTCCAGGGAAAGTCCTTTTGAGCTATCAATAAGCTTGGGTACTAGGACAAATTTGTCAGAATATCAGTGTGAAAAACAAGGGAAAAGATCTCAAAGAATTGTACTGAAAAAATCACTTGGCCAGCTGTGTAATGTCCTTTTAATGAAAGGCATTATGTGAGAAGCTTCTGTGCATGTGTTTGTGGTGCTGAGAATAAGACTCTCATCCAAAAAGTTCAAACCATACTATGAAATCAAGAAAATAATAGTTATCCCATTTCTCAGGTAGCAATATGGAAACAGGAAGAGATGTTCAAATCTCAATAGAAGACATTCATATTGAGTTTACGTGTGGCAAAAGCATTGCTTTGATCACTCAGTCTGGTTTGAACTGAAAGAGAGAAAATCTTCTGTGTGAAAAGAATGTCTGGCTGTTTATTCAGTCATGCCCAGTTTCCTTAGAAATGTCCTAAGCATTTTAGCTTGAGCCCTTTACAAACCAGGGATGGTTTGCTTGAGTTATATCTGAGCGTATGTGCCTTCTGCTGAGGAACTGGTAAAAAAGAACTACATCCCTAAGATGAAATAACATTTTCCCCATCTAATTGTTGAGAAACTTTTTACTGTTGGCTGCCCAATAGAGAACTCTGAACTTGCTAAGGGAGGATCTCTTCATCAGGACTTTGAACAATAATAATTTCCTGTTAACCATACAAGGAACATTGACATTTCATTTGGAGGCACTCTTAAGTGACCTCTAGTGAATGTGCAGGTTAGCTAGATAGGACTTCACATTCTGTATTACCTTGTAACTTTTAATGATGCTGTTTCAAGGGTCTGTATTCAGCACATTAAATTTGATGTATCATACTGTCTGCATTTCAGCTTCCATTTGAGTGGAAATTTTTTTCCTATCAGATTTTAGGATCTTAGTTTGTTTCCTTTATGTACATCTGTTGTCACAAATACAGCAATGAGCCCGGATGGAATGTACAACTAGCTACTTGATTTTGCTGTTTAAAAAATGATGACTTGTTGTATAGTGGACATTGGTGCAGCTGAAGCATAGGTCACAAGCTCGCATTAATTTGTCATTCATTCGCGAAAGTATATAAACTGCTTTGTTTAATAGCAGTTATATCAAACTCAAGTTTAGAATTGAAAAAAAAAAAGCTTTCTACAGTGAGTTCAAAGTCTAAGCTGGTGATAAGTTTGCAGAATTCATATGGGAAGGAAACTCTGCTCTAAGGGAAAATGTGGATGCTCCCTTATAGCATGCTATTCATGTTAAAAAAAAATGACCAAAGTGTTTTGTCTATGAGAACTCTGGTCAGGCAACTATTGTTTCTGTACGGACTGCAAACAATAAGTACTCTCCAACAAAGGTGTGACAAATCTATTTGCTTTTGGCAAATATTATCCAGTAAATTGACATATCTCATCAGCAGACAAATTGTGGAAATTAATTAGGATTTGTATTTAATATGGAAATACTGCTGTGACTCCTTAAAATGCTGCTACATCATCAGTGATGCACAGCAGTGTCTAAAGGCAAGCATCTCAAATGGGGTCCCTTGGTTAATAAAAATTTAAGGAGAGAAAACAGAAAGGGAAGAGATAATAGAAAAATGATAAAATGCAATAATTAAGCACAGAAAATGGCCTGTGATGGAAAGCTGGAATGTCAAGAATGATGTGAAGGTCTACCACATACATTATGAGCAGAGTTCCCACTTCTTTCCACACCATTTCACTTGTATTGCTATAATGGAATTTCCCAAATCTTCAGAAGATGCTTCTGAGCTACCTTGTGAAGTCGCAGACAAAGCAGTTGAGCTTGAGAATGACTTAATGGTCCAGTGCTTGCCACCAGATTCTCAGCTAGAGAGGAGACCTTGACTGACTGAGACTTGGGCACCTGAAGAAAGATGCAAACTCCTGTGCCCTGCCTGGCTGAAGAAGTCACACAGGAAGAGAAGGCAAGGAGCCATACACCCAAAAGTAAAGGTGTGAGTCCTGCAGAGTAAAGGACAATGGGGAAGTGGAAGTGAACAGAGCAGTCATTGGAATACAGTGGTGAGAGAGGCATTCATTTTTTCTATAATTGATATTAAAGAGGCTTTATGAAGCCCAATGTCAAATCTGCCATGAGAAGGGTGAGAAAAATATATATTTCTCTCTTTTCAAAACAAACTTGATTTTGATGTATTTAAACCTGATTTCTGCAAGCCCCTGCTGCAGAGGAAAATGCACAGGAGAATGGATTCAAGACTGTTTTGCCCTAACATTTGTATCTGCTCCTGTTGTGTTTAGAAGGCTGTGAGCATAAATGGTACAGAGAGCTCCCCTATACACCTTGGTGCTGTGTGATAATCATGCAGCTTTCAAGTTGTTGCTGATGGTCTGTCCTGTGTCTTTAACAGGTCTGCTGGTGATATTAGTAGTAGCCACTAGGCACCCAGAGTGGAGATGATTTAAAGGAAAGTAACAATTTTAAGCACTACACTTAAATCTAGAAACACTAAATTGGTGATTGTTGCAAGTGTTGCCTATGATTATAAGGAATTAAAGATTTTCAGTGTTTGGTTGCATTGTATCCTTGATGAGACTTAGCGTGTTATCAGTTTCCCTAAAAACAATTTTTCCCTGAGGTTCCTGTGCATCTTTCATGCTTCAGTGGCAGAAGGAATTAAATGGTAGAAAATATTTTAAAGCTGTGAATTTGTTCAGATGGAAACCAGAATACCTAGCAGTATTAAAAATAAGTAAAAATGTTTTGCAGGTAACTAGATTTCAGCTTGACAGTAATGTCTCTTAAATCAGTGGGCTCTAGCATTTTCATGGTCTGTTGTACGAAATGTATCCTGCTAACCTTTCCCATATGAATTCATTCTTCTCTTACCCCTTGCATTCCACAACATCTTGCTTTCTGTGTATAATCATCCTGTGTATAACTGTGGAAAACTGGAAAAGAAAAAACAAACAAACAAACCATCAACCAACAAAACACAGACAATCTATAGACAGGAGCTTGAAAACCATTATTTAAAGTATTTTCCTCTGGTGAGTGAATCTCCCTTCCAGAGTGAAATGGAAGATGAGAGCAGAGCCTGACTTCACCATAGATGAATGCAAAGAAGATTATACAAAGAAGGTTTTTGCTAGGAATCCTGTTGTAGATGCTAACGAGGCTGAACCTTGTAGTACAAGCATATAGGCGGTAGCGGGGCTTTTTCGGGATGTGACGATGATAGTAATCCAGCCTCTTCCGTCTTAAGGTACATTGGCGCGCATTTCAAACATGCCCTAGGGGGCGTAGACGAAGTAGTAAGGTATATAAGGTATTGATTACTCCTAATAAACGCCATTTTGCCACGTTTCTTGATGAGTCACGGTGGTCTTTTGGCTCTGGCAGAGGTTTCGCAAGAAGCTGGGAAATTGGGGGTTTCCGAGTCACGGCAACAGAATCCATAAAGGTATAGATAGACAATCACCTGAGACAGCTCTTGTGATTTAAGGTGTTGCCTTCTCCTGGCTGCTAATTATCACTCTTCAGCTAAGGATTACTGCCCCAACACTTAAGCAGCAGTAGATTATAGCAGTAGTCCTTTTCCAATGAATGTTGTTAACTACTCGCACTGTCTGTTGATTCTGCTTTCATGCACATGTAAAAGCATTCATGTAATCTATTAAAACATCTTAGAGGATGGTGATTAATAGCTAGTCATGGCAACACCTGAAATTGCAGAAGCTAGGTTGGCTATCTGTGCCTTAAGCCCCCCTGTTCTCTAGTACTTGTGTAATAGTAACAACTGAATACTTTCGGTTTTTGTTGCATGCAGTAATCTACTTCAGAGCCCTGCAGAAAAGCCTATAGCACCACATCAAGAATTCAGAAGTTACAGAAGTAATTTACAAACAGCACTTGTATCCTCAGGATAAATTTTGTTTGTTCGTTTCTAATTTAGTATTGTTAGGACTCAGGGGGTCTGAGATTTGTAAAGTCAGGACAAGTCTATCAATCATGTTCTCTCTATGTATATTTTCATTAAGTATTCTATTTTCACAACTTGTTGTCAGTTTGAATTTTATTCTTTGACCTAGTAAGATTGTTACTTATGATCTGTTGTGTTCCAACCTAAAATCTGAAGATTAAGCAACTTGTGAAACATGTCACTCTTTATAGTGTATATTTAAATATCATCAGTTCTCTGTGATCAGTGGGCTGCTTTGGAGAGTACTACTACTTTAAATCACTGTTAGATACTGAGGAAGAATGACATTCTGTTAAATAAAATATGACCAAATGAAAATTAAAGTACATATATATTTTTGTGTTGTATTTAAGAGTGTTTGTCTGGCTTGCTAGCACTTAAAGAAAAACCCACACATGAAGGACAAATGTTAATTGAATGATCTTGACTTGATTTTTACAGGCTTTGGAAAAGAACTTTTCTTTCTGTCCAATATTAAGCTTTATACAGCTAATACATCATACCTTCACAATGATATGGGTAAAGTGCAACATGCCCAGGTAGCCCAGACAGGGGATCTAGTTGGAACCTTTGTTTCTTACCAGAGGAGTCCAGGCTGCAGGCTGGGAGGAAGGCCCAGTTTTGTGTTTGGCTAGAAAGAGCGGGATTGCAGTGGGCACCAACAGTAGAGCAACAGGGTACAGATGTGGTGTCATCAAAACAGGTAGTTGGGAAGATCAATCTTACTAGATCCCTAATGGCTAATAGAGCTAAGCTTTTGCTGTCAGGCACCAGTGTTTTTGTGCAAGCTAAAGGTCATATGCACCTTCCAACCAAATGGAGCATCAATGTAGACCCAACTTCCATGAAGTCACAGAAACTTACCTGGAAAACTAATTGGTCACACAACCTCAACAGGCTAAAATAGAACTGTCATAGCATAGGTTAGAGGAACACCTAGTGGAAATGTGAGCAGAGAGATTTATTTCAAAATTGGTGGTGTTTAAACAACACCATGAAGCACAGAATTAGAGAGGCTGGATGTGACCTCTACAGATCATCTAATCCAATCCTCCTGCTAAAGCAGGTTTTCTACAGTATGTTACACAGGAAAGCATCCACATGAGTTTTTGACTCCGCTGCCTCACTGAGCAGACTGTTCTAGTACTCTGTAACTCTCAAACTAGAGTTCTTTGTGGAACTTCCTTTGTTGTAATTTATTTCCATTGACCCCTATCTTGTCCCTGGGAACCACTGAAAAGAGTCTGCCCCTATTCATACAGTAGCCACCCATTAGTTATTTATAAAGATTGATAAGATCCCCTCAGTCTTTTCTCTATGCTGAATAGTTCCAGATCTCTCAGCCATTCAACAGAAGGGAAGTGCTCTGGGTCCCTAATAAGCTTTATGGCCTTCTGCTGGACTGCCTCTAGAAGATTTTTGCCTTTCTAGAACTGAGGAGCCCAGAAGTTGACACAATACTCCAGATGTAGCCTCACCAGGGCAGAGTAGAGTAGATTACCCCCTTCGACCTGCAAGCTACACTCTTTTCAATGCATTGCAGGAAGCCATTAGCCTTCTTGGCCACAAGGGCACACTGCTGGCTAACGGACAAGCTCTTGTACACCAGAACACCCAGGTCCTTCTCTGCAGAGGTCCTCTTCAGTAGGCAATCCCCTAACCTATACTGATGCATGTGGTCATTCCTACCCAGGATTCCCCTAGGATTCCATACCTGCCCTTGTTGAACCACATCACGCTCCTTTCTGCCCAACTCTCTGGTCTGTCCATCTCCAAAGGAGCACAGCTTTCTGATGTGTCCACCACTCACCACAGACTCGCATTATCAGTGGACGTCTTGAGGATGCACTCAACCCCCTTATAGCACGATAGAAAACATAGCAATAAGAATAGAGCAGTGAGATTCCAGGCTGCAACAAGTGAGAATCTGCACAAATGCAACAGCCATAGGCACAGAAATAAAAGGGGTAAAAAAAAAATAAAAATAAAAATAAAATAATAAAATAATAATAATAATAAAAAAGCTACTTTCCTTCAGAAGGCCTCAGACATACAGAGATCTCCAGCAAAATACCCTTACCTCCAGAGCTAAGCTTTAAAAGAACTGGGAAGGGGTGAATTGGTTCCGCCCCTTCCAGTCACTCAGGTGCACTGCATTGCAAGCACCTCAGTTCTCCTGGGTTGGCCCTGCCTTCCAAGGTGAGCAAGCACTGTTTCAAGCTGTGACTTAGCATTTCTGCTACTCCCTTCATCCAGATCAGTAATGAAGAGGTTAAACAAGACCAGATCCAGTCCTGATCCCTGGGGAACACCACAAGATACAGTTTTACATCTAGAAATATCTACTGAGCATAATGTAAAAAATTAAGTTTTCAAAAAGATGAATTTTCTCTGTGTCAGTAGAAAATAAATTATTTTGCCTCAATTTTTACAAATGTCTTGACAGGCTTGGTTTCATTCTCAGAAAATCAGTAATGGGGAAAAAAAAGCGCTTGGCCTTCTAGACGTGTACAGATGGTTGGCTGGTCAAAGGCACTTTCAGCACCTGAACCCTGACTGACAGTTTTCCTTCCCCTCTGGATAGATTACCAGGCCCTCAAACAATTATTCTCCCATTGACCTCGCTGTTTAAAGTGCTGGGGATTAACAACCAAGAAATGTGTAAATGCGCCAAAAATATGTTGTACTGGTCAAAATAGAGAGAATATTTTTTTTATGCTACGCTTCTATTCATATCTATCTGAAACTTTTTAAATTTTTTATCATTGCAGTTTAAAAAAAAAGTTAAAAATTATTTACTATTAATAAAAATCATTGTTAAAATGTTATAGAGGATACAGTTAATTATACAGTTTGATGGCAATGTTTTTTATTTCAGTCTCTGAAAACAAATACATTTCCTTAAGAAGTGGCACTTCTTCATGAAACAAGAAATTTGGAATTAGACTGATTTTACTGTATCCAGTCTCAGAATCCCTGCAGAAAGCCTAACCCTGATAAAACAGTTAAGGTTTAAATGCTGATCTTAATGGAAAAACATACATATATCAAAATCTGATTTTATTTTGATATACTAACTGAAAAATTGCAGTAATTGAATATGAAATCAATTTTTATTATCTCTATTGAGATAATGCTGAAAAATTACAACATTCAAAAGCTTACAGTTCATTTTTTTTACTGCATATAAACTTTCACAGATGCCAACAAAAAAGAAAATAACCTGAAATATTAAAGTGATCAGCATAAAACACAAAGCACAGTTGTTCATCAGACTATCAACTGAAAATTTTCTAGTTATTAAGGCTTTACATTAGTATTAGGTCCTCTTAATGCTTGGATAACAAAGATCCCAAGGAAAAATAAGACTGGAGCTCAAGTTTTATGAAGACCAGCTGAAGGATCTGGGGTTGTTCAGTCTGGAGGAGGCCCAGGGGAGACATTATTACTCTCTAGAGTATTACTCAAGGGAGGTTGTAGTGAGCTCGGGGTTGGCCTCTTCTCTCGTGTAACTTGTGATAAGACTAGAGGGAATGGCTTCAAGCTGCGCCAGAGGAGGTTCAGGCTAGACATTAGGAAATACTACTTCTCTGAAAGAGTGGTCAGGCAGTGGAATGGGCTGCCCAGGGAGGTGGTGGAGTCATTGACCCTGAAGGTGTTTCAAGGAATGTTTAGACATTGAGTCAAAAGCCATGGTTTAGTGAGAACTATTGATGATGGATGGATGGTTGGAATGGGTCATCCTGTGGGTCTTTTCCAGTCTTGGTGATTCTGTGATTCTATGATTCTGTGAAATAAAGCATCTTCTTTTCAGAAAACAGCAACAAAAAAGATACAAGGCTTATCACAGATCATGCTGATCTCTCTTTATTTCATTCTTCATACATATTACTTTTCTTCTTTAAAATAATTAGACCCATGCATTGCATCAGAGCGATCTTGTCTGGCCCCATGTACAAACACAATAAACCATAATAACATCTTGCGTCATTATAGCGCAATTGCTTTCAAACTGCTTTAAAGCATTTGTGGACTAAACTTGGTAATGAAATAATTTTACAGCTCTGAAGAAAGTGTTTGGACAAATCCTCCCAAGAGATACATCAAATACCTCATTCTTCAAGGGATATGGTTTGCTGTCACTTTAAGACATAATGGCCTTAAAACCAAAAAATAAGTGAAAAGAAATCAAAATAGCAAAAAAAAAAGCATATATCTGCTAGAACAACAGCTTTAAAAAGCTGACTTAATAAGCAATCTTGCAATGAAAATTGACTTTGGCCATCTCTTTACTTCACAGTATTGGAATACTCCACACTGTACTGTTTTGATAAAATGCAGAGGGAAACATTAGCTCAGTGTGGATTGTTTAAAATTCAGGCCAGCATTGCCTGAGATTCATCTCAAGTCAGATTTATTGTGAATGACATACTTACATCATTTTTGGGCGTGCATCTTAATGGAAGTTTTCAGAAAAGACATGAGTTACTAACACTGATTCTTTTCTTCTTTATTAAGGTCCATTGCCTTTAATTTTTCTTTGATTATGTTCCTACATTATGAAAGGAATAGATGGTCCACATATATAGGGATTTCTTTATTCTCCATTTCTTGCCAGCATCCTGTCTTCTAATTTTATCAATTCTGAGAGTTTTTTTTGTTTTGTTTTGTTTTGTTTTTTTCCACAGGAAAGTGAGGATATAAGTCTTTTTTTTCCTTTTCAGGGTAATTAATCAAGCAATGTTTTCATAACTCAGCAGCTGTAGACATTTATTTTTGGTTGTTTGATTTTGAAACCTCTCCCCCCTTCCTCCCTGTTTAATTTTCAAGGATCAGCTGTTCATAGTTATTAAATATAAGCATCTCAGCTATGTGCAATGATACCAATTTTCTGCCTAGTTTCCCTTTCCTGGAAGCACCTTATCAGTGCACTATAAAACCCAGTGACAGCAATTTACACCTCTGCATAGATAGTAAAATGCATAAAATGTTGCTTAGCTTGAGTATTTTCCTCTGGAAATAATTAATTTTTACCTTATCATCATTTTTTTGGTATTGGTAATGGTTGGACTGGATAATCTTCTAGGTCTTTTCCAACCTTGATAATTCTGTGATTCTGTGATTCTGTGATTTTCCCTTGCACAAAAAACGTACAAAAATAATAATACAGTTTTTTAATTTATTTTTGTTCACAAAAGAATTTCTCTATTACAAACTGCTACCAGCAAATGTGTGTTTTTTGGATGCAACATACAGGCACCTGCTCATTGCCTTTTGTTGCTGCTTGTTTATAGTGTAATTTGTGGTTGTCAGATTACTGAAGTGAATTTGTGTTATGTGCTGAAGTCACTAAATAATGGGAGGCCATGAAGGCTGGTTACAGAATGGATAATGACTTGGATTTGAAATGTGCAAACCTTTTTTTTTTTTTTTTTTTTTTTTTTTTCCCCCATAAATGATATTTGATATGGTTCTTAGTCTCTTGAGGAATTTTTGTCACATACCCTCACTGAGTATGGCACCCTGGGGAGAAATGTATAGGTGCTATCAGAGAAATCATTTTGGAAAGGCAGAGAATGTAACTGTCAGCTATCTTGAGATCAAAGTTTCCCAACGGGACTTCTTGTGTTGTGACAGATCTACCACAGGCTTTTAGTCTGACTGGTGTTGCTTTCAATATTCTAGTTTGCAATTTTTATGTGCAAGAGCATTTTGAGTAAAATAATATGTTAGCCTTTGTTTTTCTTTTTCATTTTTTGTTGAAACTGCTATTCTGATTACCAATATTAAAATGTTATTATTATTAAAGAGCCAATGTCAATGAATTGAAACTAACACAAATTCCCACAGAAAAGGAATTCTTAGATTGGAGCTGCTCTATTGTTTAATTTTTGTCAAGAGAAATCAAAGTCAGTAAACATATCAGTTATTTTCACCGATGCAATCAACAAAGATTAGAGAATAATAGGAACGCTGTAAGTTACTTACTTGCTGATTTCCTGAACTAGAAATATAATCAGATAATCAGCTCCTATCTTAAAATGTAAGACTAGGCTTCTAAAAATTTTAGCTAATGCTTGCACCTGCTCTATAGATTTAAGTGACTGATCCTTCTGCTTTATTACCTATGTAACACCTACAACCATGGTGTACATTTTTTTCCAGAGCAGAGCAATGGTGCTTAATTTCATGCTATTTGAATTTCCTATATTAGTTCAGTATCAGAGATCAGCAGAAACTGCTTGCACATGCACGACACGGAGAAGGAGGGAAATATTTTAAACTTTTGAATTTTTTCCTTTAGGAAGGTTTGCTTTTGCTGCTGTCCAGAGGGAAACAAAGCATAGTTTGTCCAAGAAGACATTTTCCACTGAAGGGTTTGGGTGTAGCAAAGGTTAAACACATCATGAAACTTTTCTAACTCTCATGATGGCTTCACATCTTTTCTTTCAAAATTTTACAATTCCCTGATTTATTAGGTCAGAAGCAATTAACCATGCACAAACACAATGTTTCTTGATGGACAAGAATATAATGAGAGTAAAAGCAGCCACACTGGGAAAAGATGAAGTTGGACAGAAAGTTGAAAAATTGACAAAGTCTCATACCTGGCAATGATGGCTTCAAAGTAATCATTAAATCATAGAATCACCAAGGTTGGAAAAGACCTTCATGACCATCCAGTCCAACCGTCCTCCTATCACCAATAGTTCTAACTAAACCATGTCCTTCAACACATCTAAACGTTCCTTGAACACTTCCTGGTTCAGTGACTCCACCGCCTTTCTGGGCAGCCCATTTCTGTGTCTTACCACTCTTTCAGAAAAGTAGCATTTCCTCATATCCAACCTGAATCTCCCCTGGCACAGCTTGGGGGCAGTCCCTCTACTCCTATCACAAGTTACACAATAGAAGAGGCTGAACCCCAGCGCACCACAACCTCCCTTCAGGTAGCTATAGAGAGTAATAATGTCTCCCCTGAGCCTCCTCTTCTCCAGATTGAACAATCCTAGCTCCTTCAGCTGGCCCTCGTCAGGCCTGTGCTCCAGACTCCTCACCAGCTTTGCTGCCCTTCTCTGGACATGCTCTAGGACTTTATTGTGCTTCTTGCAGTGAAGGACCCAAAACTGAACACAGTGCTCGAGGTGCAGCCTGACCAGTGCTGAGCACAGAGGGACAAATACTTCCCGGTTCCTAGTAGCAACACTGTTTCTAATACCAGGTGCCATTGGCCTTCTCCGCCACATGGGCACAGTGCTGGCTCACGTTCAGGTCCATTTCCTCTATATACTCTTCCAGACAAACTGCCCCAACCGTGTATCATTGCCTGAGGTTGTTGTGGTCAAAGTGCAGGACCCAGCATTTGGTCTTGTTGAACTTCATTCCACTGGCTTCAACCCAACTATCCAGCCTGTCCAGATTGCTCTGTAGGGCTTTGCTACCCACAGGTAGATCAACACTTCTGGCCAACTTGATGTTATCTGCAAACTTACTGAGGGTGCACTCAGTGACCTCATCCAGGTCATCAGTAAAAATATTGAAGAGGGCTGGGGGCTGAACCCTGGGAAACACCACTTGTGACGAGTCACCAGCTGGACTTAACTCCATTCACCACCACTCTCTGGGCCTGGCCCCCCAGCCAGCTCCATACCCAGAAAAGAATGTACCTGTTCCAGCCATGGTCTGCCGTCTTCTGCAGGAGAATACTGTGGGAGGCAGTGTTGAAGTCTTTGCTGAAGTCAAGATAGACCACATCAACAGCCTTTACCTCATTCACCAGGCAAGTCACTAGATCATACAAGGAGATCAGGTTGGTCAAGCAGGACCTGCCCTTCATGAACCCATGCTGGCTAGGCCTGATCCCCCAATTGTCCTGCACATGCCATGTGATCTCCCTTAAGACAATCTGCTCTATAACCTTCCCTGGCACTGAGGTGAGGCTGACAGTCCTTTAGTTCCCCAAATCCTCCTTCCATCCCTTCTTGTAGTTGGGAATCACGTTGACAAGCCTCCAGGCTTCTGGGACCTCTCCAATTGGCTAGGTACACTGATAGATGATGGAAAACAGCTCGGCTATCACCTCTACCAGTTCCCTCAGAACTCTCAGATGGATCTCATCTGGCCCCATGGACTTGTGGCAGTCCAGGTCTCTGACTGTTTCCTCCTGAATCATGGGGTTTTATTCTGCACTCTGACTGAGACTACCAGATCAGATAGTAGAGTATCCTGAGGATACCTGTTATGACTTTTAAAGACAGACATAAAGAAGGCATTGAGAACCTCAGCCTTTTCCTTATCATCAGTGGTCACATTCCCAGCCACATCCAGTAAGGAGTGGAGATTCTTCTTGGTCCTCCTGTAATTGTTAATATATTTGTTAAGGAATTTCTTTTTCCCTCTTACTCCAGTGGCCAAGTTGAGCTCAAGATGGAAGACCATTAGGATTTATATTGTACATGTAGGATACATGTAATTCCCATGTATAAGAGCTCACTTTATTTTTGATCTGCTAATTGAATGAAAATCAATTATATAAGTTGATTTCATATATTAGATAAGAACAGTGGTAAGATAAGATCTATTATCTATTATTAGATAAGCAGTGGTAGAATTGCTGCTTGCAACACCAGAGGCCCGGGGTTCGAATCCCCCCTGTGGCGCAAGTGGCAGAAATGCTGCTCTGCTACTCAGAAGGGCTCGAATCCCGGGAGTTGGACTCAATGATCTCTAAGGTCCCTTCCAACTCGCACAATACTATGATACTATGATATGATGATGATAACACACCACGTGTTGGTGCATTATTTACCAAAGAGACTGTCTCCCTATTGCAGTGCTATTGACCACCATCAGCAGTCAGTCTAGAAAGGACATTCATAAGTTGACTTGCACAGAGAAGGCATAATAAAACTAAAAATTCACTGAGAGGAATAACAAAGATGATGTAACAGTATCTGCACATGGGGAATAAATGCAATAGGACAGTTAAGCACAGAAAGTAGCCTGTGGGGCTTGAGGCACAGAAACTCATGAATGGCTTGGAGAAACCAAATAACTTTATTTCTTTATTGTTAAATATAAGGACAAAGAATCACCATCCAAAATGGTCTGTAAGCATGTTTGGAAAACACAAAAGAAGGCTTGTTTTCATGTGACCTGTAATTCAAATTTGTCCTTCATTCTACATGGCACTATATATCCTGAAAGTATAAATAACTTCCAAAGACATTTTCATAAAAGAAATATTTGTATAAGACCATTACAGAAAAAAAAAAAAAAAAAAAGTATGGCCACTGACTCAGGGAGTTCTTGAGATACAAGAGTTACAAGAATATGTGCAGTTCATCAGGGGAACACAATTGCCTGCTTGTAGCATTCATATATCCTTCCTGGGCATCTGCTCCTGCCCATTGTTGGAAACAAGATCAGACAGAACTTCAATCAGGCCTAGATGGACAAGCACATACCCATGGAATATTACAGAATCACAGAGTCACAGAATTGCTGGGGCTGGAAGGGACCTCTAGAGATCATTGAGTCCAACCCCCCTGCCAAAGTAGGCTCCCTATACCAGGTTGCACAGATAGGTGTCCAGGTGGGTCTTGAGTATCTCCAGAGAAAGAGACTCCACAACCTCCCTCGGCAGCCTGTTCCACTGCTCCATCACCCTTACTTTTAAGAAGTTCTCATGCATATTTGTGCAGAACTTCCTATGCAGTTTATGTCTGTTTCCCCTTGTCCTGTTGCCACACACTACTGAAAAAGGTCTAGGCTTGTCCCTTTGCATTCTGTATCTTAGATATTTGTAGACATTGATCAGATCCCCTCTCAGTCTCCTTTTCTCAAGGCTGAACAGACCCAGGTCACTCAGCCTTCCCCCATAGGGGAGATGCTCCAGGCATTTTGTCTTTCTTGCTGTATGGGAGATTGGTAATCACAGCCTGAACCTCTGATTAATCAGCTGAGGCAAGTATGGGGTCAGCTGTGGGAGCACAGGTGAGGGTAATGTAGCTGTGCTCCCGGAAGGGGTGGAGCTCGACTCCATCCCCTCTGAGACCTCATTTAAGGACTCCCACTGAGGCAGCATCTCTTGGAGATTGCTCACCAGTGAGGAGTGCCCCAGCTTCTTCAGCCAAGGTACCACCACTGGTGAGTTTTCCTTTACTTATTCCTTCTATACATTTGCTACCATCTGTATATTAACAACCAATACACTGGCCCTCCACTGCAATCCTACCAGGAGGTCCTTGTCTTTTTTTTACTGAGGAGCACAGAATTGGACACAATACTCCAATTGTTCCTGTTATTTAGATTAAAGCTTTCTGACTTGGCATATGCAAGCTTGTTTTTCCGTGGAATGTTTTCCTTATCCTCAGTGAATTATATCTTCCCAAAGTCTATCTGTATATATGTTTACGATTATACCTATACCTTTAACTATATATTTTTTTCCAAGTTGTCATCATTCTTTTCCCCTTACATCTCTCTGCACATATAATAGACTATTATTTCTTCTTCATTATGCTTAAATTGCTCATTGCTTCTCCTTCAGCCAAGTTAAATGTACTACAGCATTTTGAAGGCACTCCATCTATCCTGACACAGGTTTCTTTACATAATCTACACTCCAAATGTTATGTTTTACACTGTTAATTTTGAACCTTTAGTCATAGTGTGATTTTTTTTTTTTTTGATGTAATGGTACAGCTATGGGGTACTTAACTGAAGGAGTCTGTACAACAAAAACAGCTAAAGATGATAATTTCAGTCAAAATAATTGGAATACATTTGACCAAATGTGAGCTACATATAGGGCATCTATGCCCTACCTATTACTTCTAAGGCATCTCATCCTATCTAGGGAAAACTGTTGGCAATACTGGCAAGGGAGGCATACTGGGAAACTGAAATTGCACACCTGCTGCACAGAATCAGTACAGAAAAGAGAATATTTCCTTCTTAAATTATTGAATGCCAAGAGTAAGCCGTTTCACACCATTTACTTGCAATGAAAATGTAGGTCTCCAAAAGGAAAGTGCTTGCTTAATATAATGTATTTAATTAAGAACTTAATCTTCAAAGAGATGTTGTGTATGTATGTTTTCCCTTTCTTGCGTATAGTGAAATGTGCTCAGTCTACTCTTCATGAGCAAAGAAAAAGGAATGTAATATATTATGACTTGAACTTTTTCCAAGTTGTTGTTAATAATGATATCAAAGTTTTCAGAAATGTGAGGCATGCAGACTTGGTCTTTCCAATCTACTGCATGGTAGTGGATCAATAAAAGACACTGCAGTGGATCTAAACAGAAGGTGACTCTTAGCACATTCTCTGCATATTAAACAGTAAACTAGCTTTTGGGATGTATGTATGCCATGGTTTTATTTCTGTCTGCTTTCTTAAAAAACAAACAAACAAAAAAACCACACACACAAAAAAAACCAACAAATCTTGAAATCATAGTCAACTGTACCAGATCTAAGGACTCGCCTATAAATCTTGATACTTGTTTTTCTGAGGTCAATCAAATTCATGAAAAACTCAGCCTCTACTCAAACAGCAGTGGAGACTCAAACCTTCTACTCGGAGTCACAGAATCACCAAGGTTGGAAAAGACCTCCATGACCATCCAGTCCAACCATCCATAAAGTACTAGAATATCTATCTTATTGTGTGAACTGGAGTTCTATTCCAATGCCACAATCTCTCATTTAATACAAATGCAATTGTATACCTGCCATTTGTGGCAGGATGCTGAGAACAAACAGAGCTGTTGCTAGCTATGCAGTCAGACATGGGAAGCTGAAGATGGCTCTCTTTCAAAAGAAGCTGCATGTCCAGAACCAAAATCTATGTATTACTGTATATCCAAATGTGACTACTTTTCAGAATGACTGAGTACCAGGAAAAAAATCAGAAGATTTGGGAGCCTGAAAACTAAATGTGGCCAGGCAGTATCTATTTCACTAGAAATCAGGATTTTCTGAGCTTAATGTGGAATGGCAGCTCATTCTTTCCAGCAATTTTGGAAAACATTCATTTTGTCTTCTCAAGAACTATCTGTGCTTGTAACTCATCCAATAGCTCTTGCGTTCAAGTACATCGCAGTACTACCTTCTTCAGCCATGCTTTGTCTATTCTTGGTGTACAAATTTTACCGTTTTCTTCTGTCACACTTTCATGGAGAGGTGGGTAGTAGCAATGACTACTATGCAAGTTTTAACTTTTTTTTGTTGTTGTTTTTTAATTGGGAGACTTTTGTTCTAGTTCTACCTAAAGATAATCAACAAAAAAGAAATTGTCAGTAATGGTTAAGAGGAAATTTAAAGAGTTCACAGAAGGAAAAAAAAGAAAAATGCTGTACAGAAACTAGTTTTAAAAATTTCAGACTTTCTTCTTAAAAGAAGCAGGAATGAATCCAAGGATTTCTGATTGGAAATCAATCTCTCCTTCTGTGGGTTAGACTGGGTTGATCATAGCAATCTATTACACCTCATTGAATGATTCTGCATCAGTCTGTGATTCCCTGGACTTGTATTTACCAATGATTTAGGATGTCTGGCATCTCTAAAATATATTAATTAACTGAACTACTCTGTGAGTAAATTATTATACAAAGATGGATATTAATTATAGTTTTCCTCTGGGATTACAGGGAAAAAATTGGCATGTTTAGAAGCTAGCCTACTTTCATTCTAGAGTACTGAGCACTACATTATCCATAAATAAAATTCATCTGTGAATGCAAGAAGAGGAAGAATTTATGATAACAATATGTAACTTCAGATGATTTTTTTAGATAAATGCTGCAATCTTCCTCTTTTGAGAGAGTCTGTATTGTGTTTGCCATCTCCCCTGATAGTAAAGTTATTCAGTTTTGTTCATGGCCTCTCACATAATCTCTCCAAAAAGGGTTCAGGAGAAGAGCAAACTCCTGCTCAGATGGCATGGAGATTCTTGAAGAACTGAGAGGTAGGAGAAGACAGGAGCCTGTCTTGGCAAAGAAGGTTTATCCTACTCTGAGAGGATGAGAACCTGAGTGAATGCTTGAGTGTGAATATGTGTTTGCTTTTATGCAGGAGATGGTCAGGAGTTAAATATTTTCCTGGTGTGGGGATGACCTGAAATGATCTTCTCATTAGATCCAGGCATAAAATGGAGGAAATTATCACTGACCACATTTTTATATTTGCCAATGTTTAATATAGTATTATGTTGTTATTTACTAAAACTCCTAAACAGTACTGACACAAGCAGAAAGCAGATATGTTTTTAGGCAAGTGCTATGGGAGAACTAAATATATATTGTAATTTACTGGGAGAAAGGGGAGTATTTTCTGTTAATAGAGTAACAAGAATGATTTATAATGTGATGTTTTTACATATGAAACTGAAATGTTTGCCTACAAGGTCTAAATTAGTTAATTAGGAGATGTGCACACCGAAAGACCTTATAAGAACCTCCTGTATTTTCTAAGAAGGGCAGTCTTCTGAAAAATTGTTACTCCAAGAACATTAAACAGTAGATATGTATTGAATAACTTGTAATATTCTAACCAACAATCATAGCTCATGTATGCTTATTTCAGTTATGTAGTCTGAATAACATGTTAAGGAACATTTCTTTAAAGCAAAAACCTGTAAGGTGTCATTTATCGTGTTAGTCACAAGCCAAGAGGAAAGGTGGACATCAGTTTCTCTTAGGAAGTTATTTGAAGATTTGTAGTAAACATTTATTTTATTGTTTCACTACATAAATATTTATTTTAAGGAAATACATTGTTGATTGTGTTTGAAAAGATTTATTTAAATGGAGAAAAAAAAAAAAGTATATTTAATTGGTTTATGTCTGTCCAAGAGCAGAGAAATATGCAGCCATATATCACACTTCATTTCCAGAGTTAAATGAACACAGATATTTTAAGTAGAATTAAGAATACTTCTCCAGCTGTCATGGAATCAACAAGTCCTGCTGACAAAATGTGCATTTTTAGTTCGACTGTATAGGTATGAAAGGGTCAGGAGACTGAGCACAACCCCAAGGAGGGCTCTTGAATCTTCATCAGGATCCATAGAATGTTGGCTGATGGGAATCTTGTGCAACATTGCATTGGGAAAAAAAAAAAAATAAAAAAATCCAGAACAACAAACAACTGAGAAGGTTTTACTCCTTAAAATCATGTCTATTTTCCATTCTCTTAATATTGAGGAAAAACAAGTTTCCCATCTTGTGTACCAGATCGAGCTGTGGGGAAGCGTGGATGTGGGATCTGGAATCGTGCGCTTCTCACCACACTGAGGTGTGAGGGTTCTGAGCAACACTGTTACTAATGAAAAAGGTGAAAGGCAAAGGAAAATAGGCTGTGAGCATAGTAATGTTACGCTGTCCAGTGGTTATGTACTCCACTGCTCCTGAAACAGCTCATACTTTTTGTCCACTGGTTGCGACACATAAAAAAGAAATGGGTGTGATGAACAATGGCAGTGAGCAAGGTATCTGACTATGTGTTTAGGCAGTGACAATTCTTGGAAGTTTCTTCTCTGTCATTGCTGTGCTGGCCTTATCTGTGTCCCATACAGAGGTATGCACTGCTCCCCAACCTCTACTCCATTTATATACTTGCAATGACTTTGTTACCCCTCTTTTACTATATTATCACACTGTAAAGCTCCTGTTCAGTAGTTTGCTCAGTGTGGTTCTCACAGACTGCCTGTTCTATGTGCAGTATTTAATTTGAGAGGTATGGTCCAGATGCTTCAACCTAGAAATACTCTGCATTTAAAAAGATCGTGGTTTTTTGAGTGCACCCAGACTGACAAGTTGTGTGTCTTCAACATTACTGTCTGCCATTTTGGAAAGCTGTGTGTCATCCACAAATGCTACTAGCAGTGATACTGTGTATTTTTCCAGAGCATTAATAAAACATTATTGAATTAATCTCTGCAAAGGGATCATTCTGTTAGAATATGCCTCATTTGATGACTTTTCGCTGACAGCTGCATTTGGGCATCTGCCAATTCGTGATTCTTAATACATCTAATGTGTTCTCTATTGGTTTATAAAATACTAATTTTATAATAAAACTCACATACGGTACTAAATCAAACACCTTATGAGAGGCAGAAGTTACCAATTTTGTCAAATGAGTTAAAAAATCTAATCAAGAAAAGATAGGTAAAATCACCTTGTGGACAGAGTTAAAGAATTTGAATCAAAATTTCTTCTAAAAAGAAAAGAACTTAAATAATTTTTACAGCTAATTTCTCTAAGGAAATTAAGATCTGAGAGCCAGGAGTGCAACTCAGGAGTAACCTCCTTTCAGCTAATTTCTGAGCCACCTACAATGAATAAGTGAAAGAATGTCAGGTGTAGAATCTACAGTAGGAGGAAATGAACAATACCTGTTCTTGCTAGCAGTTTCTTCCCTGAATATTCTTCACACACTCCATGAAGAAATTCTTTCTGATACAGAATATAAACCTCCTCTGGCAAAGTCTGAGACCATTTCCTCATGTCCTATCACTTGTCACCTGAGAGAAGAGACTGACATTCTCCTTGCTGCAACCTCCTTTCACATAGTTTTAGAGGGAGAGAAGGTGTCTCCTTAGTCTCTTATTCAGACTGAACAACCCTAGTTACCTCAGCTGGTCCTCATATGTATTGTCTTCTATTTCCATCACCAACTTCTCCCCTTCTCTTTGTACATTCTTGAGCAACTCAACATCCACTTCGTGGTGAGCGGCTCCAAACTGAGCACCATATTCAAGAGTTCAAAGGGACAGTCAGTGGTCACACTATGTACATGCAGGCTGGGATGCTATTGGCCTTCTTGGTCACCTGAGCACACTGCTGGCTCATGTTCAGCTGGATTTTTACCAGCACCCCAAGTTTCTTTTCTGTCAGGCAGCTTTTCAGTCACAATTCCCCAAACTGCTACCACTACATAGCATTGTTAAGACCCATGTGGATTATTTAATACTGAACCTTGTTGAATGGCTCGCTATTGGGCTCAACCCATAAATCTAAGCTCTGCAAAGTTTTCCATGGGGTTTCGCCTCTTCTCCCAGGTAATGAGCAATAGGACAAGAGGGAATGGCCTCAGTTTATTTCAGGGGAGGTTCAGATTGGATATTATGAACTTCATTCACTGGAACTCTTTTAGCCTGGCCATACAGCCAATTCTTAACTCAGTAAACCTTACACAAGTCAGCCACAAGCAGACAGTTCTTCTAGGAAAACACAGTAGGAAACGTGCTTGTCTAAATGCTTTTCTAAAATCCAAGTAAACAACATCCACAACCTTTCCCTCAACTACTGACTAGATCATCTTGTAATAGGAGATAAGGTTAGTCAAGCAGGACCTGCCCATCATAAACCCACGTGGCTGCATCCAATCACTTGATTGTCCTACAAGTGCTGTGTGATGTTGTTTAAGATGATATGTTTCATGACCTTCCCTGGTATGGAAGTTGGACCGATATGCCTTTAGTTCTCTGCCCTTGTAGACTGGAGTCACATCCTCTCACATCCAGTCAACTGGGACCTCCCTGGTAAGCCAGAATGATTGGTAAATTATTGAAAGTAGGTTGGAGAGCATTTCTGTCAACTTCTATTGAGTGACTTCCATGTGGTCCCATATACATGTGCTCAAATGAAATTCAAACATATTCTCATTCTTAATGTTTTCAATCATATAATTCTTCATCTATTTTCAGAGACTTTAGCTCTTACTAACCTGAATGTAGAAGCTAGTACTGCCTCCAAGATACTGGCTCATCTCTGATTTAGAAGTGAATCCTTATACTTAATGTCAGTTGTTTGCCTATCTTTATATCTACTTGGAATGTAAGTATATGTGTGTGCAGATACTTGATTTGTGATTACCCAGCTGGTGTTTATGTACATAAATCCAGCATCCACAAACATGTGTTTGCATGTCACAGAAAGTCTGGTTCTAAGTGAGTTAAATTCCATCCTAGTTAAAAGCATAACTTCATACCATACAGGTCTATTTGTACATAACAGAATCAGTGAGCCCCTGGTCTGAAAGAACACTCAGTCATAAACTTTGCATAGTGATGACTTGGTGCTGAATTATTTTTATAAGTTTAATAGATTGCAGTGGAATAGAGTCTATAAACCTATAAACCTTGTAAAAAATTTCTGGCAAGGTTTAACTAAAAAAAATATATAGGTGATATTACTGTGTGTGTACTTTGTGAACAAATTTGATTCCCCTTTTGATTTTATAGCTATGAATAAATGATTGTGGTCTTTACCCAAAAAATACAAAAGTAAGCAGAAAATAAGGAGAATAATTTTCTAAACGAAGTATGCCCAATTAGGCGTGAGGTAGCAAAATGCCTGATTGCACTCCCAATTTGCACTTTAAATTTGTCATGCTTGCTTAATTGCTTTGGGTAATTGTGCATGCAGATGAACAGGTAGTCATGTAACTGATCATTTATGTAAGTAACTAACTGAAATATATGTTTAATTACTTTCTTTGTAACCAAACCCCAAATTCTGACTCCTTAAAGTTCATTAAGTCCCTTCAACAGGAAATTAAGACCAATGACAAAGACCACTGACAAAGGGAAGTTCACCTCACAAAAGTGAGGTGTTATCTTGCAAATCTAGATTATCCTAGAATGTTTTCTTGCCATCAGGTTTGAAGGATACCACCTTGTTTGGAAGTGTTAGATGGCAAGATCTTTGCAAATGTAAGCACTGAGGACTTAGAAACAAAAAAAATAACTTTTAGTAGCTACTAAGTTGTTAATATTGTTCTTAAGAGGATTAAAATGAAAAATAATCAGCTCATTAAATATTGATATATTAAACAGCATAGATACCAGATAGGCACCTATATATTAATGTGAGAAACCTAGTCTCATCACTGTTGTAATGAGGCATAACAGAGATGGGATAATTCATATGACAGGAAGATGAACTCAAATTTTTACAGAATGCTCATGAAGGACAAGCAAGGAAGGGAAAACTTATTATAGTGTGCATTCAAGATAACACACTTACTTGGAGGTTGCAAGTAAATAATTTATGCCAAAATTTGTTTAGGTAATATTTAAAGAGAAGAGGGAAGAAGTACTGCATGTCTTGACATATTTGTCTGTAAAATAACAACCGAGATTAAGCT
Source organism: Excalfactoria chinensis (assembly GCF_039878825.1). Classification (NCBI taxonomy): domain Eukaryota; kingdom Metazoa; phylum Chordata; class Aves; order Galliformes; family Phasianidae; genus Excalfactoria; species Excalfactoria chinensis. Next base: position 47,321,586 of record NC_092827.1, read on the forward strand.
TAATGGAAACTCAGAAAATAAATAAACAAACAAATAAATAACTAAAAGATGAAATATCTGTTATTTGAGATAGAATCTGAGTTTTATTGTAGAAAATAAACAGAACATGAGTTAGTAATCTTGCACAGATATTAACATGGTAAATTATGCTCAGCAGAGCAGCCCATGGTATGCCTTCTCCTCTCAGATCTGTATGACCAAACTGTTTGTTGTGGTCCTTACACTTTGAGAAATACATGAAGCATCTGGAGGGAGTCCAGGAGATTTCCATGCAAATATAGCTTTTAGGGAATTACAGAAAGAACAGGACCTGTTGTTGTAGATGCTAACGAGGCTGAACCTTGTAGTACAAGCATATAGGCGGTAGCGGGGCTTTTTCGGGATGTGACGGTGACAGTAATCCAGCCTCTTCCGTCTCAAGGTACATTGGCGCGCATTTCAAACGTGCCCTAGGGGGCGTAGACGAAGTAGTAAGGTATATAAGGTGTTGATTACCCCTAATAAACGCCATTTTGCCACCTTTCTTGATGAGTCACGGTGGTCCTTTTGGCCCTAGCGAGGGTTTCGCTAGCACCTGAGCAAGTACGGGGTTTGGATTATAATTGCGCACGGCAACATATGGTGCCCCGTGTGAGGCCATAAACTCCGGTGTGCCTTTTCGTTTTCTTTTTGGGGATTTTTCTTATTAGGCGTGTTTTCGGTTTATTTTTTATGTTTGTTTGTTTTTTATATAGGGGTGTACTGAGGGGACGGCAGTGCATTCCTTCTCCAGCTGCTCGGGGGGACGACGAGTGTGCCTGGGGGTTTTTTAATCTGGGGTGTAGTGAGGTGACGGCATTGCATTCCGCAAGGGAGAGCCTCGGGGGGACGACGAGCGTGCTTTCTTGTCTTTGTAGAGATTGCCTGGGGGGGCAGGGGTCTCTTTTTTTCTCTTTTTGCAGCGCAGGTACTCGTGGATTGCGATCGGGGGCGCTATATTTGCGGCAAGAGTTCCGGGGGGACGACGGGACGGGGCGGGACGACGATTATGGAATTTATCAGTGAGGTATTGTTTTCTTTTTGTAAAGAATACTGTGGCGAGACTGCTCCTTCTTTGCAGGAGATTGCTGCAGTACTTACTTATCTTGAACGGGACGGGGAACTTTCATCCCCCCGCGAGATCCTTGACTGTCGTAAATGGGATCCGCTCACTGTTCTGCTTGCAGAGCATGCAGCGACAGCCCAGGCGGCTGCCGAGCTTGTGACCTGGGGCGTAATCCTGGGTGCTCTTAAAGCAGCCAGGGAGGAGGGGAAACTTGTTGAATCGTGTTTGTTAGTTGGGCTTGTGTTTGATCCGGAGCAGCCGGGAGGGCGGCTGGGAAAAGCGGCTGAGGACGGTGGGACCCAGGAGAGCCGTCTGGGGAGGAGGCGGGGAGATGGGACGGGGTCCGGGAGAAGCGGAGAAGAAAAAGTTAAAGACGGCGAAGATGGGACGGGGTCCGGGAGAAGCGGAGAAGAAAAGGTTAAAGATGGCGAATTCCAATCGACCACACCCCCTCTCGACCGCCAAGTGGACACTTCAGCCCCGTATCCTTTGTCATTGGGGGGTGGGGAGTGCGGGCGCGCGGCTAATTCGAGTGGTTGGGGAAGTAGGCGTGTTCCAGACCTGGGGGGGATGCAAACATGGCGCCGTCCGGGGGGGGGAATGGAAGTAGATGGAAGTATGGTGCCGTTTTCAGTGTGCCGCCCGCAGAGTAGCCCGGTCCAGCAAGTTTCAGCCGGTGGGCCGGCTTTGGGTCGGGGGGGGCGGCGGCGCGGCTGTGGGCAGCGACGGGATAGCCCGCCGCCATCGAGATCGCCGGTGGGCGTGGAGTGGAACCATGGCACCGCCCAGTGGGATGGAGGGTACCGGCGTGATACCGCCTTGGGAGGCGTGGAGTGCAATCGTGACACCACCTGCACAGAGCCGGGGGGGCGGCGGGCGCGCGGTGCGGCGCCCCACTGCCCGCGCCCGCCCTCCGCCGGCACTTCCGCATTCCCTCCGTCCCAGGGGGCAGCCCGCCTGGCACGCGGGGGGCCGGAGCTCGATTCCCCGGCGTGGAGCCGCTCCACCTTCCGGCACCGGGCTGCTGGCTGCTGCCGCGAGTTCCGTTTGCCCCTGGCTTTAAACACGTGCGTGATTCTCAAGCTGGTGCAATATACACTCTGGAAAGAGGGGTGGATGACTGAGGTCGGGTGGGTTGTGGCAGCTGAACAAGATGATCCCTTTCACCCTGTGCATGGTATAGACATGCAAGAGGGAATTAAAGCAGAGTGCTTGCAGCTGGCGGGTCTTGATATTCAACCATGTGTTAAGAAACTATGGAATATGCAGAAACTGGTAGGAGCCCTCCAGTGGGTTCGGGGTGCTTTGGGGATACCTGCTCGATTGATGAAGCCCTTGTATGGTCAGCTAAAGGGATCCGACCCAAAAGAACCCCAAAATCCGTCTAGCAAAATGGTTGCAGCTTGGCAAAAGATCTTACAGAGCTGCATGGACACTGTTCAAGGCCTTGAAATGGCCCAGCTAGCTCAGTTGGTAGAGCATGAGACTCTTGATCTCAGGATGGTGGTTTGGCAGTATCCCAACCGTAGTTCACAGGCTGCTGTCTTCACAAACCGAATGGTCAGCGTGCAGATGCTTGAGGTGATGGCTGTGACGGTCGCAGTGCACCTCTGGCGAATGATACCCTCTAACATTGTTGCTGACTCCATCTTTGCAGCCAAGCAGTTGGCCCGGATGGGCCGGGAGGACTTCCCAAGTTCAGAGGCTGCTGGAATTTTAGATGAGACCTTGGCCTCTCACACGGCTCCTGTTGCATCCTTATATGTGTGTGGTCACTCTGAGGTGCCAAGCCTTTTTACCAGAGGTAATGCAATAGCAGATACAGTTGCCAGCACTCCTGTCTTTGGCCTAGGGTCACTGCAGATCTGGCAAACTGGTGTCATCTGGGAATCTTGCTTGTCTCCCCGTCAAGGGCTGACTGTTGCTATGAGTGCCTCCTCTGTTGTCATCACGGCCACTGAGCATGTCAGGTCTGGCTTGACTGCAGTCCGATACCATTTGGCAACTGCTGTTGCTATGTTCGGTATGCCCAGTCACGTTGAGACTGACAATGGGTCCTGCTTCACTTCTCGTTTTACTCAAGAATGGTTGGTGAAGACTGACTATGGGAAGTGGGATAAGAGTTCTTTTCTTACAGGAGCAGTTGGTGAGGAGTCTGAATCTGGTACCTGAGACTGTTCTGCTGCTGTTGGTCTCGGTGATTAGTACCACTCAAACAACAAGCGCGGGGACCTTCTGGATTCAGTCTAGAATTGTCGGGTCTCAGCCAACAGTAGATTCACACTTATCTGTATTTGCAACTTCACTTATCTTTTAGGATGTGTTCTTCTTATCCTATAGAGTGTGATTTTAGTTACCTAGTCACTACATATCGATTACACGTTAATGTAATGATGGTGCATGTTGCCGTGTGCTGATGAGCTGATGGACGCTATCGAGGCTACGGACAGAAGACTTTGACTACTGTTCACCATGCATCATGCAAGAATGAAGATGAATAGAAAGAAGAATGACGAAGAATGAAGAAGAATGGAAAACATCACGGATGAGAACTGTTTCTCGAATGGTTCCAGACATCAAAGGGACTATCTTAATATACAGTTCATTTAGTTGTGGTATTGTTTTCTTTTGCACAAATGTAACTTGCACTACTCATTATATCGGATAGAGCTTTTAAGGTTTATATAAAGTTTATAGAGAGTAAGTTATATTAAGAGTAATATATTAATAGAGTAATATAGTTATGATAAGAGTAATATATTAATATCGTTAGAGTTGCATTAAGATTAGTATTAGTCTTATTAAGGTTAGATTTGACTAAGTAGATAAGTAATGCAGTTAAGCTGAGTACAATAGTATAAGTATATTGCATAGAACATATAGAATAATATCAAATTTATAGTAGATTATACTTGGGATTTTAGTGTTCACATTGAAAAGGGATAAATTGTTGTCTTGGGGGGCGGGGAGATGTTGTAGATGCTAACGAGGCTGAACCTTGTAGTACAAGCATATAGGCGGTAGCGGGGCTTTTTCGGGATGTGACGGTGATAGTAATCCAGCCTCTTCCGTCTCAAGGTACATTGGCGCGCATTTCAAACGTGCCCTAGGGGGCGTAGACGAAGTAGTAAGGTATATAAGGTGTTGATTACCCCTAATAAACGCCATTTTGCCACCTTTCTTGATGAGTCACGGTGGTCCTTTTGGCCCTAGCGAGGGTTTCGCTAGCACCTGAGCAAGTATGGGGTTTGGATTATAATTGCGCACGGCAACAACCTGTATAATACACAGAATAGGGAATGATCAGGCTAAGGTAACAGACTCTAGTTGTACAGAAGTGTGATAAAAGGTTGAGGGGATAAACTATTTTCTTATGATGTCTTAGGACATCTTAAAACTGTTAAACAATTTAAAACGTTGTTTTAAGGAAGAAATGATCGAATTAGATATTAGGAAACATTTACTAATTATAAGGTAAGCAATAGCACTTGTCAAAAATACAGCTTTGTGTTCTATGAGCAGACATCTGCAGAGGCTGTAAAAACCTTAATTGCTAGAAATATTAAAAACAGCTTAGCCATGCATCTGTTATGAATGATATAGGGATAATTGCTCCTGCCAGGGCTGTTAACTGATTTTCTCAGGATTGCTCCCAACTGTTCTTTATATAATTCCATTATTTTATAGTTACATTTAAAATCATGCATCCTTAGGAATTGATTAGGCTTTTACAAAACCAGAATTGAGAATACTTTAGTAAGTTAGCCACCAGCAATTCCTGATCTCCTATCGGCCTCTTTATTTAGAGGCTCTTTCTAGAAAAACAGTGGTTGTGTGGCTTATTTGTGCTTATCCCTGTGGAGGGACCCTAAAGGAAGTTTGATGGTAATATCTGTGTCCAAGAGAGAAACAATCATGAAGGCCTTATTCCCCTGAATGCTGGCTAATCCAAATGGTCAGGGCTGTCTGGATTTGGTAATTCACAAGGTCTCTCAAGGACAAAATGACTCTATTTTTTTATTTTATTTTTAATTTCTTATCCTTACTTCATGCTCTGAGTATCTGTGGGAGGTAACTGTGAAAATACAGCAAAATCCTGAGATTTAAGTGGAGCTCCTTTTGAATTTTTCATCCACAAACCTGAAAGCTGGAAACAGGTACTGAGGAGGGAAGATCATTGTCTGCTTTTTATCTTTTCTGAAGTCTTTTAACAATACTTAACAATAGCTGGGGAAAAAAAAAAAATGTATATCACTTTTGCATTGCTTGTATAACTGAAGAAATCATAGTAAGAGATTGATGACCATCTCTCTTCTGTATTAATTTTGCCAGATATAAGTTTCAGTAAAAAATTTTCATTTTATTGGCTGGCTTAATAAGTTTCTATCCTCCTAGTGTGATTCAAAATTAGGTAGGTTAAATGGAAAAGATAATTTTGTGAGTACGTACACAGATCTTATACTTCTTGTCCACAAAAGGTTTCCAGCTTTTCTCTGGCAGTGCATAATACTGACAGTGCCAACTAACTGTTCAGGAAGAGCTGGTAATGTTTGTGTAAAAACAGTGGAGCACTGGAGCACAGCACCCTTGAAAGCTCTTGCAGTTTTGTGAAAAGTATGGCAGGCAAGAATTTGTTAAGAACGATTTAGACATAGCTTATTTAGCATACTCAAGATTCTTCTAACCCTGTGTTCTATTATTTACATGTTTAAATCACATATCTCAAACTATTTTTTTTAAGCTCCATTTTCTGTCACTGTGAGAACCTAGGCTGTCAATGAAAAATATTAAATTAAGTTCCCACTGTTCCAACCATCACATGAGTGCTGAAATAACTGACTCTAAGGTAGCCTGAGGATCCAGCACAAGAAGAATTTAATAGTAAAGGCCCATTCTTAAATTGTTCTGTTATCAGCAGCACAGAGGAGGCCTGTTTTCCTGTGGATGCTTGCATGATGTTTCTTGCCTCTCCTTTTTAACAGTCCTAATAGGACAACTATTCCATGCCCCCTACCATGTTACCTTTGATTCTCCAACAAGCCTTCTTCAATCTGTCAGGACAAGTCCTTCAGCTTTCTCACAATAGCAAGGGATACTGCTCCTCCTCAAGAACCTCATTCACTCTACCCATCTCTTCAAAATGCAGCTTGGGCAAGCAACAATAGTCCCTGACTGATTCAAAGTTATAAAAATGGTGACTGGCAACCAATGCTAGAGGACAACATAAACAGGAGTGGTGATGTGTTCCTGCCTTTCCAAAACCAGCCCCACCACTTACTAGCAATTTTTTTTTTTCATTCACTGTATTTTCAGGCCTTAATATTTTTGAGACCTCAATACCTCTGAGGTCTTGGTTAATATTAGTTAGCATCCAAAAGTTATTCTGAGATACTGGCAGACACACAACATGATCACTGAAATCTCAATTAAATTAGCTAAAATAAGCCTTCAAGATAATGAAGTTTTTGGGAATCTGGCTCACGATTCTTGAACTGTTGGCACTGGCAGTTCTGAACAAAATGTACTTTATGATAAACAATTCTATAATTCAGTATCTAGTAAGCAGACTCACTGTCTGCTTTAAATCAGCTTCCTTCTTTGTCAGGAGTGTAGCTTCACTCTTTCATTTTACCCACAATGGTGTGGAATTGTTCTGAAAAACTAACACATCTTTCTCTGAAATTTAGACTGGTTTCAAGTGACTTAAAATAAGAGATTTAAAAGCTGATAGTGGATGTAAACACTAGGGAGTTCTATGTTCTAATGCCAGTTGTTTCAGAAATACAAATGTATTCCTTTACTCTACCTACACTTGGGAATGCACAAAATATACTGACATTAATTCTCGTTACTATTGTTTTGTAATAAAATCTCTTTGATTTAGAATAACTGAGAAGTTAAGAAACTCCAAATATTTATATGATAATAAAGTGACTTATCAGTATTTCACTCGTGGATGAGTATGCCGCTGTAGACAGTAGCTCACGGACATTGCCAGTAAACTGTAAAGTAATTGTTTCTGAAAAGGTCCTGGAGCCCTTTGCTTGGTGTAATGGGAAGCCTTTTTCCTTCTATATGTTAGGCCTTTCCATGACTTAACAGTGGACTACTCATTCACACACCTTTCCAGTCTAGCCTAGCAATTACTGCCCCTTACATTTCATGAAAGTTGGCCATTTTCCTAAGGAAGAGAGAGGGAGGGAAGAATGGAGGGAGGGAGGAGAAAGGAAGACTTCAGCTACACCACTGTTAATCATATTGGGCAGTATCAGCAAAAATAGCACATTAGATAGCTAGCAATCAGTTACCTCATCTGGATTTTAGTAGCAGTATGTGAACACAACAAATATCAGTTTTCCAAGCCTCTGAAGTTCTATGCATTCATAAAGAAAAACTTGACTTATACTCTTTAGTAGAATCATTTTTCTACCAGGAATATTGGTAGTGGAAATGTTATCATGGACAGAGCCAGAGTGAGGGGATATGTTCCCTGGCTAGTCAGTGTAGACTTGCTCAGCAGACAGTGGGAGAAGCTGCAAGTCACCTTCTCTTTCAGATACTTCTTTCTTAAATTATACTTGTTCTCTTTACATTGCTGACAAGGGCTCCATTGATGACGAAGGGATCCTGTGGTGAGTAACAGTAAAAACTTCCATCTACTATTCAGTGAGGTGAATCCTTGCCTCCTAGTCTAGGAGGTTTGTGGGTAGACCATAACTCTAAACTCACCTGCATTGGTCATGAGTCATAAAGTTTAAACTTTATCTGTTGCTGTAGGTGATGGAGATGTTCTTCGAAATACACTATGGTGTCCTACCAGTAGTGACTTTTTCCACTATGGAAATCCACTGTGTAGATTAAAGAATTTTGTATCACAAAGAACAGAGATTTCAGAAAAATTTCTAGCATTTTAATTAGACCTTTTGTAAGCTCTAAAGAACATACATATTTTTGAAAGAGAGTTGTGTTATTCAGAAACAGCTTGAATATATTGCTATTTGTGTGTTCAACACTCTGTAGCTGGCATAGGAAAAAGTGAAGAGACATGCATGGCTAGCCCGATCTAAATGTAGCATTGTTAATGTCTTATTTTACTCTGAAGCTCTAAAATGATGAACAATGGTTCTTTGTTACTCGATTAAGGTTTTTCTTTTTTCTTTTTTTTTTTTTTTTCTTCTACTGTTCAGATCATTTTAGTTTACTGAACTAAAATAACAGACATCTGCTGAAGTGGACACAAATGAATTCTTATGCTGCTAACTTTAGTCAAAAAAATAAATATATACTCAAAGAAGAGTTTGGCATAATATGAGGATTTATTTTACAAAATTTGTAGACTGTTGAACATTCATAAGATGTGCAGATGGAAAGCATCAGTTCAACAGGTGTGTGTCTGTAGGAGCCACAGTTACCATAATGCTACTGGATAGCTGATTAATCAGTGAGCTGGCTGGAAACCTGTGTTTACTTCAGTTTTCAGATCTCTCATAAGACTTACATGACCTTGGGTAAATCACTATTACTAGATCCTTGAAGGAACATCTGGTATTTTATGCATTTTCTAACTCATGAAGAATGAGTAGGAAGCCACATAGCCCAGCTTTTACTACCCTTACGTCTTACTGATTTTCTTTGATAGAAACTGGTCCTTCACTACTTAGTGCAACAGAGGTTCCAATACTAAACATAGCGAGGTTGGAACTGGAATTCAGGCTGAAGGATTCACAGGGCAGTTCTGATTAGAAGTCTCTGCAGGTCACACAGTCCCACCTTCTGTGCAGACCTGAACTCTTGCTAAACTTGTATCATTTTGCTCATGAAATGACTTGGCCAATGAAATTTCTTAATCTCTGACGATAGAGCTTCCATAGCATACCTGGGCACCTACTCTGGTGACATTTTTTTTCTCTTGTTGCACCTTGTGAGAATTGCGTCTCCAGGAAGAGCCTATTTTTTCTTTATTCGTAACCCCATTTGGAACGGTGGAAGGTTGGTATTGGACTTCGCTCTTAGCCTTCGTCTTAGTCTTTACCAGACTGAACACAAACCTGTTTCCTCAGCCTTTCCCTATGCATCATGTACTGCAAGCTCCTAACCATCTCATTTGCTCTGTGGCCTGTTTGCAGGTCACCTCTTGTAACAAGGAGTAAAACTAGAGACGGAGCACTATAGTAACCCCTCACAGGTACCAAGCAGAATGTGAGAATTATTTCCCTGAAACTGCTTGCTGAACTCCTGCTAATGCAGGCCAGCATGTTATTATTCTCTGTCACTGCAAGGATGCATTGTTGCTTTAAGTTTAGCTTGATTTCCACCATCATCCGAATGAGATTTGTTGTTGTTGTTGTCTTTTTTTTTTTTTTTTTTTTTTTTTTTCCCCTTCCATAGAGGTCAATAGCCTGTACAATTCTGTGGATTTTTCTTGCCACTTGGCACAGAAGTTTGTCTATATTGAAACTCCCAGTGCCCCTTGTCACTTCATTTGTTGAGGTCTTTAGTCAATCACTGATGCACTGTGAGGACACATTTTATCTCCCTCCCCCAGGTGATCACTGAAGAAGTTAAACATATGGGTTTCATTATTAAACTCCATGGGTTAAAACTTGTTGCCAATTAAACTCTGACACATTAATCATGACTTTGACCTAATTTTTTGTTCCAGCAAGAGATTCACCTACATTGTATTTTAGCCATCCAATCCACCAACCTAAATCTTTCAAACATTATTACTGTTATGTTTTTATTCCTGGTCCCACTGTTATAACTTCCAATTTAGCTCATGGAGTTAATGACAGTGAAACACACAGAGGAAAGAAGTTTTCCATTTTCATTTAGCAATAAAGAGGATTGATTTCAGTGTTTGAATAAGCTATCAAGCAGAATCTGTTCTGGGCAGTTTACAGCTCAAATATTGCAATTTTATTGCAGGAAGAAAGGAATCCTGAGTCAGGCTTACAAGGAATAAATAGTGAAGCCCCAGTTAGTGCCAATGGACACCATCAAGGATGGACAATGACAGTGCTGGTTGGGAGGATGACAGAGGAATGCTAAGTGTCTGCACAGGAGGTCTGGTTCAGGGGACTATGAATGTTTTGAAAAGTCCTAAAATGAGAAGGATAATTACACATCATACTATAAGCAAATTCCAAAGAGTAATTGTCACAGCCATCTCATTTACTCTTTGCTTGCTGCACTCCCTCCCTGTAGGTATGTTATCATTTTGTACAGCTTACTGGTTGGTCATTAGACTCCCAGAGGGACGATGTAAGCAGGAGTTAACACATTCAATTTCCCAAAGCAAGAATGATGAAAATATGTATATGCAGTTCATTAATTTTTGTTCTCATTAGAGTTCTATGAAGCATATTTATTTTACTTCTATTTATACTGTTATCTCTGGAGTTGCATATTTACAATAAAGTATTACTGTTATGAATCAAATCCCTAGAAAAGTACTGCTACATTTTCAGTACTATTCCTACTGTATATTTAATTCAACAGTCAGTCTGACCTTGAGAATAATGTAAACTAATTTAAGAGCAATAGCCTGTTCACTTTAAATGAAATTAAACATTTGCTGCAAATGAAGGAATTCAACACATTTTTGAAAATGTTTCTTTTTATCCATAATGGAGAAAAATTGTGTTTAGTGAGCAGTGAAGTACTTTTTCCATTTGAAGAGAAGAATTCTAAAAACGTTAGGAGATGGAAGCAGAATGTGTAAAAGCACAGCTGCCTGAAGGAAGAGGTAAAAGGAGACAACCATTAAGTAATTAGATTAACCTCTATTTGGCCTTTCTCAGCTGACTGATATTTGTTTTGAAAGCGTGCTGTTTGTTTTCTTCTGGATTTGCACACAATATAGAAGCTTTTCACAAAGGCTGAAAAAGACGTTGAAGAATGCATCTCAGTAAAAGCCCCTTTACGAGTAATAACGTAATACATCTTTCTGTGTCTTGAAATTTAAAAGAAGGTTGTCCAGGCAGTCATAGTCTGAATAGTACCCTAACAGAGAGACTGACTTATGCACAGTTTATTTCCAAACTGCAGCTATGAGGAAAATGTGCAGAAAGTAGGAAGCAAATGACAAAAAAAAATCTTCTTGTTTTGCTTGAAAATGGGTTTACTAAATCTGTCTTAACTTAGAATAAAACAATAAAATCTGAGGATTTGCAAAATTGAAGTTCAACTGATTCAAGTAAATATTTTTCCATTATTTTTTAACATTAACAGGTTCAACAGGCAATCTTTAGCTTAACTGAAAAACAAGATTATGTTCAAGGAAAAAGTGAAAGGTTCTTGTTAGAAAGGATCTAAACTATTCTGACAGTTCTGAAAGTAATGTAAAAATAATGTTTCTTCTAAAATCCTAGCCTATTGTATGAATACAGTACTGGTAAAACTCTAACTAGAGTACATTTTGTAGCATCTGTAGGAAGTGCTTTTTTGAATTAGGGCCACCATTTTCATATTTAGCATCAGGAGAACTTCAGCAAGCATAAATTATGTTTTCCATTTATGAGAACAAGTTACACCACAATTTCCTTTTTCTGTTGTATATGGATCTGGTGTCAGCATGGTTGAGCTCATGACCTTGAGCTGCATCCATCCAAAACATCCAACTTAGCCTGTGTGAGTTGTTGAGATGGGTGTGCAGCCAAGGACTAGATGCCTGATGTCTAATTTGAAAAGAACTAAGATGCTGGTTATGGAGACAGCAGGAACAGATGGCAAAGATAATATTGCTAGTTTTGACTTGGAAGAGTCAGGTAGGAATGAAGTTATTTCACTGCTGATGTTAAAATAAATCAGAGAGCTACTATAGAGAAAAGAATCTGGTTATCTTCCTTGTTATTCAATCATACTTAGTTAAGTTATTTCTTTTTTCTTTTTTTTTTTTTAATTCTTATTTTATTTTTATTTATTTATTTATTTATTTTCCTCTGCAGGTCATGCATTTGGTAGCTATTATTTTCAGTCTAGATTTTGTAGTGTATTTTACTCAGGGCTATTCTTTGCAACCATCTGGAGACTGAAATTGTAGCACAATTCAAGTTCTGTTCATTAGGAACATATCTTTCTGGAGCATACACACTAATGTTTCTGTATTTGGACCATCTACACAGTAGGAACTAAATTTTCTGGCCTGGGACCAGCTTTGCTGTAGTCTCCTCAGGCCAGTCTGTTATTGCTGTAGTTGGAAGGAGATATGTTTCATCTCTCAGCAATCATCTACCTGCTTGGCAGGGTCCTGGAGGCCAGCAGTGAGCCTGGCAGGCATGGGGCAAACCACATGTTGGGGTGCATTAAACACAGCACAGACAGGTGGTCAAAAGGGTTGATACTCTCACTGCATTTAACACTGGTGCAGCCTCACCTTGAATACTGCATGCAATTCTGGGCTCCAAAATATAAAAAGTATTGTAAAGTCCTAGAAAGGATCCAGAGGAAGGTAACAGAGCTGGAAAAAAGCTGGAAGGCATGTCCTTTGAGAAGAAGCTGAGGATGTTGGGTTGCCCAGCCTGGAGAGGAGGAGGCCAAGTGGCAACCTCACTGCTCCCTGCAGCTCCCTGAGAAGGGGAAGCAGAAGGAGATGCCAGACTCTGCCTCTGGTCACTGATGGCAGGGTGGGAATGGTAGAAACTGCACCATGGAGGGATGGATGGGCACTGGGAAACATTTGTTGACTGTGAGGGGTTCAAATCCCAGAAGCCTTCATAGAAAGGTGGTATGTGCCCCATGTCTGTTCAGGAGGCATTAACCTTCATTGACATGATGTAACTTTTGTTTCTTCCTTAAGAAATCAATCAGTTGGAGCTGATGACCTTTGTAGGTCCCTTCCAACTGAACTATTTTATATTAATGTCTTCAAAAGAATTTTGCATGTAAAACACTGAATATAATTCCGTGCATGGCTGCTTCTCTATATGCGCAGCTGACAGGTAAACAGAGGTTAAAACAGATGTTTTATACAAAAGATTATTGTGATAGATAAAGGAAAGACGCTCACTGATGTTGAAGGTTTGCAGAGAACTCCACACAGGAGCAATCTCCAGAGGGAGAGATCCTGCCTTAGTCAACAAGAGACTAACAATGTAATTAGAATGACAAAAACTATTTCAGTCAATATATTTTCCTATTAAATAATCACTGATAAACCCAAACCCAAAGAAAATAATATGGACTTGTGCAATCTCTTCCTTTTATTATAAAGAATAACAGAAATTGAGCTTAAGTTGCTCAAAAAAAAAAAAATAAAAAAAAAATCTTTATCCTTGTGATTGCATTATGAAACAAAATCAGATGTAAGCACCAATCCATGCAAACATACACACTATGAGACCTTTCCAAAATTGTCTTAAAGCTCTCCATTAAAGTGCATTGATGTAGAGGCAAGAGAGAGGTGCATCTGTTCCTCCTTTGATTTCTTGCCATGGGTTTGCTGGATTAGGTATATCAGGTGTGTAGAAAATGTAGAGTTTTAGATAAGTGTGATCTTGCAGGATTTTATCAGACAATTTGAACCAAAGGATCTTAATAGTAAGCTGTCCATAGTGTTTTCACACAGCAGAACCAAGAATCAGATGTCCCATGCATCAAATATAGTCCAAATAGCAATTCTAACATTTCACTCTCCATCTATGTTCATGTTTTAGGCTGGAAACAAATACCATTCTTTTTCCTGCAATTATTTTTATTCCAGAATACTGCTACTGACATGCACTTATGCTTCTCTGCAGAGACTAAAGATATCTAATTCCCTACCTAACTATTAAATATCTGGAAGGTGCAGATGTACTATTCTGAGACTTTAGTGTAAAAATAATTGGTCATTTCATATGCTTTCACTATTGCTTTGATTAAGGCTGAATAAGAACCAACTCCACAAGAAGCTGAGGATCTGGAGGTTAAGAGTTGATGGTCTGATGTCAGAAAGCAGTGCTGAATTATTTGAATGTTGAATGATTTATAGATAATAATGGATTTTCTTGAGGCAAGAGGAAAGTGCGTTGTTAGGGAATATCACACCTATCTTGGAGAGGATGAAACAGAGGGAGAGCCCTACTAAATCCCTGAAAATGTCTCACTGCAATAAAGTTTCTTTTTTATTTTTCTTCTGTCATCAGAAAAGAAAAAATTCTGTGTCTTGTCTTCTTGTTTCTTCATTATTTGAATGTTTCTTACAATGTTGCCATTGTATATATATATATACTGTTGAAAGATATATTTGTCGATATTAGACATGAAGACAAAATGACCCCAATTTTCACTCATGAAAGACTTCAGAAATAACTATTTAGAAAGCCAATGTGGTGCATAGGTGAGATGCCCTTGGTGTGTTTAATTATTTAAGTTAACTTCCATTCTCTTCTCTCAGTATGCATAGCAATTCTACTAGGTATATTTTAAGGAGACAGTAACAAATGTGGAACCTCTTTCTGCTATCAGTAAGGTTAAGTGCTTCCTCATTTTGATATTTTCTCTAGTTTCAGGAAATAGAAAAGGTTGAGTTCATGTCTCATATAACTCAGACTGCGTTTGAATTTTGTTATAGCTAATGACTGATAACTCGTGTTAGGAAATATGGTCTGAAAATCCAGAAAGAGGAAATTGGCTTAAATGATGGGACCATTATGAAATGAATTATTTTCTAGAAGCTTATTTCAATGGTCAAATATCCCTGCGCTGAAATCCTAATTGCACAAAAATTTTTGGTCACTTTCCAGAAAACTATAGATGGTAGGTTCAATTATACACAGTCAGTGTGTTATGGGTCAAATATTATGCACTGTCATAAATTTAAATCTGAAGTAAATATGTATTTCAGTCAGAGCACTTAACATATGTTGAGTGTTAAGTTAAACTAAATGAGCAATAGATTTTGAGGTTAGGAAAAAGTGTCAAAATATGAATCCAGAATTTGAACTACTTTCTTTTCTAAGAAGAAGTGTTAAATACATAATATTTGCTTCATAACTATATTATTACAGGGAGCTGTAACAATATTTTTCCCTATATATATGTGTGTACATATATATACACATCAAATTTTCTCATAGCTACTTCACACAGATAATAAATCGCTCCATCATTTGTCCTCATTCTTACACTTCTTCAGTTCTATATAATTTACTGTCAGGTCACAGTCTGCCTATGAACATCCTCCTTCTCCGTAGTACTCTATTTCATCCCTCCCTGTTGTACTAGCTCCTAAGATCATGTAGCTATTTCCTCTACTCCCTGAACTGATGTTATTATTCTTTCTTGAGTCTTACAAAGTTTTTAATATTATGATTCTGCTTATTTTGTCCCGATGAAGTTTTTTGGCAATTAAATGGAGGAGGAATGTCCTCTCTTGATTTCTCTTAATGTTCTCCCTTGCTTGGCACACTGAATTTTGATGGGTTACAAAACTGATCTGGTGATAACAATTTTCCTCACATGAAGGACAACTATGTTATTTTTTTCTAGATCACATCAGAGTCCTTTCTTTTAATGCAGGAATATGTGTGAGAATAGATACAATTTTCTTTAACAGTGAAGAAAACAGACACAGAATCATGTATGTCTCTTTTCAGATAAACTGACCATTGACTTAAATACATGTGTTGTAAAAACTGCTTGATCCTAGGAAAAAAGTTATCGTTCAGTAAGTCATATCTAGAACTTGAAACTGAAATTCACAGTGTGATTTATTCTAACATTTCATGAGCAGAGATGTCAGTTAAGAAACCAACCCATTACAGTTACAGGCAGCAAAATATTGAAAAATCTTATAAGACTACATACAACATAAAAGCTTCTACGTTAGTTATAAGATATTATATCATATACTGGGCCTTTCTTATGAATAGCAATGATATGGCACAACTGGGAACCATTACATTAGATAAAAAACATAGGAAATGCCTTATGAGTGCACAGCTTGTCTTTTGATCCTTCATTGTGTGAACAATTTCATAATGCTATTGGAAACCTTCTAGATTCCAACAAAGTTTGCTTTGTTCCAGGAATTATCAGACTGCAGCGGAGGTGGAGTGTGGGGCTTATTTTTATTACAAGTGAAATTGCTGGAAAATTGAAGAAGAGATTACATGCATTTAACTGAATCTTGCTGAGAGCGACAAACCAACCAAGCTATGAAAAAGTACAATTATACTTATCTAATATGTTAGAAAATTCTATCTGTAGAATCTATCTTTTTAATGTTACTCACAAAAGTTGTCCTTAAAATAAATTATTTCTTGATAGTTATAGAATTTGAAAAAGTTCTCAATGGAATTTTTTTTTTCCCTAATCCAGGGAAGACCATCTTCTCTTTCAGAGGCTGTAGGAACAGGGAAGGCAGAAAGAGGGAAGACAAAAAGCCAGAAATAACGGAGACTAAAGAGAACTATTATTTTCCCAAAAGCTGATATTTTCAATCTAAGAAAAATGTTGTGGCACATAACTGTTTGATGATGTGTTCAAATGCTTTCATTGCAAGTCAAATAAAATAATTGGTTAAATATAACAAATCATCAAAATTACCTAACACAAAGCACAGAATCAAATACTTCTTATAGTATGTATTTCTTCATTCTTAAGAGAAAAGGCTTTTGTTTTAGTGATTTGCATGTTGAAAATAATAACAGTTCAGTTGGCATTGCTCCTTGATGTTCAGAGGGTAGAAAACTATATCTTGTTTGGGGCTAATGTTTTTCTTCTTATGCTGATTACCCATTGCCAATACATTTATGGAGTGATAAAAGTAACTAATAATTTGACTAAATTCAGTGGTGGAGTTTTGCTAAACTGACTAATAGTGTATTGGATAAATCACTGGCCCTTGAATTATAAATCAGATATAGAAGCCTCATTTCCGCAGTTGTTTCAGTGGGGTTATGTCATACCAGTGCAACAAAACTCCATCGAGCTAGCTTCCACCTTGGAGTAAGTTCAAAATCAAAATTTACTGAAGAACAAGCAAAAAAATAAAGGGTCTTCTTCATAGTCAAATTTCTGATCAGAAATGAAAATATTAAAGTAAATCAGGAAAGACCATCATAGTTTTTCCTTGGCTGGCCTGGGACTTGTTTAATTTCAGCGTTCTAACTGAGAAGGAACTGCTCTACTTAGGAGTAAAGTGCATTTAAGTAGTTAGATTCTCTACAAATGCAATATGTCTTTCTCCATCATTGTCTTTGCCTGTTACAGTCTTAGAATGACAGATTTTTTAAAATCTAATAGCTCAGAAAAAAATCCTCCCTAGACTCTTATTTTAATAGAGAAAACATGCTATACAGGAAATAGAGATCACCTCATCCAAACAGGATGAGAGCTCATTGTCTCTTTTGGAATGATTCATGAATCTTCTGAAAATGACAAGAGGAGGGAGAAAGGGAAGAGAAATAGAGGAAATGTGATATTAAAAAGTAGTAGTCAGTAGGAATTGTCTCAAGTAGTTGTCTGGGGAAAGTCTCCTTTAAATTAAATCAGAATTAGCCTCGTTGCCCTAAGTTAGAAGAGGACTGTAAATGATTTTTCATTAATTAACTAAAGAAAGAGAATGTAAAGGTGGTATGAATTAATACATTTGGAGATCGGAAACTTATAAAAAATATAAATTTAAATATAAAATATATTAATATATTATATTAACATATTATATATATATATGTAATATTATATATATATACACATCATATATATTATAAATTATAAATATAAAAAAAATATTAAAAGCCTTGAATAAATGGCAGAACATCAAAGCATAAGGCATTTCCACTTCAATAACATACAGGAAAGTAGAGGTCACCCTACTTAAAGAATTGAAAATTTAAATCATTCTGATGGGAAACATGTCCCTTGTCATAGCTCAAGCCAATTCAGATTTGAACTTTACCTACTTATACATTACAGTTTTTTGACAAAATATTTTAATCCAAAGACCATACGTAGAAGATGGACTGTGTGAATAGAAAAGGATTACAGTAACACTTTTATTATATTATTATATTTTATTTTATTATTCGTTATATGTATTATAACTATTATGTCAGCAAAAAATTTCAGTTTGGTGCAGAATCATTACTAAACTTACAATTCTGATAGACAAAAACTGGCATCTTGAAAACTGTAGAAACAGAGCCTTGTGAGCACTTTTTGAGACCAATTTCTTAAAGAAATGATATGATGAGTCTGTTTTCCTCATCCACTTTTGGACTGTTAGGCAAACTTCGACCAAGTATGATAGAGAAAACAGTTTTTGAAGTGACTTTGTTTCAGTAAATATCACACAAAGTGGTACTTAGTCAAAGGAGAGATTCCCACACTGGTGCATCCATCTGTTGGAATGTAGATGGAATCAGGAACCATAGTAGGCTATTAAAGTGCATGTCTTCAGGATGTGAAATCTTGACCAGCCTCTCACTCTGCAGAGAAAAGTGATAAGAGTACCATAAGTGTAGGAGAGAAGGGGAAACTGATAGAATCATAGAATCATAGAATTACCCAGGTTGGAAAAGACCTTGAAGATCATCAAGTCCAACTTCAACCTAACCGGTACCCTAACTCTAAAAACCCTCCATTAAATCATATCCCTGAGTACCACATCCAAACGGCTCTTAAACACATCCAGGGATGGTGATTCAACCACCTCCCTGGGGAGCCTATTCCAGTACCTAACTATCCTTTCTGTAAAGAAGTTCTTCCTAATATCCAACCTAAACTTGCCCTGGCGCAACTTGAGGCCATTTCCCCTCGTCCTGTCACAAGTCAGTAGTGAGAAGAGACCTGCCCCACTCTCACTGTAAGAACCTCTCAGGTACTGGAAGAGGGCAATAAGGTCTCCCCTCAGCCTCCTTTTCCCCAGACTAAACAGCCCCAGCTTCCTTAGTCTCTCCTCGTAGGGCTGATTCTCCAAGCCCTTCACGAGCCTCGTTGCCCTTCTCTGGACCTGCTCCAGTACCTCCATGTCTTTCCTGTACTGAGGTGCCCAAAACTGAACACAGTACTCAAGGTGAGGCCTCACCAATGCCGAGTACAGGGGCAGGATGACTTCCTTAGTCCTGCTCACCACACCATTCTTGATACAAGCCAGGATGCCATTGGCCCTCTTGGCCACCTGGGCACACTGCTGGCTCATATTCAGCCAACTGTCCATCAGCACACCAAGGTCCCTTTCCATCTGGGAGCTTTCCAGCCACACCTTCCAGCCACACCTGATAATATTGTGGGAGTAGGTTATAAGGATTTGACAGGTTATTCCAAAATAGTGAAAGTCACAGTAATGTGGAAGGGAATTATTGTTCTGGAGGGATATGAGATAATCATTAGTTCAGCTGCTTCAGAGCACTTGCTGTTGTTTCTTCTCTTTATTTGTTCATTCCAACATTAATCATGCTGTTCTCATTTATTAATTTTTGCCTTCCTCCTCCTTAGTTTCCCATATGTGCAATGACACTGATGTTCTTCCTGTGTCTTGGAAACACTCTGATTTATTTATTTTTTTAAATGTTATTAATCTTCTGGCAGGCATCACTTCAGGTAAGTGCAATAAAACAAATAAGACAATGCCTGAAGACAATTTTGGCAAGAATGTGGTATGAAAATTTTATTTAGAGAGAACTAATTCCTTTAATGTATTGTTGGACTCATAAAAAGGAAAGATCTCAACAATCTAAATTATCTGGATGTATAAAATACAAGCTATTCTGTTTGCTATTCTGCAGCAGCATTTGTTGACACTGCAAAGTTCTCCCACTGGCTCACCAGAGCAATTCATTCCTTATTTCATTTGTTGAAAGAATCAGATGGTCTAAATCCACAAGATTAAAACTTTGGGAACTGCTGATGGGTGGAATAACAGTGGCAAACAGTGGCTCTGGCTTTGTAATGTGGGATTCTTTTCATCAGGTGAAGTGAAATAAGAAAATAATTGGTTTCACAGTTGGCTGCACTATCAAGCAGATATAGCAGATCTGGCTTGAAACCAGCTTCCAGTGCTGAGCCTTGGTATCCCAATACTATTTCCCATTCCTCTACAGCTCTTTGGCTATAAAATTTAGTCAACCACCAACACGTTTCATGAGCACTGTGGTGTAAAAAATGAAGAGTTAAATTTTCAACAGTTGTGCAATAATACATTATTTTTGTCTGTCTCCTTAACAGATGAATTGTTTTAACACTCTAAGGTCCTATCACTCAGACCTACACTTTTATTTACAAAGTAACAGTTTTAGTAAAGAAGGTCAATGGCATCCTGGCTTGTATCAGGAATGGTGCAGTGAGCAGGACTAGGGATGTCATCCTGCCCTGTACTTGGCTCTGGTGAGGCTTCACCTCAAGTACTGTGTTCAGTTTTGGGCACCTCAAAACAGAAAGGACACTGAGGTGCTGGAATGGTTAGAAAATGTCTAGTTTCTTTTGCTGTGGAACAGTGAAGAGCCCACAAATTTTAACAGCATGGAACTAAAGATATATTTATAGATGCTGCAAGGGAAGGAGAATTTATGGTGGTTGAAATGATATTGCTGGCTAGCTAAGCCTTTTTTTCCTTAGAAAGGAAAAAGATGACTTTCAGCTTAATTCTTTAAATTGCCTTTCTTTCTCTGTTGCCCTTAGAGCAATTATGTACTTGGACATGTCCCTTAAGTCACTGACTAGCTTTATATTAAAACACTCACAAGCAAGAGAAAAAAGGGCAAGCCAAATTGGAAAGAGTGGATAATGAGAAGTGCTGAACTGCAACCAAGGACACAAAAGATTGTGTATGATGTCAGCCCTTTCAGTGGTGCCTTAGTAGGCTGAACTGCAGTAAAGTTTGCCATCACCTCTTCACGTGTAAGTTCCTCTGAACTCATACACTCCATATGTAAAAGAGATAATGAAAGCCTTAGCATGACTCTATATTTTCCCCCGAATAAATAAGAATTTTAATGTTTACAGGTTAGAATTTAATACACTAAAATCTTCCATTTGTCATGTGATGACAAAAAAAGCATTCAGAAATATCATATTACTTACCTGCTTTGTATTAATCAATTTGTGTTCTACTGGAACTGTTCTTTATCTGCAGTATAAAAAAAAAAAAAAAAAAAAAAGTATTCTTATTTATTAAAGAATTCTCATTAAGTTAATTTAGTTACAGATTCTAATTTAAATGAACATTTCATTAATTTTATCAAGAAGTGCAAACACTAAAAATAATTAATAGGAATCCTTTAGTAGTACTGTTACACTATACCTTTTGGAGTGACCAACATGAGATAACAGGGCACAGCTTAAAAACCAGTGAGCAATGTGTCATGGGGGTGCTGTCAGTCTGCTCCCTCCAAGGGCTTTCATCATGGCAACCACCTGGCAGAAAGCAGAGTCATTGAGTCCCTTGTGGCCTCTTCAGACACAGGAACCAATGCAGCAACCCAGACAGAATTCTTCAGGGAGCATGCAGCTAACTAGGACTCAAGACTGCAAGGTGTGCCCAAGCTTTCTGTCGATATATGGCAGGAGCTGTGGGGGGTGTACCCAAGTAGAACTGCTCAGCCTGGGGACAGAGTTCTGGGAGGAGGTGGGCTGGCTGAGGTGTACTAGGGAACCAGAGAATGAGATGGACTGGTGGAACTGTTCTCTGTCATCCCTTGAGACAGGTGAGTCACCCTGGCACAGTACAAGAAATGAAGAATCCCCTACCCTTCTGCCACCATGCAGGAGTAAAATATGTTCAGTATTCAAGAAGTGTGTCAGGGCCATGCACTCAGAGCTCTAAATCTGTCATGTTTGGTACAAATCAGACGCAGCAGAAGTGTCTTGCACTCTGGACAATTGGGGAGTAAGGATAGCCCAGCAAGAGCTTGCTCTCCACAGTACTATGATTGAGGAACTGTCTTAGGTATTTATAATGTCTCCAAAAATTGAAACAATCCTTATATTCTATGTAATTCTGCAAGAGGGAGAGGTAGGCATGGAGCAGTTGTGAAAATATTGTTTAGAGTTTGAGCTGATATACACTCATGTTGTTTTGAATTTCATCTGGCTTCTGGTGATTGACTTTCCTGTGTTAAATCAGTTCCTGTGTTAAAAGAGATAAACACTGTTTCCTGTGTTAAATCTTTTGATTCTTGAAAAGAAAATTGGAGGGAGATGGAAAACAGCCTATTTCTTGTGGGTTTAGGTACCCAGCAGCCAGATTAAGCGCTTGGTACTTAGAGACAGGTTTTGCTTGTTTGGATCTGCAGTAACTATGTGCTGAAAGTACGTATTTCCAACATGAGTAAATGCTTGTGTAGCATATCCCCCATCTTAATCACTGCAAAGATATGAAGCCTTCAATCCCAAGTTATTATTATTCAGTTTTCATTTAGTAGATATAGAAATGTAGATAGTGATAACTTCTGTGAAACATCATCTCTTCATCTGATGAGAAAAAAGTCTAGTTAGTCATAGAATCATAGAATGGCCTAGGTTGAAAAGTATCGTAATGATCATACCCCACGCCATATGCAGGGCTGCCAACCACTAGACCAGGCTGCCCAGAGTCACATCCAGCCTTGCCTTGAATGACTCCTGGGGTGGGGCAACCTGTTCCAGTGTGTCACCACCCTCTGTGTGAAAAACTTTCTTCTAATCTCTAACCTAAACATCCCCTGACTCAGTTTAAAACCATTCCCCCTTGTCCTATCACTATCCACCCTCGCAAATAGGCATTCCCCCGCCTGTTTAAACACTCCCTTGAAGTACTGGAAGACCACAATAAGGTATCTCCAGAGCCTTCTCTTCTCTTCTCTAAGCCCAGTTCCCTCAACCTCTCCTCACAGGAGAGGTGCTCCAGCCCTCTGATCATCTTAGTGGCCACTTGCTTCCTGTACTGGGGGCCCCAGGCGTGGACTGCAGATGGGGTCTCACAAGTGCCAAGTAGAGGGGGACAATCACCTCCCTCTCCCTGCTGGCCACCCCTTTTTTAATGCAGCCCAAAACCCAGTTGGTCTTCCAGGCTGCAAGCACACACTGCAGGCTCATATTGAGCTTCTCGTCCATCAGGACCTACAGGTGCCTCTCTGCACGGCTGCTCTCAGTGAGATCTTCCCCCTGTTTGTATAAATACCTGGGGTTGCCCTGACCCATGTGCAGCACTCTGCGCTTGGCCTTATTGAACCTCAAGTTAAGTGAAGACCTACTCTTATGACATTTAGGTGACATGCTATTAAAACAAGAGAGAGAAAAATAAGAGGCAAATGACAGTAATGTACCAAACATAATATTTTCATTTTTGACAACTTAAAAATTGTATGAAATGCAGGGAATGTTGCATTGCATTATTTAGATAAATTTTTCTAAGGTTATGATAGTATACTGAAGCATGCCAAAGCTAAGCACTAGTACTAGGTACATAGTACCACACATGGGCCTTCTACTGTTTCAGCCCTATGAAATCCAGAGAGATCTGCTCCTGACTAGTTGAAAATACAACAAATGAAGAAAGATGAATTCTTCTCAGGCCTAATTCATCCTACCTCTCAGATATTTACTGCAGAAAAAGTAGGCTGCCATCAGGAGTTACCTGAAATCTCTCATCACTGACTACAGATTTAAAATTGACTGAGCTACTGCCTTAGGCTGGACAGCTGACAAACCACTGATAAAGTTAAATGAGATAAATAACATCTAAAGTGTTCATTGAGCGATATGGTTCTGTATTCACTGTGAACTTCAGCTGTTCTACTTTTCTGTAGCAGTTTGTCTTCACTATGACCTACTGGGAAAGAAGAAATACAGCCTTAGAACATAAGAAGGATTATAGTTTAATTCTCATAATGTCTAGAGTAATAGAAATCTGTTGGTTGGCTGTTTTTCACTCCTGTATGTCTATAGAAATTAAAATAGTTGTAGGTACAGGAGTCTAAAATTAGAAGATTTCACTTATAAATGTTGCTAGTACTTAGCATTTCCGAATGGTGTCTACTTGGAATTCACAAATGTTTCATTATGAAAGTGAGGTCTGAATTACAAAAAAATAAGTTTGATGCAGCCCAACATTTTCAAAGATATTTGCACATATTCCATAATAGTGAAAACCAGAATGCAAGTGTTTTGACAAAAACACCTCAACAGTGTTTTGTAGGCTGGTTATCTTCAGAGGAACCTGTGCTGTCTTCTCATGTAAAACACTTTTGATACATAAAGCAAAAATTAAGGATAGCACACAAGGAATGATATTTGTGAGATAACTGTCCTTGCCTCTCAATGCATGATCAGTGCACTGCCACTCCTGAAAGGTGTTCATCTAAACTTTCTTTTAGAATTCTGGTAATTTTCCACTTTTCAAATGATTAAATATATTTGTAACCATAAAATGCATTCTAATGTTTACTGAAAATCTCTCATGTATTTCTATTTTTCCAATATTTGGAGAGTGGGAAGAGAACCTAAGCCCACCTTTATTTCTGCAGGGGAAGAACCGTACACATTTTCTTCTTTTTAACCTCACACATTGGAATTTTAGTCAACAAATAGAATTATATTTGTAAAACTATGGCAAAATATAGGCCAGAGGAAATGATACCCACTTCTCAGGAAGAAAAGGGTTTTATATTTGAATATTTGTTTTGTGTAGAGAATGCCTAGTATTGTTGCACTAGTTCGTGTGTTTTTACTACACAAAGAAAAATGCATTAACCCCAGGGCTATGGTTCACAAGAATGTCTAATGGTTAAAAGGGCTGTGAGCAGTTTTCTTTTCTGTCATGAGTGACTGACAGGAGCAAGCAATGAAACAAATGTTTCATACAATTTTATGAAAGGCTGATGCAGGAGCTTTGGGAGGGGAAAATGTTTTACTGGGGTGATATCAGCCTGCACATATCTCTTCTTACAGCTTAGAAAGAAGGTACTTTATTATGTCATGTTTAATAACTATATCTTTCTTAATAAAGAAGTGTTATCTGATGGAATCCAGTGGAAAACAATATTTTAAACATCTGAAGATGCCTTTGGATATATTAAAGAAGCACAAAAGAGCAAAATTAATTAACTTTCGTGTGAGCAGTTGGTTTTCTGTCAGCTGCACTGATGAGAATCTGGGGACTTTCGTTTCCCTTTCTTGTGTTTGAGAAAGCAAAGTTGAAATTACTGTCCAGTGAAATTGGTGAAGGGAATAGAACTCATTACGTTCCTCTTTCAATCCCACATCTTTTTTATTTTTCAAGTTAGATGAGCTTAGCAGTGACTTCTTTGCTTCTGTTAAATTTCAGAATAAGACAATTGTTAACACAATAATATACATTGGACTTGTGATCGTCAAAGACCAGATGATTTTTTAGTTGAATTATAATTATTGTATTACACCAGTGTTAACATTCACATTAAGATGTGTGCTGAACCCTGTGCAAATATATAGTGAATAATGATTAAGACAATGAATACAGCACCCAGCCTAGTAGAGCACTCTGCCTCTTTGGCATGAGCTGCAGAAACTAACATTAGTTTGAAAAACCAGCATATGACTTCCAGACTTTACTCAAATGACAAGCTCCATCTTTATAAATATTTTAAGGTCTTATCTCATGGAAGATGAATTACTCGCCTGTGAGGTGACAGCAATAAACTTCCCTGCGAGATTCAAGTTTTCCAACACATCACAGAAACAAACCTTTCCTGTCCAGTAGTTGTCTAGCACATGACCATTATTTTTCCAAAGAGCACTGGGATTACACTGCTGGGAGGCAATTTGTGCTTCCCCAAAGGAATTAATCATCAAGATAAGAGATGATGATGTTTGTGCTTGTGATTTGCAAGGGAAATGAAATGAATTTAATATTCATAAAAGTGAACAGGACCATGATACATCCAAAGGTATTGCTCAGAAGCAGTTACAGTATTGAACAGTTCTCCAGTTGTGTCTTTCTTCTCATCTGCTTTCACTCCTGCCTTCCATTGGTTCCAGTGGTGACCAACTTCTTGCAGGCTTGGTCTCTCCTTTCAGCCGGAGTGGGAAAAAATGGAAGATGATTTTTCTCAGCAAGGAGAGCTCCCTTTAGCTCATTTGCACTCATGTTTGTGCCTTTAAGCTATCACTCTGATGTATGTGATTTTTCATACAATAGTTTATCCCAGATATCTTTCTCATAAGTCAAAAATTTGCTTCATAAACAGTCATTAATTGGGATATTTTGGAAGACTTTCCATTAAAAATGTCTGCTTTATAACTTTTAAAATAAATAAGTAAGTAAATAAAATCAGCTATTTTTGTATACAAACTTTGGAGGTGCACATCTAATGATAAAATAAGAGGTTTTATAGTTTACTCCCTTTTTCCTCTCCTAAAAACCTCATTGCAAGAGTTTGTTCAGATTTTCACCCTCTGCAAGTTTTCCTAGGTAGGCAAAATATCATTTTCAGGGTCACATACAAAAATAATCATAGCTTCGTTGGTGTGAGTGGGAGAACACTGAAGCTGAGATTGGGGAGCACTGGAGACTGAGACATCTTAAAGATATGAACAACATGAAAGAAAGAGAACACTTAATCTAGAAATTTTTCATCAATTTGTCCAAGACAGACTTTAAACAGCTGTGTTTCATTCCATCTTGAGTTATTGAACTTGATATAAAAGGCCACAGGATGAAATATAATGGTCTGTTTGGCATTATGCACCAACATGTGTGAAGGGAAGATGCCTAGTGTTCAGCACGTGCATGATGATAAGAGCCTAGATGCCTTGCTCCATCCACACATACACACACACACATTTCTTCTTGTCAGTCTTTGAATACATACTGTTTTCACAAAGACCGTGACAAGCGGTGTTCTCAGACTGCTGGCAGGATATAGCTCCACTAAATATACTTTCCAGGCGAATGGTATTTCAGCTATCAACAGATGAGATATGCTTACCACTGTGAAAAGCTAGTGTTTATGACATCTCAGAAGACAGGATCTATTCCCCGTGATTCTGGATTTAAATACTGATTGCCATCATCTGTAAACTGCCTTTAAATTGTACAGAAATATTGGAAAGAATCTCCCAGTCTGTTTCTCAGTGATTTTTTCAAAAGTATAGAGCAAATTTTGAATTTAAATTTAATCATTTTCTTTCACTTAAAAATTTTGATTAAGTTCAATATATAACAAATGAAAAAACAAAAACAAACACAAAAACAAAAACCAACCAGAAGTAGATTATTTAACATTAAAGAAGGAACTTATACCAATAGTTCTATGACAATCCTAAAACTCTCAGCTCCATACTAAAATTAGTCTTCAATATCTTAGCCAATGATTTAATTTTTAGAGCACGTTAGTAGTTGATGATGAATGTAAGATAAGGGCTTTAACACTGTAAAACTCTACATATATCTAAACAAAACTAGAGAATGGCACATCCTTTGTAGCCAAAGACTTGTAATGGTTGAACGGTATATGAGCTCTTATAGAAGCAGTCTCAGTATAAAGGATGGAAGATGTCAAATGGGATCTTACTCAAAGCTTGATAACTTCTCTGTTGCTACAATTTCTTTTCACAGAATCTGTGATGTCAACTAAATTGCAGTAACCCTTTTCTCTGCAGTGCATCAATCACTATCATCCACAATACAGAAGTTCACAAGCAGATGTATCTTTAAAATAGTCCTGTGACAAAAGTGAATAGGTCTCATTTTCATGGATTGATCTGACAATATTTTTTTTACAATCTTTGGTTAATTGGGCTTAAAATTCCCACTTATTTTAATTCACTGGAACTGTAGAACACCAAAACACTACTAAAAACTGAAAATGTCTGAATTATTTTTTTCCTAAAATCATTAAGTTTCAGGCAAATTTTCTGAAAACTGAAGCACCCAGATGTTCCATTTTCAGGGACTTAATGTTTAATAACCTCGCTGCCATTGATAATAGTTTTCCAAGTGAGCTCTCTGCTTTTGGTTTGAAAATGAGGATGTGAAAAGATGTTTTGATATTTTAGTTTTCTGGCTTTTAGGGAAGCTACCAGAATGGATGGCTAAAAGACGAATCCATTCAAAATTTGGATTCGAGGTTGGGTCCAAACATCCTTTAAGTCTATATGACCCTTTTAACTTCAGTGACCACACTACTTGTGCCCAGATACAATAAATAAATTGGTGAGACCTTCATGGGGAAACACGCTTGACAATTAAATAAAAAGGAAAAATTGCCTGACTTAAGTAGTTATGTGAGGTCCTAAAAAATTCTTAGAAAAGCAGATAAGGTAGATAAAGACTTCTGCCTTCCAAACTATCGGCAAGCAGCAGTGATTTATATGGGTTTTCTCACCCCAGACTTACATCCACTGAAAACAAGGTCAAGAAGAGAACAAAGAGAATCAGTTTGAAGAAAGAATGACCATATCTCTTTGACAGGAAGATACAATATTTAGTGAGGCATACGGAACATTCTCATGAAGTTGTCATCATGTTGCCTTTTTATTCACTGAAATGCAGCAGTTAGGTTGTAATTTAACAGCAAGGGTCCCTTTTGCATTGCTTCTGAAAGAAAAGAAATTAAGAAAGGTGGGTTGCACTATCATTTATATCTCTATCTTGTAGCTAGAAAGTGTGTTTGATTATTAATGTCAGCAACTTTATTTTCCCATTTCCTCAAGAGGTCTGAGAACAAGAAAACCTGCATTTTGTAGTGCTGCTCAATGGAATAAAGAAGTTGCTGAAGTGTTTCTGTCTCACTTTTGCAGTAATTACAATTTTTTCTCTTGTGTGATTTGATTTCAGATAATTATTGTTGTTTCATTTTTTTCTGTAGGCTAGAACTAACCATGCATTAGGTAGGAGAACGACTGTATTTCTTAGTAAATTTGGCCACAAAATAAATGAGAAAACTTGTAAAAGTGAAAATTATCCTGTATAAAAATATCCTTTCAGTTCTTGGAAATGAGACTACTTGGGATTTTCTTAACAGAGAACAAGAACAAAAAGAGAACATAGGAGTCACAGTGGTCATCTAAACAAGGATATATTTCTCCCTTTGAGAATAGGTAATCTATATAAAGTAACAGGCTCAAAGCTGTAAACAAATGTTATCTGTGTGCGCTGGTAAAACAGAAGCTCCTGCCCAGCATGTATAATGAACACATCACTGAATTAAATTGCTGGGATTTTGGACCAAGTAAATTAAATTCATGTTCTAATAATTTTACTAATTTCTGTTATAATAAGAGACAAAACAGTAGACAAAACACCTGAGAAGTATTTATATCAATATCTAATATTGTTTTTGAGACATGGGTACAGAAGAAAAGATTGTTGTTGTGTGGAAGATGTATTACAGACAAGGAGCACACAAAAAAATCCATAAACCAAGACATCAAGCACAAAGGATCATATTCCTTCAATTTTTAATTAAAAGACAAAGGCTCCTACATTAAGAGGCACACTCTGTACAGGGATGTTTTGTTCACAAGTGAATAATATGATTCCTTATCTTTTTGGTTAAGTGAGAATTTTTGGAGAATTTTAGTCAGGACAAATAGGTGATATGAAAGCTGGATATCTGACCTTTTCAACTGTATAAATAATATGTAAATCATATTTTAATTAACCTTTGTGTTTCTTACTTCTGGAAAGATACAAGATAGGAGAAATAGATTCATCTTAAAGATATATTATACTTTTATGAATATTCATAGTCATAGGAGGTTCATTTGTGGGAATTCTCACAAGACATTTCCTTATTCTTTTATTTATTTATTTATTTATTTATTTATTTATTTATTTAATCAGTTATCATCCCTTCATACTTTCACATTCTCTTTCTCCCAGTAGTATTCACATTCCTTTATCTTTTTTTTTCTTGGCTTCCAATATCTTGTATCCTTGGTAAGAATTGCTAGTGGTGGTATGTAACTATGAGCAGTCAGCTGCTGACTCTATCTGAAACCCAAAGCAGCTTAAACAAGTGCTTTCTCTAAGGAAGAAAGACTTTCAGTCATTTCTCATTGTACCAAGTGGATTATACAGTGGGGCACTGGAGTGGATAATAAAGTATTAAGTAAGATAGGAAAGGGAAGAGACTCAGTTGCTCTTCTGAGTGTTTATGTTCTGGCAGATAAGACATCCCCCCTGCAAGTGGGCTTACTGCATTTCTGTTCCCTTCTGATGGATTAAAGCAAAATTTCATATAACTTTTTTCTGCAGGGAATTTTGCATCTAAGCTGGACCATACTAAGTTGTAAATGGCACTGTAGAGAGAAAACTAGGGTATTTCTAGGGCTTGGGATCAAAAGGAGAAATCTTCAAAGTGATATAAAAATTATGCTCTGTCTTGAGTTTTAGGTAGAAATCATAAATATGGAACAAATAGCAATTTGTTGGCATTCTGCATCAATTAATAGAAGCATTTGTGTAACAGACAGCTGTAGTGTTCTACCTTTTGCTAACAGCAAAACTCCTACCTGCGTTTTCTCACTGCCTCAGCAGGGTAGGGGAAGAAAATTGGAAGAATAGGAATGAGAAGGCTCATAGGTAGAGAAAGCTCAGGGAGCTTGCTTGTTAATTACCATCATGGACAAAGTACGCATAGCTTTGCAAAAGTTAACTTTATTGCCAATTAAAACAAAAATGTCATTAATAATTGGGTTGTAGGAAACAGAAAGGCAAACATTCAGACAAAACATTTCCTCCCCCTTTTCCAGAGTCCACTTCAGTCTCAACCACCACTCCCTGATCAATTAGAAATGAGCCACTGGGAAAACCCACAGTTTTCTGGGAAGTGGGACGAGAATTAACTAATTCTAGAAGATGTAAAAGGCTGACATCAGACTCCAGCTGTGACAGAGGTAAGAGTGTGAAACACTGAATGTGGTCAGAGGGATGAAGATGAGATAAGTGAACTGCACTAGCAGAAGCAGGCAGCTTTGTGGTGGGCACCTTGCTGTTGGCAGAGCAAGGTAAATTTTATTTATTGGGTTTCTGCAAGTCTTGATGAAGTCTTGCTGTTCCTGTTTACTTCAGCAGAATTTTAACCTCTTGAGGAAAGGTGAACTGGGAGAGCAGTTTCAGCTCATGAAGTGTTGATTCACCTGCACAACAATCCTACGGAGCAATAAACCTCCCATGTGCAAAGATCTCATCAAACTCCATGGAACAGAAAGCCTTCAAACCTGAATACAGGGATGTGCAGTTAGTTATACTGTCTTCAGGCCATAGCCTGGTTCTTGCATCACCTCCTAGGTTTTATCAATTGCTAGTATAGATAAATCATAGTTCTTATGGAATGTTAAAAAAAACACACATAAGTTTGTGTTTCTCTGTTTCTTGGTCATTGAGATCATCTTGACCTCAGATTAGTTATAGGATAATGCTTTTTATGTATATATATATATATTTCTGTAGTTTTACAATAATAGTTTAAATAAGTATCTTGATGAACATAGGTTACTTTGGTACCAAATGAAGATCTGCCATGAATGGTTGCAAATAATTTGACTTAACTGTCAGAGTGTAAAAACTGTGTTAAATAAAAAAAAAAAAAAAAACAAACAAAAAACTGTGTGGAAAGACTAATTCAGATAAGTATTGCAAAAAGCCCATTAGGGGTGAATAAAATCTGGGACAATTCATTTTCCAGGCTTAGCTGTAAAAAATGCCATCTTCATATTTATAGGATTTGTAATTACTTGGTAGGGATAATAAGTTTACATATGTAAGCCCTTATCTGCCACTTTTGTGTTCACAAAAACAATCTTACAGTCACAGAAACAGTATATATTCTTTATTTTTCAAAACAGATAACAATCAGCATATGATTTTGAAATATTCCAGGCTAAATTGAATAAAGCCATGCAATTCAAGTAATGCTTTTTAAGGTTCCTGTTGAATTTAAAGAGAAAAATGCTTGCTATTTTGAGAGCACAACTGTTTCCTCTGTTCTTAGAGGAAATCAGATTGATATTAGGGAAGAAAAATAAATAGCTCATTTTATATTAGTTTTTCAGTGATATTCAATATTTATGTTTACAGAGCACTTGGTGCATAACTGAGACATTATGGGAATGATACCTGAAACATATCCTTGCCATCTCTCAACTCAAATGAGAAAGAAGGTTTATGGCTAATCATAGTGTATTGAATTGACTGTGGCAAAAGAAGTTGAAAAGAATGAAGGCTTATAGTGCAATAAAATCTTGCCTTGATCAGTGAAGTTGGATAAAGTTCTGAAATTAAATGATTTTTTGGAAAGTTATAGTCATATTTTAAGACAGCTTTCACAATAAAAGCCTGGGGCACTAACATCCATAATAATATACACATAATCATAAATTGGGGGGAAAAAAACATCAAAACAAACCAACACTGGAAATATAAAAAAGGCCTTCTGAAAGAAAAGTAACAAGTGACATTTTATCATGAAATATTCTCTGCCAGCAGCTCTGTATCCCTGTACACATGCAAAACTGATTTCATAGGTAGCAGCGGAGGCCTGAACTTTTTTATCTGCCATGTGCTCCAGTGTGGGAAGAGGTACTCATAGAGAACGTTCCTACCTATTTTCAGAAACCACTGTCTAAGCTGCTTGTTGCAATCACAGATTTTACAGCAAAGGACTTATACAGAATGGGACTGCATCTCAGTCTACATGAGGCCATGATCAATAATCAGTGTCAGCTTGACTCAGCAGCACAACAGCAAAAGCAATCTGAATTGTATTAGTTTGTCAGAGATTCAGTTGTCTGAAACACATGTGAGTCAAATATTTAATTGAGATATTAATGGGTTGACAGGCAGAGAGAATGGGGAAAAGCAGTGACATTGCCTGGAATTATGCAGAAAATAGGGCAACAGATTTTTACAGGTGTGATCAGACTCTACAAGTATCCAGTTGTACAATGAGCATCGTGCTCCTTCACCTGGTAGCTATGTCTCTAAGATCACTGCTGTACCTTTCACAGATTAAATGCAAACATACAGCAGCTTGAGAAAATGCATAGCAGTTTACATAGCAGCAAGCTGGCATGTATACCCACTGGGTAAGATTGTTTTCATGTTGTGACCAGCATCATACATCACAGCTTTCCATCTTATGCTAATAGCAAATGGTGTATTCTCAATTTTCATGGTTTTTGCTGCACATTGATCTGATTTATCCACAGGAAAAAATTTTGCTTTGTTTTGCTTGTTTCTTGGGATCTTCATGTTGATAAAACATTGATTTTTTCTCACCTTTGCCATGTTTTACTTTCTCTTCTGACTTTGGGCTTTATAACATGAACTATTTGTATTTCGCCAGCAGGCAGGGCAAACTCACAGTGCCTTTAACTGCTTCAGGTCAAACAGAAATATTCATCATTAGCATGACTTGAATCAACTTACTGGTAGTATGCTGAGCTGCTGATAGCAATTGTGAACTTCAAGCCACACTGGTCAATCAGACATAAAAATAGCACCAGTTGCTGGGCATATTTTCATGATTTAGTGAGCCTTTCTCCTGTCAGCAATTTTATTGAACTTTAAGAAGAAGTGATTTAGGATTGCAGGTAGTCTTGCAATCTTGCTGATATAAAAGCTAAGTTCATCCTCTCACTCCCTAGTTAAGAATAAATGGAAAACAGACTGACTTTAATGCCAAGCAGGTAAAGAAAAACAGGAGGAGCAAAAGAGGCAGGAAATCACACACACGCTCACACACGCAATCAGGCCAATGCTTTGTTAGCAGCCTTTCCATGAGAAATGGGGAGCTTCTGCTTCTCTACCTTTGTCAAACACAGATGATTACTTTTTGTTTTGCCAGTGTCTCACGGAAATTTTCCAGGTACATGTACCAAGTGTATCACATTCTGGTGATGACAAGTACCACTGTGACTACTGTGGACCTCAGCAGAAACAATAATGTGCAAAATGCGAGCAATTGCAGGACTCAGTCTCTTTATTGCCCTGGTTTCCTTGTCTTTCTCCTGGAAGCCTTTGAGTGACTCTTTTCTTCCTTGTCTGAAGAGGGGTTGGTAGGAAACTGCAGTCCAAATCCGTTAGGTCCATTTATGAAAACGCACTGAAAGTAGCGGACGGGAGCTTGGAAAACAAAGAAGAAATAGTTAACATTTATAATTTCCAAATTGAGACCATGAGTCTCTGTTGAATTCTTTCAGAAAACTACTATAAAATTTAATTCCCATTAACTGAGTTAAGTCAACACACACATTCAGTGCCTCACAAGGCAGATTCCATATTTCAATAAGATTTTAGCTGAAGAGTTCAGCATGATGTATTTGTAGCAGAAGTTTAGAAACTACAGACAATTTACGTTTAAATTCATTATTCCACATAGTTACAGGTCTTTTTTTATTTTTTTTATTTTTTTTTCCTCCCCACAGAGTATTTGCATTCTAAGATAGCTGAGTGGAAATTCCTAAAAGCCATACACATATTTTCTAATATTATATTTCATAGCCACTTTTGGATATACTTAGAAGTTCCAATAGAACTCCAGTGAAATGGTGACAGTGGCATTTTTATTAGTGTTCGGATGAGTGTATCTATGTATCCATTGATCTGAAAAAGGGGATCATAAATGGCACTGCCTGATTCCTAGTCCTTCAAAATCATGGTGATTTTCTATTTTTTGATTTTTGAGCACTGCTCTATACAGTCACACTTCTAAGCATCATGTTTTAAAGGTTTTTATAGGAGCACATCTTTTCAGCACAGATGACATTGACCATATTTTTTACAGAAGCTAAGTTGATGACTCTGAAATTAATGATGACAAGATTTTAAAAGATAACTTTTAGTCTGGTATTCATTTGGGAAAATTATTGGAGGGTTGCTGGAATCTGAAAAATTTTAGTTCTCATACAATTATTTTTTTTCTATTTCTTCCCTCTGCTGTTCTATATTAAAAACAAACAAAGAAACAACAACAACAAACAGCTGTTCATTGTAACAGGTCCAATATGAGATGGACTCCAAGTCTCCAAAGCTCCCCTGTGCTATGAACTCAAATGCAAGGTTTATTTATTTACTGCCAAGTCACAATAAAAAGTTGAACACAGTGGTGTGTCAGAAATGTTGCTACGTTCAACCAAATTATTTTATCCTCTGTGGTTTTCTTGCCTCACTCATTCAAGGGTTAAGTATTTACTGCCTAAAAGGTGCACTCAAAAGTGATGTTGGACATCAGATTCTTCTGAAAATGACTTACTACTTTCCCCCTAAATCTAAGACTAGAATCAGTTTCTCCCCTCAGGTTATTGGCATTTTCACTGTGGTAAGATGAATCCAGGATCTCTATTCAAAAGATGAACTTAGAGAAATTAGAGAAATTAGAGCTCAAAGAAGGAATATACAGACTGAGGTTCACATCCAGGCCCTGACAAGCCATAGACACTTATAAAAGCATTTATAGAAACATGAATTCACAGAATCACAGAACATCCTGAGTTGGAAGGGACCTACAAGGATCATGGAGTCCAGCTCCTGGCTCCACACAGGACCTCCACTGAAATCCTACATCTGAAATTATTGTCCAGTTCCAGCAGGCTGGGTGCCTGTTCCATGCCTGACCACCCTCTGGTGAAGAACCCTTCCCTAACACCCAACCTGACCCTCCCCTGATGCTCCATGCTGTTCTATTAGATCCTGAACACTGTCACCAGAGATCAGAGATCAGTGCTGCCCCTCTGCTCCCTGTGAGGAGCTGTAGGCCACCATGAGGTCTCCACTCAGCCCCCTCTGCTCAGGGCATCTCTTAGAGCAGATCAGCTATATTCTCTGCCTTTGCTTACTATGTGGTAACACTTGGGCCAAGAAGTTACAATTACAATTAACAGGCTTATTCCATTCAATAAGATATCTTTCCTAAGTAAAGTTAATTATAACAGTACATTGCAACAAAAAACACAATCTTTTCCTATCAAAATGCTCTGCTAGAGATTTCTCAATAGGTTTCATTTAAAAAAAAAAAAAAGACAACAAATTAAGATTAAAAAAAAAAAAAAGCAAGACTAAAATCGACTCCCACTGTGTCAATTTGATAAAAAGAATTATTTTATAGGATGGAAATTGCCAATTTAAAACTCACCTTTCTCTTTTTAAATGGAAATAATTTCTGCAAATCCCTCTAATGGGTATAGAAATAAAAAAAGTCAATTACCAGTTCTCTCTTCTTCATGAAGAAGGCAAGTAGGGTATCATGCACTTGCTTGTCCCAAAAAATACCAGTAAGTACCTTATGTAAGGACCGTAGAAATCATTTCAAATATAATTGTGCATGCAGTCAGAATGCAAAATTCAACTCTTTCTTTCACACATTCAGCAAGTTCTGATACACACTAGATCTTTTATAAGAAATATTTTTAACATGGTTCTATATACAATAATCAGCATGCATGACATCCCAGTATTTTGTAAAGAGGTCATTTTTAGTTTTTGGATGGTTTTCAAACTGTTTAAAACTTTTTTTTTTTTTTTTTTTTTTTTCCCAAACTCTCTTGCTTGGTTAGATTTCCTCCCAGTACACAACTACTTCTCATTGTCTGCCCTTTTTACAATGCCAGTCACTGATATACAGGAGCAATCTTTAAAGTAGGAAATGTTTTCAGAATACTTTTTCTCCGTGCTTTTCCACTACTCTTTAATATTGTCCTTCTTAGGCTGCTTTATTGTGCAAACCTGAGCTGCAAAACATGCAGATAAAAATGTCATTCAAACAAATGTCAGCATCTCTGGAACTATGTCTGTATCAGAATCTGCAGCATTGTTATGATGTGCCATAGCCAGGAGAACAAATTGAATTTTGGCATGCAAAGAAGACTACAAATGTAACTCCTGTTTTTACAATTCCCACATTAAATATGAATACAGAATGTGTCTTCTAAACTGAAGAATGTTCCCAATTCTAATGTATTGTCACATATCTTCAGGGCAAATGTTATTTAAAAAAAAAAGAAATGAACAGTAGGAAATGTGGCTAAACATTCTAATTCTTTTATCAGATTTTCAGAGGAAAAAATTGTATATCTGGCCTTATGCTTCTGGATAGGATGTAATTTATGATAAATCATACATTTACTGAATTTTTCCTTATTGGTGTTACTTGGGAAACAAAAAAAAAGCAAATGTTGGAAAAATCTAGAAATGTTTATTTGACAAATCACAGATAATTCTGTTATACGAGGACCTGCTTCCTATGAGTAAGTTGGTTTTGGGAAGATGGAAAAAGAGATATTTTAGTCTTTGTTTTTCTTTTTATTGAAGGAAAGGGTAAGGTTATTTTTTCCCTTGTGGAGGGAGAGAAATCTGAAAAATATTTTTTTGATCTTTTAAAATAATTTTTGCATAGATAGAAATCAGCTGGAAGTCAAGATGAGTTCCATAAAGCAGTCTCTCTGGATTAGGGGTTGATGCAAAGTTTTTCTGTGCTAGTCAAGAATATATATCAAGCATGTTATGTAGATATGCATATCACACTGAGAGATGGTTTCAAGAAATGTGGGTGGAACACTTCAAGAGCACTGTCCTGATGCTTTCAATTCTTTAGCAGAAGGGAACAAAGATTGTGTGCCATGCTTGAGGCCTTTTCTCATTAAAGAGTTACTCTAGTCCTCATGACCCTTTGCTGGATTGTCTCCAGTAAATCCACACTCCTCTTGTACGGGGGAGCCCAGAATTGGGCATAATTGGCATAAATTACATGTGCCCTTGCTAATGTTGAGTATAAAAAGGCAGCACAACCCTCTGGGGTATCCACAGCTCCTAATTTTGAGTCATGTGCAAACATCTTGCAGTACATTCTGCTCCATCATCAGTATAATTAATGAAGATGTTAAATAGGAGTGAACCCTGTGCTCACCCTCTGATGCTTCCAGCTTTAAGTTGACAAAATAAAAATGATCACAAATCCCACTTTCATGGTCTGTATGCATACTGAAAATCAAGTTCAAGTGAACTTTTGTCCTTCTTCTCCACCAGAGGTTTCTGGTGTCCCTAAGGTTACCTTACAAGACCTGCACTACACTTTGACAGTTGTACCATCCCAGTTAAACTTCCCTCCTGACACTGTCCTGGGAGTGAGGTACACTGCTATCTGCTCTCCAGCTTTGTACCATGGACCACCACATGCTGGGCCCTGCCATTCAGACAGTTTTTAATCCATATCACTGTTTGCTCATCCAGCTCTTACTTCTCTACAAGCATCCTATGGGATACAGTGCTGAAACCCGTAAGACAGTATTGACTTTTGATCTCAGCTTAGCTCAGCTAACAGTGTACTCAGTCACAGAAGATTATCAGGTTGATCAAGTATGGCTACTCCCTTGTGAATTCATACTATTTCTGATCACTTTCTTGTCCTTCATGTGTATGGAAAACATACACATACAGTTTCAGGTTTAGTTTTCTGTCACCTTCCTAGGGATGGAGGCGATGATGACTAGTCTGTAGTTCCCTGGGTCTTCCTTCTTTCCCTTTTTTGGAGATAGGAGCAACATTTACTTTTTGCAAGTCCTCAGATACCTCTTCCAAATGCCATAGTTGTTCAACAATTATGAATTTGACTTTGATTTGATTAAATTAACATTTACAGAGCTAGAATGCAAATTACATACTATTTGTTGTTAATTAAGCCAGTTGAATGGAATATGTGACAGATAAAAGTCAACTAACTGACACAAGTGTCAGTGTAAAAGAGAATAAAGATGTTCCCAAGACCATAGATGATTTGAACAATTAAACTATGAATTTAGATAATAATTTATTTCCAGATAATAGGTAAAAGCAAGCAAACAAACAAACAAACAAACAAACAAAAAACCCTACTAGAATTGACTTGGCTGAGAATTAGCATACAGAAGTACAGAAGTCTAATTACTTCCTGCAATCTGATTTAACTTTCTTTAACTTTCTTTTGCCAGGGATGAGACACAGTGTAATCAGTCTGTTTAGGAAGGTAAGGGGATTTTGGATGGCACCGTAAGAGTGTCTATAGGAGATATGCTGTGTGTACACAAAAGACTCACTTAGAAAGACTGCTATGAAATCAATTGCAATGGAAGGCCACTCTGTCATATTTTACTGAATTAGAGGAAAAAAAAAACAAAACAACAAAACAAACAAAAAAAAACCACAGTAAAATCACACACAAGATCCTAAGATCAGAGCAACTTATGTTCTTTACAATTTTGCTATCATTAAATTTTCAAGGGGGTCTGATCCCTCTATCTGTTTAACTAGAAGACTAAAAAAACCATTCAAATGATATTTAATAGTGACCCAACATCTATCAAAAATCTGTTGATTTTTTTCATAGTCTTCACTGTTGCTTACATCAGACAGCAGTGGTATTTGGTGTGCAGCAATATAGGATTGGATATTATTGGTATTGCCCAATAAAAAATGATAGTGTTTTTATAGGATGCACTATGTGCTGATCATGCACTTAGGCACGTCTCAGCACATAACTAAATGAAACTTTATTTACTTAAAATTTGAGTTTGAATGATAACTTAAATAAGAAATAGTATTGAAATATTGATTTTACTTTAATTAGCTGTGTTTAGTGCTCATAAGTTTGGATTTTTAAAAATTAATTTCTTTTATTTATCTTCTAGAGACTGATAGCTCTTTAGAAAAAATGATTTTAATAACATGTGTTATAACTGCATTAGTTCAACATGTTAACATGTCAATGTGCCAAATGTCCAAAAATTGGCTTCTGTCTGCTTATGATTTTTTATCTTTTTTTCATTTTTTTTTTGTAAGGCAGAAAGAAAAACTAGTGCCTAAGTTTCATTCTGCACACAGGTGTCAGTTTTGACACTTAGGACAGGAGAATGAAGAGGAAAGAATTTTAAGTAATTGCTTGCAGCTCTACAGGGGAGAGAAATTTAGTGTCTACTGCACATATCACTATTGCTTATATGAAAGGTATGGAGCTGCTTAAAATTCTGTCTAAATGTGGAACTTTTTTAAATTGAAGATATATTCAGCTTTTTAAATTGCTTATTTCACTTTATCTGAGTGCTTGGTATTACCAGGAAAAGGCTGAAGAACTCTGATAAAAATCTAAGCGTATGTGAATCTAATCTATTCAGCTTTTCAAAGCTGAAAGGAGATTTATTATTTACATTTTTAGATTAGCTCAGAATGTGTAAATCCTTTTCTATTTCTATTTATCAGCAGAAATTATTACTATTCAGTGCAATGGAGAAAATGCACTGTCTTCATCTTCAAGCAATACAGGAAAAATAAATCAACTTCCAGGGGACATGACCTAGAATTCAGTCTCAACTTTTAAATTCTTGAACTGAGAAAACAACAATGAACAGCACTGAAAAGAAAAAAAAAAAACAACACAACATTTTGATGTTCTTTTGGAAAACTTTCACCCACTTTCTGAAAGCTTGCTAATTCAATTTAGTGGACAAAGAAGATACTGACATAAAGTTATGTTTGTAAAGTCAGTTACCAAGGACTGTTTGCACACACTTGTTTCTGATTTGGGAAACATCCAGTCAGTCGCACCATGATATAATTAGATAAAACAATAATAGCTATTATTGTAAATGAAAATGGTTTTCGAATGATGTAAACTTGGCAAGAATTTGGTGTACAGAAGACAGGATAATACATTTTAGCACATGCTTATCTTGAATTTGTAATTTTACTCCAGAAGGAAATCTCTGCTTTAATTTGCTTAATTTTACTTGATAGTTGCTGTAAGTAGTGCTATATTGTTAGAATGGCTACTACTTTTAGCATAGTCTACATTCTGTGAATATTGATCAATTACAGAACTACTAAGATATTAAAATAAATTTAATTTTCTAAAACTACATGCATTCCCTATCAAAATAAAAAATATATAAAAGGCTAAAATAAGCCATTCTTAAATTTATCTAGCAGCACTCACACAACAAATACTTTTAAGCTATGTGTACATGCATTTTCATGTAAACACACTATCATTTGAGAGCTTTATTTTAACATTTCATTCACATTTTCTTTCCCTTGATGTCTGATTGCACTGCATATGCTTTGCACTTAACTATCATTTTTGGGTTTATTAAAATATTCATATTTAAATATATAGATACATATTTATACATACATAAATGTATGTACACACACACCACACATTTTCCATCATACATATAGGATTGTAAACCATTCTACCTATAATGTGGAGAAAAACAACATACAACAAAACAGTCTGAATTATTTGTGATGAAGTCATTCTCTCAACTGTCTAAAAACAACAAAGTTTTACCAGGAAGATTTGTATTAATATTTAGTTCATATTTTGGTTTTACACATCTCATAGGTGAGATAAATGACTTAGATCCTTGTCTAGTGTGAATCAGTGCACTTCCACTGAAGTTGTAGGGATCAATTTATACCAGTCAAGTATCTGGAACATATTTTTATTCTTATCTCAAACTAGGAAAAACATGGAGCTAACAGATAATGCACTGCAAGTAGATGTCCTCCTCAGATTCCTCAGATGCCCTACTTTTTTTTTTTTTTTTTTTTTTTTGTGGTGAGGATGGGAGTATAAGAATAGGCAATATTATACTTGTAAGAAAAAATAAACGGAACATAGTCCTCATTATTTGGAGCAGATCTATGAGAAACATATGCTTATTTAGATAAACTACTGCCAAATTAACTATAGGTCACTTGTTTTATAAATAGCTACTTATTTGTTTAGAAATTAAGTAATATCATAAAGCAATACGATTTGAGTACATTGTTTTCTGCAGGAATAATATTTATGGGTCTTATTTACTTTGCTTGCTGTGCATCACGTTGCCTTAACTTGAATAAGAGGTATGTAGGAGTGACATCCTTTACAACAACAGGGAAAATTTAGAAAGGAAAATGAGTTTCTTTTATGAAAAAAAATGTAAAAAACTTTAT
The DNA here is from genome assembly GCF_039878825.1 of Excalfactoria chinensis. Lineage (NCBI taxonomy): Eukaryota > Metazoa > Chordata > Aves > Galliformes > Phasianidae > Excalfactoria > Excalfactoria chinensis. The sequence continues at coordinate 47,363,525 of NC_092827.1, forward strand.
ACCTGATGTCAAGTTTTGGTGTCTTGGAGTTTCTTTTGTTGGTGGAGCTCCTAAAGAAGAAAAAATAGATCATAAATTAGATTTCTGTTTCAGGACAAAACATTTAATTAGATTTCAATAAGAAACATCCTGGTATTGAAATCAACCATGAGATACATATTGGTATGAACCCAACCGTTTTTCAAATATGACTTTCAAAGTTCTTTAAGCATAGAACTTTATTACCTTTATGTTTTTCATCTTTCAGATGTTTCTTCTCAGTTGCTTTTTCTAGGCAGAAAAAGGAAAGGTAACAGAGTTCAAGGTTGGAGATATTTTTAATTCTAATTCTTAATAGATTATTACCTAGACTTTTCAAATACAAGTCTTTGAAAATTAATATAGATATTCTAGGAGTTTTTTGTTGTTTTTTTCATATACATGCAAAATTATGATCTGAAGTATTTTAAAGTTAGAATCATAGACAGGCTTGGGTTGGAAGGAAACAACAACTAGTTCTATGCCCCCTGCCATAGTCAGGGTTGCAAACCATTAAGTCAAGTGCTAGATCAGGCTGCCCTGGGCCCCATCCAGCCTCAACACTTCCAGGTATGAGGCATCCACAGCTTCTCTGGAAAACTTGTTTCAGTGTCTCACCAGTCTCTAAGTGAAGAATTTCTGCCTAATATCTAAACTAATTTTCACCACCTTAGTTAAAATCATTCCCCCTTGTCCTGTCATTACCAGACCATGCAAAAAGTCTGTCCCTCTTCTCACTTTAAGTACTGAAAGGCTGAAACAGGATCTCCACAGAAGGGAAGCTGAACAAGCCCAGTTCCTTCCGTCTGTCTTCATAGGGAGCTGCTCAAGTTCTCTGATCATCCTTGTGATCTTCCATCTACACATATATGAATACACAGAGTAATTTCCTACCTTCTTTTTCCTTAGACGTCTTTCTTTTTTTTCGGGCTAGAAAGAATTGCAAGGAAAGAACATTAAGTGTCAGCTATCAGAAATATAACAATCACAAAATCATAGAATGGAATGAGTTGGAGAGGACCTTTAAGATCATCTAGTTCCAACCCTCATGCTATAGGCAGGGATACATCCCTCTAGACCAGGTTGCTCAAAGCCCCATAGAGCCTGGCTGTGAATGCTTCCAGGGAAGGGGCATTCACAACCTCACTGTGCAACCTGTTCCAGTGTCTCACGGCCTTTACAGCAAAGAATTATTTTCCTAATATCCAGTCTAAAAGATGAGGCTCTCACAGTAAGCACATTACATAGAACTGATCTCCTTAGTAATTTTCCTGTAATAATAACTAGGCTAAATGTGTCTCATGGCATATATGCAGTGAATCTAATATTACAATAATGGCTGCTACCCTAGTGGTGGTAGCTGCTCTGGGCTTTCTGAACAGTCTTTGGAGTGTTCTGAATATTGCCAGTTGTAGAGCATTTTGGAAAGTTCTGATAGAGACTTTGGGCACTAGAATTCTGTAATGTTTTGAATTATGAATGTTTCAGAATTCTGAATTCTAATTTCTAGAAGTGCCTAACTGTTCATTGCCAAAAATGCACCAGGGAAGGGTTTCTTTGTCTACTGCCTTCTTCTCTCCTTGGGCAACCCCAATTGCCTGAAACAAACAAACTGCAGGACTTGGAGCTAGATGTACCTTCAGAACTGCCAGATATGACCATTCTGAAGTCATGCTGAAACATATTCTTATTTATTTAATCTATTTAACTTTCCTCAAATTGTACATCCACTTAGAAAATGTTTTCTTTTCTTTCTGACCTCCTTTTCTCAAGACACCAAACAAGAGTGGTTGGCCTTTGATTCCATTCAACAAGGCAGTCTGACTGAAATTAAGTAAGGGGTATTGCTGGCAGGTGCCTGAAACCATTTCATTATTCCCTGTTGACTACAGCAGAAAACTGGTAGGCTGTTTTCAAAGTGCTCTTTTCCTTTTAATATGGTCCAACCACGACTAATATGAATTTCCCCAATGTCTTCTGGTGTCTGTGTCATCTGATTTTTGCTAGCTTGCTCAGTGCTTATCATCTGTGTGTATTTCCCCATGCTACATGCTACATGTACATGCTACAGAACAGTTAAAATAAGGTAAAATAATCAACGGATAAAAGCACTCTTTAATAGAGAACTGTACATCTGCAGTTATTTCAGTTTACCAGTGCTGGTTCACATCAGCATTATTAATTGTTGATGAACATTACGCGTTCTTCAACACTGATATGTTCATTATTTCTTTCTACAAGACAAAGAAGAAAAATGCAACATTTACCTGTTATTGGGATTTCACCCGTTGACTCTATAGGAAAATAGTAAAAAAAAAGGAGGATGAAGGGAGAAGGAAAAGAATATGAGGCTTAGTACCATGGGTTTTTTTGTTTGTTTTGTTTTGTTTATTTATTTATTTTCTGTACAGTAACCATTTAAGTAGATGTTCTCTTTCATCTGCAACTTTTCTGCAGGATATTAATTTGCAATGAAAAAGCGTCTTAGCAGTGGGTGTGTACATAGGATTTCACAGTGAAAGCTAAGGACCCCACCCTTTGAGGTACTATAATCCAGCAGGCAATGGTTCCTGCAAATGCAAACACCGTATCAATGAAAGCTTTCAGGCAAGTGAATATTGAGGGTTCTTTTTAAACATGCACCACTCATGACTATAGCTGCCTGTCCTCCCCCCTCCCCCCCCCCCCAAATATATTCACTTTATTACCTTTCTTATCATCTACATGTCTCAAACAAAGACTGACACTGACCTTGGATAGTTGTAATTCCCCTCTATATAACTTTTCCTGCACCATCAGACTGCCTTGCCTTTTTACAGTAAAAGCTCGTGGGAGCTGAAAAATTTTTGATTATGTGTTTGTATAGCACAAAAACAGCATATATTAGTGCCTGTGATAGTTAAAGACAATTGATCAACACAATGAGATAAAATTTCTGTAATGTAAATGATCATTACTCTTTTGTAATCAAAAGACTTTATGATGCTGAGATTTGGAATCCAAGAGATTTTTACCTCTTATTTTCTTTGCTAGTCCCAATTTTATTTTAGAATCTTATTGTAAGGAAGGAAAATAACCTCTCTAGCCAGGCAAAATGTAGGGCTGGATAAAAATTGAATATGGTCACTGAGCACACTGAGGTCTCCTCTTACTGAATTATCCCAGCATTTACTTCATGTCTGAATACTGACTGCAGATGAATGTGAGATTCTACAGATGGAGACCCACGTGAAGGCAGAAATCTTTCAGTTCATGCTTTTACAACAGCAAGTCTGAGCAATTAAGCATAACTTTCACTAACATATCCCAGGAAACTTTTGAGTCTCGACTTTGGTTCATAAGGAAAGTCATAAATTTCAGTGCTCAAACTAGGAACCTCAGGCATTCACTAAAGACCAGTTTTACTGCTATTAAATGCTAACATGCCTAAATCCTTTAATATTTATAGTTCTACCCAGAGATGCTGAAATTTTTTATGTTACGGCATTCTGAGTGGATTAAAACTGCTTCTCATTTTTATTTAAGAAAACGTTCTCTTTGAGGCACTAAATCTGCAAGAGGGATTCATGCTCTGACTGCTTAACTAAGGGGTTGCCTACCTCTGAGGGGTCTGGACAGGCTCAGTTTTCTCTGCAATTTCTAATGCTTTTATTCAGATGATTGCTGTTCACCTCCTATAGATCACATTTATCCTAATTTAGGATTAGAGATTCTCTTACACAATTGACCCAAAGTGTGGTTTGTTTCAGTTTTGTTGTATCCAATATAGAGGACATTTTCTTTTCCTAACACATCAAGAAATTCTCATTTACTCTTAGAGCTTTGAGAATCACTTTGCCCCTACGTTAGTATTCTCATTACAGGATTAAATGAGAATAAAGTTACATGAGTAAGTAACCTTACATGAGTATGAAATGCCAACAGTTTTGTCCTCAGTTCAAGGTGACTTGTCAAAGTTTGAAAATCCTTAGTGATTATGAGTTTCATTTAAAATCCAAATTGGACCCTACGGTTTGGACAAATAGGGTCAATTGCTGTCATTGCCCTTCATGTGAATTAAAACAGAAACAGTTAAATTAATAAAATAAGTTTCCTAATTGCTTTAAGAATATCATGATAATTAGCACATTACTAGAATATGCATTTGTTGTTAATTTTTGGGAATTTTCAAACTCAGCCTTGTTATTTCTGCTTATTGTTCGTTAATCATTTGATGATAAAAAGTAGTTTAAATAGCTCAGATGTTTAAAATCTTATACTAAATATATTCAGGGATAGTTGATTCAGAATAGGGTGTATAAACAGAATTATTTCTGTATATAATCATAGGTCTGTTTGGTATTACTTTTTTTAAAAAAAATATTTATTTCTTTTTTCTAAAGGCACTGTTAACCTTTATAATCATTTGAAGCAGCAGGATATAAATCCAAGACTATGGTACAAATACTCTGCAAATGTCAAAGGAAAATATCTTGGTTATTCACTATATTCCAAATATGTGAGGCTGATATAGTTGTTGATATAATGGAATTATAGACAGAAATTTTTGGTTAAACAATTGTTACTGTGGAAAGCATGAGAAATTAGTCTCTTAAATTTCTGATGCACCTGTAACAGAAGAGGGTACCATCAGTAGGTCTCTTGCATAAACTAGCGTCAAATGTCAGTGAATAGATTCACTGAACATAAAACTGAGCAAATTTGAATAGTAGAATTAAATAAAGGAAAGAATAGCTAAAATATGGGCATAAAGAAAAAAAAACAAAACAAAGCAAAACATGAATATGACAACTAAAAGACATAAATTCATGGGAAATGATAATTTTTCAGTGGTGACATAAAAGCTTAATACTAGGATTCAGGACTGCAGGAGGTCCTTCTGCAGAGGCACAATTCAGATGCTTCATGTTCCCATTTCCTCTTAGAGATGTGATTCAGATCAGCACGATGTCTTTTTATAGTTGCATAAAAGCAGGTATTTGTCTTGTCTAACCTACAGCATCTAATGTAGGAGATTAATTCAGGAATTTTAATAGAACCAGCTTGCCTTGCCATATTGTCAACTTCTGACATGAAACAGGAAGAGGTCTGTGCCTCAAGGGGCTTAGCCCTACTTTTGTGTACTCTTTATAGGTTACTTTACATCAGAATAACACATAGTTTGGTGATGATGTGACAGACACAATTCAAGAAAGAAACCAAAGATCCTATCCTAAGGAGATTCCAACTAATTGAGCTGTGAAGGTGCATACTTCACAACACTCACAATTAGAAGAGTGAACTGTAAACAATGCCCTTCTGATTGCTGTCTGAACCTGATCTGACATATGCAACATGTAATTACTAGACACAATAAGAATAGATTAAAGTCTTTTAGACATTCAGAAGCCTTAATGGCCTTACAAAGACATTATCAAACATTTTCAGTGAAATCTTTGTTAAGCAAAATATTTCCCTTGAATACACTTTTCTCCACTTTAACTTTAGTTCTTTTTTACTAAGGTGAAAAAAGTATTAAAACAAGGCCAATAAAATATGTTTATTTCATTCATGAAATAAGCCATCTCCAAACTAGAAAATAAGTTCTGCAATGAATTTCTAATTCAGTTACAATATTGTTATTTTTAGAAGAAGATAAATTTACCTAAAGTTACATTATGTGCCTACACTCATCAAAATTATCACCAGAACATCAGTTATGCATCTAGCAAAATTTCCATTACTGTTATAAACAGTAAAAACTTCAGAATTTGAATATTGCCTCTGCACAGCATTTTATTGCAAATTAATTTGTTTTTGATGTATTTGGATGTTACTAAGCAGACTAAGGACAATGTAAGAGTATCTTTAGTATAAGCAAGAAAACGCCAATACCTAATAAGATAGAATTGCAAAAATGTGAATTGAGACAACATGCATCTGAAAAACAGGTTTATATTGCATAGAAAACAAGGCACAACACTTACTTGAAGTTGGTTTCAGCTTGACTGGGAATTAAAAAGATGCAAAATGGTCAGAACAGTGAGATGTAGCATAACATTTCCATGCTGGAAAATGGCTTTATTTCAACTTTGTATTTACTGAATATTGAAACATTTTAGTAATTGTACTGTAATTCAAAACAAACATTATGATGGATGATAATAGTACGGATATTTTTCTCTGCACGTAATAATCACTATGCTAGAGTAAAGGATAAATAATATGAGCAATAAGAATTTTATTTCTTCACTTATTTCCTTTAACTGAGAAGAGCAGCAGAGACTTGTTAACCCTTGGTGACTGCTTCACAGCAAAGCTGAACTACGCAGCTTCCTATAACTGCAGCAATTTTGCTCTATCTTATGCAACAGAGGTTGCAAAAGAATTATGATGTGCAGAAACAGTTATTGTGAACCATGGCTGCTGCCAGGTCATGAACTGACATTACCTGAACATCTTGCTATGAAGGAAAATTAAATTGCTGATGTTGCTGAGAAATTAACTCATGCAGGAAGGCTGTAAAGTCCAAATAAATGGCAGATACCAACAAATACTTCACAAAATAAACATCTTAAAACAATGGTTCAAATTCTTCATCAGCATAGCTTCTTTGTTGCGAGTGGAATTACAAAAGCAGAAATCTGACCTTTGAGATATGTATATACATCTTCAGAAAATGACAAAAGACATTGTAAATAAGTACTGTGCTAGGTTAGCTATGGTATGACATGTAAAGGCCGTTTGATGCTGCAAAATAGCTCACAGGACCATGATTTTGTTCATTCTGACATTTGTCATATGCAATTGTATTTTCCTGTATGTTTAAAAAACAGTTTCAAAAGTAATGATCACATAAAATGAAGGAGTGCCTACCGGGCTTTGTAGGTAGAACATCTTTTTCATGCCTGACTGCTTCATGCTCTAGACAAAAGAAACAGCATAACAAAATTGTCATGTTTCCAAGTTATGTTGTGCAAGTATTTTTAATTTTTTTCTTTCTTTTTTTAAACTAAGAAGGTTTGCCTGTATACTTATCAGGAATAAAAGTTAATTTTCTACTATTTCATCCAGTTACACTGGAAAAAAGCCAAGTGACTAGATTATCCTCTAATGAATCTGCTACCAAGTTATGAACTTCAGTATTGTTTCACATGGCTTCACATAAATGGCTGCAATTAATTTTAGTGGGACCTATGCATGCATATTAAAGAAGAAGTCAGTTTAGAAAGGGATTCCCCTCAATTTCTGAAGTGCAGTTTACATCCACTCTCCATTCTTGTTATTTGAAAGGTGAGAACAAATCAAACCCAGCAACCATCTGCTCAATCTTTATGCTGAGTCAGAAATATCACAGCTGAATTCCCAAAGCCTTGAAGGCATCCTATTCTGTATGAATAAATTGTATCTCACTGTGGAAAATTAGAGAGCTAGTATTGTTTTGTAGGCCACACACTTTTTTCCTCCTTTTTTTTTAATCTCATAATTATTATAGAAAATAATGAGATTTGATGTTAGATTGCTAGAAATAGAAAGGATGAAAAAAGGGCCTTGCACTATGTAATCTGTATCAAAGCCATGTCTGTCTAATCAGAATTCGAAAAAAAAAAAAAAAAACAAACAAAGAAACAACACTGACAAACCAGATCTGTAGCACAGTAGCAGCTAAGCTGAATGAATGAAAATAGGGGCAATAGTAGGTTTTAGAGTTGAGCAATCAATGGACTATTATGATGACCTTGTATCCAGGTAAATTCCTGAGCAGCAGGTAGGATGCAATGAGGGTTGTAAAGTGGAAATGTTTAAAATGGGAGCAATGTGCTTCATCCCTTCTGCCATTTGATGAATAATTAAATTCCTAGCAACTATGATTTCAGGTGAATATAAATTCTAGGAATAATGCTGAGATTTAGACAAAATAAGGAATTTCGATTTTCATGAGGTATGAGTTAAAATTTATGTCTACAGAGAGTGATATTTTCCCCAAGTTTAGGCTTTTCTGGGGAGTGGAAGTATATGGGAACACAACTTTTTTGTTCTTCTTTTTTTTTTTTTTTTTTTTAACTTTTGCTGTTTATATTTGCATGCTGAAGGTATGAAATATAGAGAGATTTAACGTGCAGGCTGCATACTAAGTTAGTGCATGGGTTTTTCAGTTCTTGACTAAGAAAAGTGTTAGATTTAGTTACATTATAAATATTGTATTCATATGAGTAGGAAAACAATGCAGCAATTCTTTTCTTAATCAGTAGTATTAGTTCATCACATTTAAGTTTTGACAACAACATTTAAAAAGCTTATCTCTCCTATATTAATACCTGTATTATTGGACTAGGAAATAGCAACAACATGACAATATGTTAAATGAAAATACTGGAAAACAAGGGGGGAGGGGGGAGGGGGAAGGTGGATAAATACACTGTAATTTAAAGCAAAACAAGGAACTATTAAGGGAAAGCTTCCACATATTCACACATATCCAGCTATATTACAGGAATTTTTCTGATCAAGGTAGGTATCACGTACTTGCTGGCTTTGCCTGGACTACAGAAGACAAAAGAAGGTGAACTGTAACATTTAGGTATAAAAATATTTCTTTGTCATTTTAATATTCAAATATTCTAATCAGATCATGATTCTCATTTCTTCTTAGCTTTCCTCATTCAGGTAAACATGCACAGCATTCAAGCTGCTAAAATGCAGATAGTCTTTAACATATTTTTGCAAGTCCTTTGCAAGTCCCTCTAATTGCTCTCAATAAAATAATGTCGGAACGAATTTTCTCCTCTTGCTAATTTGTAAAACATTCAGGTTAGAAATATATAGAGGCCATTTATCCAACTCTATTAACAGAAGGATAGTTTATGGTTTTGAACAAGCTACAGCAGTTTATGCTTAGATTAAAACTATCAAAACTTTACTGGTTTAAACAGTGCTACAGAACATCACTTCATAGTAAAATGATAGATTATCATGTGAGTTCTTATAGAAAGCAATATAACCACCAAATTACATGAATGCTCACAATTAGAGACAGAACAATACTATTCTGTATAGTATCTATTCTGCTACTGAAGAGAAGGAAAACCACGGACCAAATGAGAATGGAAATGAGGTAGCAAATTCCACTATTCAGCTTAAAGTAAAATAGCGATTTACTGTACTGAGAAAATTCATCATTATCACTACAACCATCATCACCATCAAACCAAATAAAAATCTGTTGATTTTACATAACTGTTGGAGATCTGGCAACTTTTCATGGATTTCTGGGTAAAGAATGCTCCTAGTAGAAATCTATAGGTTGATATCTAATTGAAGTCTTCAAAAAGCTTTGGGTAATCTGTGAGACCTTATGAGAATATTCTAATTCCTTCAGAGACACTCCAGGGCTTCTATCTAAGTTAACATTACTTGTACTAAAACACAAAAATCTACAAGGACCCAAAGACCTATAACTTATTTCCAAAATCAGTTTTTCCATGAGAAAGCCTGATTGAGATGCATTCACGTCCCTAAAGCACCCAGTGATCCATTCTCCTCCATCATTCCCTACATGTGCAGTTCTCTATGCTGTAAATTCTGCCACAAGAAGGTTCTGAGATTGGATTAAAAAAAAAAAAAAAAAAAAAAAAAAAAAAGCAGTGAGTTGTACTGGGAAAGATCTGATTTGCAGCTCCACTCTATTTCATTAGCACAGGAGAAAAAACCAGAACCGAACTGAAACACCTCAATCTGGCTTTATCATTGGAAAGACTGTTAGAACTGCATTTGCAGTTGCCACTCTGCTAGATTTGCACAAAGAACTATTTTCAGCCACATATTTGAAAATATCATAAAAACTGACTGCAATGTAAATGTGCGACGTTGGAAGAGTTATGAATATTGTTTAATGCTCCCCCACACTCACAGCCCCCCTAAAACAGGAAATAATGACTTGTTCCTACCTGATTTCTCAGTGGGACCTGTCTTTTGTTGTTTTATTTTCTCCTCTGTATTGTGAAAGCAGCATAAAAGTTAGAAATTCATACTGTGTTAGCATAGGAACATATAACTGGAAAAACATTTCTAAACATATTATACATATGGTTACAGTGACAAAATAAATGCATGCCTTTCACATCATTATCCCATAATAGTATTGTAAAAGAGCATGCATGCATTATGAGTTCTGGCTATGTGGAGAGATCATACACAATAGAAAAATAAATCAGTGGGCCTAATGCTTGACACCAGAGTACAGCCACACACCTGTATGTATATTTCAAGTAGTCACTCAGGTGGAAACTGTATTTCTATTAATACAATTACTATAACTTTGCGGACCTCACCTTGCCACCTAAGTTCAAGTTAGATATTATATGACCCTGAAAACTTAGGTGTCCCCTAGGCACAAAAATTGATTTATACATCTACAGTTTGAACATGGGAAATGTATGGAGACCCTCGAGAACAGGTTAACTCACATAAGCACATCCATCCAGGGCAGTGTCAATCTGAATCACAGGTCACATAATACTGGCTTAGTTTACCAAGCAGAATATCCATCACAAAACCTTACAGAAGCCCTGAGCTTCTGCTAGACTCATGAGAATAGCTGCCCAACCCCACAGAGTTGTGAAGTGCCTGTGGCCTCACTCAGCACAGCTCTCAAGTGACATAGGCACAGGTCCGTGTCAGCCACCAGACCTGAGCAGATGTTCTATGTGCAGGAAGGTGGGTGAAACTTCAGGCATAAGCCAAGTCAGGTGAGAACTGTAACATTTGTTTTCCAATCTCTACGCTACCCACTGACTTGAACATTTATTTTCCTGATCTTCCAGAAGCTCCGCTCCCACTTTCTAACTTTACCCATATTTGAATTGAAAGTTCTTTCCTAATCTCGATTTTTCCACATCCTCACACAACACTATTTAAGACACTGTTTAAGACATATTCAGAAAACATTTCCACTTCCTCTCTCTGATGGAGGAATTCACAGCCACAAGTTTCTTGCCCTTTTCTTTCTCTCAAGACCTCTGCTGGGTATCGGATTCAATCTTAAACAGGTCAGCTTGAACAGAGCTATCTTGTCCCCTAAAGACATTTAACTAATCTGAATACTAGCTGACTAGAAATACTGCTGGATGGTCTGTGCGTGCACGAAACATCTTGGCTCTTGAGCAGGAGCAGTGTTTACAACCTGGCAACCAAATCTTCTTAAGTATGGGAGGAAGCACTGGAAAGGAGATAGGTGGAAGGAACCACCTGCAAATCGCCACTTTACCTCTCTCTGTATCAGTGCACCCTCAAATGGATGACATCAAGATCTCCCATTTTTGTGGGAGCAGTTTCTATAGACTCTAAATGTCTAAGATAGATACTAGATCCTAGTCTGCACTCCAAGAATGTAGAATGAACTTTAGAGCATAACTTCTAGATAACTTCTCTGTTTTTTTCCTCCTGAGGGTAGAGAGAAGGTTCATCTGCTTCTTTGAATCCATTTATTTTTAACTTAGCTCTCTGAGATTCCCAGAAGTATACACATGCCAAACAGGATAAACAGGACTATCACCACTTTATCATGTGGCAACAGAGAGAGAAGCAGTTTAATTGCTGCAGTCTGTGCTGTCTGTAGGGAAGTAAGCACTGGGGAGATAATACAGGGAAAAATAAAGCTCAGTTTTTGTTGATATTTTCTATTCTTTGAAAATAAAAAATAGCATTGCACTTCTGTGCTTTACAGCTGTTATCTGGTGGGTCATTATTTAATTTCACCTATTTTAAGTTTAGGGTTCTTTTTCCCTTACTCAGCTATTGTTATGAATGTAGTGAATTAAAAATCTCATCTCTGTTTCATGGCTGCCTGTGAAGGTAGAAATGCTTTTATAGCACAAGCAGCAACTTGCTGAGATCAGGTATCCTCTTTCTGCTTTCTGAAGACCTTTAACGTATTAACTAATTCACATATTCACTAACTGACATTAGGATATTGAGTTTTCTATAAACTAATAAACAACAACAACAAAAAACACCCAACAACACAAAGATTTGTGATTTTATACATAGATCCTGTACTCTTCACTGGATGAATGACAAGTAAAACTCAGAATGTATGTAGATCCTTCATAACTTCTCTTTTTTGGACATTATCCTTGCTCTGTTGAATATCCACTACATTGGATATTCTTTCTCTTTCTAATTCTGGTGATAATTTACACCAACACTTGCCCTATAACTCAAGGAGAGTACAAAATAAATCTGTGAGTGGATGGCACATCTGATTCATTTAAAAGTCTGAGAAGGATTTTCTTTTCAAAGCAAATTCATTTCTGAAAAAAGCGTGCCTTGAACAGGCCTAATGACATGCATTCATCTGGAGATAAATCTGGTAATTCTTTGGTATTTGTTCACCTATCGACTCTGAAACTTAACTGTACAGCATCTATTGATCTGCTGATTCCACTGGAGAACAACCCTGAAAGCTGCATCTCCTCTTTTCCTGGCAGATCTCCAGGTGGTGACTGTATGGCTTTTTGTCTGAGTGTCTGGCAACTGGTTGTAAGTAGAAGGAAACCAAATGATCAAATTGGCAAGACTTAAGAATTAACAGTCTCTAAAAGGGGACATGCTTCAGGAAATCAAGAATCTTCACAAAATTCTATCAGTTAACTGAAATTTCCATGTGGAAAAGAGCAGTGAAAAGAACTACTGACCAAAATAGAAGAAATGCTTCAGGTATTTATCACAGATATTTTATGCCCCATTTAAATCTTATATTACTATATGGGGTCCAATAATAACATCAAAAATTTGATGACTTCATAAGGATACAAAATTTCCAAAATATACTTATTTGTGAAATATTCAGAATTATGAAAACCATTCTCAAATACAAAAGACATTTTTTCTGCAGAACTGGCTGTACAGCAATACCAACATTAATATTCATTTCTGGGGGAATATCTAATTTAAATAGGAAAAATATAAAGCCGTAAATATATCTGTGTATTTCAGGCAGCTTCAAATGATTTACAACAGGAAAGAATCCTCTCGCTTTACCTGCTTCTCCACATCCCCCAAACACTTTTTAATTTCCCTATAGAATCACTCTATTTTCTGAGATTCTCTAGTTACTCAGTCATGTGACACTTCTAAAACTGATGGCAGCAGGCAAAAGAATAATAGTTTGAAGCTGCTCTGTATCAAGGTGAAAAAGGAGGCCACAGCTTTGTACAGAACTAGGCTTTTGTAATTCAGCTGCTAACTCTAGAGCTCTCATTCGCGCGCAGCAGGCAGAAACATTATTACCACCTGTGCTGGCAGATTAATACTTCCAGTCACCATCTGAAATTCAAAAGAGCCACTACTACTACTCCCCAGAGGGACTGTTAATCACTAGAATTTTTTTTTACGATTAAGGAAGTTTAGCAAGTCTTTTTTTTTTTTTTTTTTTAAGTATTATTATTTTCAAATTCCAAGGGCTTTAATCTGGAATTTACTGTACCAGAGCAAATTCCTCATCAGTCTGATGTCCAGGCTACATGATAAGATTCTCTGATGTTTGCAAAGTGCCTTACAAGGGAAATTCAGTTAAGTGCTAGTATCTTGATTTAAAAAGGCTAGTTGTGCAGCTAGAGCTGGTTCCATTGTGCTGGGTGGGGGAGCAGTTGTGATGCCTGTCTGTGTGACCCAAAAAGGGCATCAGGACCCGTGCCATCATGCACAGTGCCAGACAGGGTGATTTCCTCATATCTGCCTCAGCCAAGCTCACCCACCCCTGTCTGCTGGCTAACGTACCTGCTAGCTCTTAATGTCTGAAAGGTGGACAAAGAAGCAAAATTTCTCGTCATGTTATTTCAAAGTTTGGAGTGAGGAACGCTCCTTTTTCTGTCCTGTTGTTTGTTGACTCAAAAGCAGCAATATAGCTTCACTAAAATGGTTGTTAAAGTCTTGTGGAAAACTGTCAAACCATCTATGAAATGTTTAACTTACAAGCAGAACATCATAGTATATAAAGAAAAAGTAAAAACATAGGGAAAACATTATTATCTTACAATACACCCTCCCCCCCCCCCCCCCTCCAACCCCTCCACCCCAAAAAAATAATAGGAAAAAAAGAAAAGATGAAAAACAAGGCTCTTTGGTTGCCATTGAACAAAGTTTTAAGGCGGTTATCTGATCATTTAGTCATGTCTCTATCATTTTTATGTGAAATTTAAACAGAAGCACTGCTGAAATTGTTAATTAGACACCAGCACTTGCTTTTGAGTGCAAGTGCTGCAACGGCCTTACAGCCTTCAGCCAGACCACTCTGGAGCTACATATGCAGAGCATCAATAGATGAGATACGTTCTCAGTCCTGTTTCTTTATAGCAGACCAATTGTAGATCTCTGTCTTCCTCCTCAAAAATTACAAGGACCAAAGCCCTGGTCACACAACAAAATCTCACAACAAAAGACTCAAGCAAGTCTCTAAGTTTTTGCAGACCACAGTGGTACTTACTGAGCTGAGCATGGAGTGACTGGAAATAACACTACCAAACTTACCTGGCTTAGTGTGAGAGATTGATTTTTCATGTTTAATATGTTCATGCACTGAAAATAAGAAGAACCCCTACTTCAGAGGCTTTTTCATTTTTACATTTAAAAAAACAAAAATTCTCTTTGTAATTTTAAGAGGCCATTTTGCATTATGTATTAACATTAGACTTGATTTTGGCAAATACTAGTCTTGAGAAAAGATTTTTAAAATCTTTCTCAAAATAAAAATGATACAAAAAGATAATATTGTCTTTTTATGTGGCTTAAGAAATTGCAAAATTACAGTGCTTTTTATAAATATAAAATAAATAAATATATTTTCTAAAATGGTGAGATGCTTCTACTACTTGTTTTGATTGATATTACCTATTTTCTACATAAAACATCATTTTTCCTTCATGTTTAATGTTGTAATAAATTAGCTTTTCATATTCCTTAGTCATCTTGGGATTTGTTTTTCTGGATTCTACATATGCAATGTGAAGCAGTGACAGAAATAAATATTACAGTTTATTAATACACAAGCTGCATGCAATTACATAGCTTTTAAAAACATTGATATTTTAAAAAATAATATGGAATAGAAAAAGAGAAGCAAAGGAATATCAGAGGAAATACTAAGAACATGTTTCATTCTGATTTTAAGCAGCTATGTCTAAACTGCGCAGAACACTAGGAGGTAAATCCCTCCATTGTATGGATCAGAGTCTGGACAAGGAAGAGCACAGTCCCTTCTTGGTCTGTGTCCCTCATGATTTTTACCAGTGCCTCATAGAGGAGACAGAAGGCACAGTTAGATCTTACCCAAACATGAACTGGAGTAGAGTTTCTGAGGCCTGTGAAACAGCTGGTCCTGCACTACAGAGACTGTCACTGAACATCAGTTTCAAATTCAAAATTTCCTGTGAGCATTTGCTGATGAATCTCATCTTAAGCTGCCAAAACTCTGAAGATCTAAAAAAAGTATCTTTCTCCAAAAATCTGAAGTAACAGCATTCTTTAACAACTTTATACTTACTGTGTTCATGAAGTTTCTCTGAAGTGCCTAGAAGTAACAAAATATTTTCAATAATTTTATGGCTACAAAACAGGATTATTGCATTACATTTACACATGGATAAATAAATCATTCAGTTAATTCTCTATTAAAATGTTTAACAGTTTATGTGTTCTTTATACTATCCATCTCAGCCACCTAACTGGGACACTTAAGAAACATAGATGCTTTAAAATCCTCATTGAGCTGATGTTTGATACAACTGCCTCTGTCAGACTTCTATGTGTCCTTGGTGGGCTGAGTTGCATGCACTAAACGGTAACCATGTTTGTAACCGAAAGCAATGACACTGGTAGGCGAGGATCTGAGTTCAGTGCTCATTATTCAAATCTGGAAGTGCCCAATACTTGAAAAAATATAGATAATACTAATTGGAGTGATGAAATGACACTTAAGGCAAACTAAATCAGACCTTATGTGTGTCCCTGACAAGTACATCTGCCCCAGTAAGGTCAATAAGCTTCAGATGGATAAATGACACTCCAAGTAGCAGAAAGAAATATCTGAAAACAAAAGTGGGGTGTAACTAAACAAAAAGCCTCATCACAGCCACATCTTTTAAGCTTTCCGCATCTCTTTGTTTCCCCAGAAAAAAAAAAGAAAAAAAAGAAAAAAGAAAAAAAAAGATTAAATAAAATTAAAACCAGAACCAATGGTTTGCATGAACAGTAAGAGAGAAGTAAAGAGTGCTTAGGGATCCATGTCTCATGCCATTAGCAGTGCTATGGAAGGAAATCCAATGTCTAGGCCTGGCTTGCCAGCTGGACTTTTAACTTTTATAAGGCAGGTGTTGCTCAGACCGTAAGGGCTCCGCCACCCGTATACATCAGTCTGCCATGTATGAAAGAGCAGTCTCTGAGAAGATGCAGCAGCAGTGCAGGATGAGCTGCCTTTGCAGGCTCAGACACACAAGCAGTAATTTCTCTGTTTTACTTGCTTTCATCATCATAGAATCACAGAATGGCCTGGGTAGGAAGGGAGCTCACAGATCACCAAGCTCCAATCTCCATATCTTATACTAGACCAGGTAGCCCAAGGCCCCATCCAACCTGGCCTTGAACACCTTCAGGGATGGGGCATCCACAGCATCTGTGGGCAGCCTGTCTGGCACCTCACCACTCTCATAGTAAAGAACTTCCTTCTGATATCCACACTAAATCTTCTGTCCTTCAACTTAAAACCACTACTTCTCCTTGTTCTGCCAAGGGGATTTCTTGCTTTCCTGGAAGGGGCTAAGCCTTTTCATTTTACATCAAGTTTTTGTTTAATCCAAGTTGTCTCTGTGATGTGAAGAGTCAATGGTTGGAGAAGACATGAAGAAAAAGGCAAAAATAATGGAACTTTTTATGGGATAATGTAGACTAAAGATGCCAATTAGAGGGATGTACTTGCTTATAAGTATAGTTAAATCCCACTGTAGCTGAATATCAAAGAAATATATCAAAAATTTTAAAAGGTGATTTATTTTGTATTTTATAGAAAGGTTTTATGAGATACACTCAACAGCCTCCAATTTCTGATTACTAAAGGAAATTCATGGAAAATATAAAAACAGCCTGAATTTTGGGTGCTGGCACATTGACTTACATCACAGACTACTGTGTCATGTTACACTTAAAAAAAAAACACCTATAATGATCAGAGGTACACCCCACCTTCTGTTTCTGGCATAACACGGCATATACAGATTAAAAAAAAGAGAAATTGGGGATGAAAAAATGAAGATCTCAAATTTTTTTACAGAATATGTCAGCCATGTTAAAATCTAGCATAGATAAACATCTGTTCTGCTAAATATGCCATGATTTCAGTTAGTTAAATATTAAATTTAACCTTCATTTGGGCCATATTATTTCATCAAAGACGCCATTTGATCTACTGATGCAAGAAGCAAAACCTGAAAACTACATCTCAAGAATCTTAATCCCTATTTTATTTTTAAAGTATCATGGTTGTTTGTGACATGGATATCCAGCCTATTAACTCAGTGAAAATGAGAAGATCAAAACTAGATGTCAACCATCTGGTCAGAATTTCTAGAACATTTTATTACGTATTATATATGCTATTTAACTTAGAGAGTGAGAAATTAAAGGCTATGTTCTGCTGCTCTCCCTTATTTCATGTACCACATTGTTCTGAAAACGAACCTATATTCAATTTTTGTGCTAAAAAAATGTTTCTCTATACAGTACCTAGATGAGCTGTGATACTCCTTGCTGCAAAATATGTGAATGCTGAAAATTTTCATCATTTTGAAAAGTGAGTAGGCAAATTACAGAAAAGTCTACTAAGAACATTAAAATACTATTACTGGCTTAGGAAGTGTCTGAGATGAGATCATGGGAGATCATGAGGCTCTGCTATGTGACTGTTTTGTTTCCTTTTGCACTCTTCCCTAAATTTGGTGGTTTGGGTGTTGGGTTAGATAAACTCTTGGTATTGCTTCAAATAGCTGTTCTGATGTTATTAACTAGCAGCACTATCAGTTAGGTAAATAACCCCTTGTTTTTCACAGTGTTTTAAAAATCAGTCTTTAGTAATTTTCTGATCTTTATTCGCTTAACACTTAAAGAAGGAAAAGGATCAGATGCAGATCTAATGAAAACAGTGAAAGCTTTGATGAAATACTTGAAGCTGCATAACATCTGAATTAGATCAATGAAACTATCTAGGTCTAACCTCAGCAGAAACTTTTCTGAAATTTCTTTTATGTCATTCTAAATTAATCTTGGTAACTGGGCTTAATAGTTATCTTGACGTTTTTCACATTTGCTTCAAATTTTCTTTGACTCTTGTCTGCTATTCTGAATACCAGAAGGGTATTAATTATATATGGCATATTTTTGTAAATTAGCTCCAGATATGGGTTCAGAATAGAAATCTTCTGGTTTATTGAACCGTAAGTTGGTGAGGTTAAAAGCAGAACACACTTTTTGATTACAACATGCCTATTTTCCATCTGGATAACAGTTATTTGCTGTTCAGATAACAAATATATCATCAAGTATGCATACTCTGTAAGGAAATAATATGTTACACAGGAAATGGAAGCAACACTAGAACAATTTATTTTAGTGAAGAATTACAAAATACTAATACATTATGTAGCTGAGAAAACTATTTTTTATTGGATAGATACCTGTGTATGATAAATAAGACAGTTAATTTCCATTAGACTAAATATGATCCTAGTTCATCACCCATTAAAGAAAACACACAGACTAACAGGATTTGGACTGGGTAATAGATGAGCACAGCTGTGACATCAATCTGTGAAAACAATCCAGGCCAAATGAGGAATCACAAACAAAATGGGACTTTTAATGGAATTCAAAGATTTGTGCCTAAATTTGAGGTTGAAACAGTTTTGTACTAGACATGCGCAAGGGTTTTTGGACTGTGGAGCAACTGTGTTATCAAAAGGACAAGCAGAGTAAATTGTATTCCTTACATTTGGGCAGTTCAGAAGGCCTGAGATGATACAATCTTTGGAAAACAAAAGAAAACAATATAATGCAAAGAGATTCATCAGGACCTAGCACTGCACAAGAGCAGTAGGAGTATATGAAGGTATTGCCTCCCTACTAATTGTCGCTTACGGGAGCAGTCATAGAGACATTAAAGGTGGAAAAGACCACTAAGATCATCTAGTCCAACCATAAACCATTACTGCAGTGCCTATCAACTGTGTCCCTCAATGCCACATTTACACAGTTCTGGAAGACTTTCAATCAAACGTTCCCACAAGTTTTCTTGATCAGCAAACCTGACCTCTTATATCTGCCCATGTCCTCCTCAATTCCTGCTTGCTGGCTAAGCAGCTGGCAGACTGATCATGTAGAAAAAACAGCCTAATGAGCATGTGTCTAAAAAAATGACTCCTCAAAAAGCTGATTCGTTGTAGCAAAGTTCCTGTTAAGAGACTGATTTATGCTCTCCCTCATCCTTGCTCTAGGTCAGGACATTTCCTTGACAGTGTATGGCCAATAGGTATGCTATGGAAGGGTCAGAGTAAAGAAAGCATGGAGAATCTGGTTGTGACATAAAGGGAGCTGATATGTGACTTTTCTAAATTGGGTGCTCTGTAAGCCTTACTTTCACAGAATCTCGTGATTTCCTTCTGAGTCCATTTTATATGACTATTTAATTTTAAAGATATCTTCAGGATATTTGTCCAGGTTTCTACACATCAAGAAGGTACTATGCCACATTAGCAAGACAGGTATTAAATACTAAGAGATTTATTGAGTTTATCTGGAAAGTCTGCAAGGAAGCAGAGAATAGTAGGGAGTGTTTGTCTGAGACTCTGTGGCATCACAAACTTCTTTGGACTACGATTTCAACATGACTCTTGTGACTAGTGAGGACAGTAGTGTAAGTGACTAAGGCTGCCACTCATAAATGCCATGATTTGGCAATATAATTAATAATTAATTACTGCCATTAGAACGTATAGGGTATTCACCTCCATCAGATTAATCTTTCTCTTTCTGCTATCCACCAAAAGCGAGCAGGCTGTACTCACAGTCCCTTCTGCCTTATTTCCATTACCAGATAAATGCCTTTGTGTAGTTTGCATGTTTGTGTCCTTGCTGTTTGATTTGTCATTTACCTTAGGGCTGCATAGTGAAGAATGAGTTGACTCTTGGTTTTGAGGGATTTTGCTGTAATTCTCTAGAGCCACTTGTTTTTTTAAGATTTATTTTTAACAGCAATTCAACATTATTTTGTATAACTGGGAAAAAAAAAAAAAAAAAAAAAAAAAGTAGTTTACAGAGAGAATGGAAGAAAAAAACTTTACCATGGGGTAAATTTAATAGAACTAGCAAAGAAATACAGACATTTGCAACATTTTAAAATGTTTTTTAATGAGAGGAATTGCTTCAACTTGATTCTGAGATGCATGCCTTTAGGGAGCATCAGTAATGATCCCAATCTTTCTCTGTTTCCCAGTTTGTCAGTTAAACAATAGAAATGCACTGGGAAGTATAAGTCTTGTTGAAACAGCAATCTCATATGATAGCAGAAAAAGCTAATGCCTTTAAAGTACTATAAGTCTTAAAATCCCGGGAGCACACATCTTCCATCGACGGAGCTGGAAAGAATAAAATTTCAGCCAAATGCAGATGAGATACATGTTCTGTATTAATGCATTTCATCTTTAGGTACTTGTGTTGAAAGGCCTGAAGAGTTTCCTCTCAATATCCTCAGCTTCTGGCGTTTTCATGTGCTCTTCTCTGAAATTATGGGATGGGAACATATAGATCAGGGAGAATATGCTTCACAAGCCTTTATTTTTAGTAATATTTATTTTATTTTTTTTTGCATGTAATTAAGGTAAAACATAGCAAAGCTCAGGCCATACTTTATATTCCAAAAAAATTATTGGCATATAAAGGGTAACTGAGTGAAATCAGGCAGATTAAGATCTGTAGGTTGTTAGAGTGATTACATCTTTTTCTGAATATTAACACTAGTTTATACAAAAATAGTGTTGTTTACCATCCTAGATAAGCAATTGGAGCCAAAAGGAGTGCCTCTTGCAGGTGCTGTTAATACTTATTAATATTTAGATGTTCAGTCTATTTCATAATGCCTGTTATTTGTTAAAGAAGCCAGACTAATTCCCTGGGTCCAGACTCCATGCAAATACCTTGACTATGAATTTTCTTTTTTAGCTCCTTCTTAAATATGAGTGAATTTTATGTATAACCATGGACAATATTCATACATAGATTATTATGTAAATGTAAAATAATGGTCATTAAGACAACAGTAAGTTGACCTAACCAAAATCTAGAAAAGAAGACTGGGAAAGAGATTAGTTCATATTAGGAATGGAAAATAATAAGAAAGTAATTAGCACTTGAAAAGATGGACTTTTTGCAGTATACTATCCGTATTAATATGGTGATTAAAGCAGAGGACTAATGACTAGCTTCTAGGGGCAGAATATCCTGAGCCATATTTTTTTCTCATGAATTGCTGCTGATCTCTTATTTTTCCTGTAATTACAACTTTGTAAGAGCACAGAATCTTTGAATATTCATTTACAACCATTTTTGTATGGGTTCATAACAGAATAATTGTCCCACGGGTAAATTTTTAGCCAATTAACCATGTGTTATATGGATATTCATGTGTCTAATCTTATTATGCAGACTGACAGTTGAAAGTGTTGCTGACAGTGTTAATGTACACGTGTTACACCTAACTTATAGGAAAAACACAGGCCACCAATTAGACAGATCACATTTTCCTCAGAAATCACAGCTGTTGCATAATCATTAAAAACTAGTTTAACTGTCTTCATTTATTGGTAGCAGAGGCTGAATAAATTACTGCTGCACTTTAACACAAACTGCAATCATAACAGCAATTGAAATGCTATGCAAGATCTGTCAATGTGAATTGTTTTCAAGGTTCATCATTTAATAAGACACACAGTCATAGTTTTACCTTAAAGGAACTATGAAGATTTGAGGTCAGGGTTTAGACTGTCTTGCTGAGAAAATAAATTTGGGTAAGTTTAAAAATATATTGATGTAAGTTAGCATCATTAGTTTCATGTGCCTTAACTTAATAATGAGTACAATAAAAATTAAGTGAAAGGATGATAAACGTGGATTTTGTAGCTTAATGCTAAGCACTCTAGATTATCTATTTACATTAGCCCCACTGTCTAAATACTGTGAGAATAGATATTTAGTCTACTACTAATATCAGTAAATGACTTTCTTCTTTTGCATACTCTTTTATTTTGTTGTCAGGCTCTGAAAAGAGGAAAGCTAAAGGTTTTAGGAGGGTTGTTGAAGTAATCAGCAAACTATCCTGATGTTTTAGATTTATGTTAGGAATCCTGAACTGTGCACCTTGTTATAGCCAGGTCAGAAGTACATGTAACTCCAGGAGGAAATTCTTTGTACCCTGGCAGATATCTAAGATAGATGAATAGCTTAGTCTCTCTCTGAGGCTCTTATTTCTCTCCAGTAACTCTAAAATAAGACAAGGGTGAATAGCTTCAATTTATAAGTCTCACTTTAGACTTCTAAATTTGTGTGAGATAAATCCTTTTAACAGTTAGCTCATCTGAAGTGTTTTTAAATTTGTGAATTCAGTGAAGATGCATCACGTGGACTGGCCTTGAGCCCAGTACACCTACTGCTCCTTTGCCTACTTTCTACCTTTGCTGAATGGGTAATCTGGAGGGTGTTTTCCTGTCATGTCTTATCCTAATGCAAGTACTCGCAACATGGAAAGCACAGGAGCCTGTGTCCTCAAGATCTGGCCATCTCTTAACAGAGGTTTTGAATGTGACTATTAAGACTCAGTCCTGCGGAATGCACATTCATTATTTATATCCTCTAAGACTGCTGAGAGAATGTATACAGAGGCCAAGCAAATTTCTGCTATTCAATGTATTCGATGTAAATTTAATGTAAATTCTACATTAATTTTGCTTGAAGACACCTGGATCTTACTTCCTCAACATGGGAAGCCAAAAAAACCACCAAAGTATAACCACATTTGTCTATAAAATGAGAAATATCTTTAGGCAGGAGTGGATTAATATTGAAAAGTACCTTGTCAGTTACTAAAGTCTCTCATAAAATGTTTTTCGGTATAATAAAAACAACACTATTTTGTTCTTAATCTGATTCAGGAGGGGCACCACTAACTACTGGTTCACAGGTCCCGCGGGCTCCATCTTGTGGCTAATTCAATGAGTGTTACCCCTTAAGAGATTTCTACCTCAAGCTACAGTCAAAACAGCACTTATTATTTTAAACAACATAGTCGTTTGTAACTGTTTATTTATTTATTTATTTATTTTATCACACAAAACATTTCTATTTAATACCATTTTTCAGAACTGAATTTCAAAAGATACTCTACTTTTGTTTCTCTGTTTATAAATATACATTCTGCAGGGAGATGTGTGATGCACTTCACAGTTATACAATTAAGTCATCTAATTTCTTATCATTTGAAGCATTTTAGAAAACTACATTACAGAGATGTGGTTCATATTACACCAGAGCTAACTGCAGCTGAACAAAACTCCCATGCTGCCACGGGCATTTGCCTTATTAATAAGACGGTTGCCTTCCTCCTTTTTTTTTCTGGTCAGTATCAAACCTAAATGGTTCTAAAATTCAGTACTACCCAGTTCTTTTTCAGTTTGACAAGCACTGTGATTTTTCTACAGATTTCAAAGGGCTATTTCTTTGTCTTAGCCAGTTCATACCATCCTGTATGGGGATCAATAGTTTCCAAGTGATGGTTCCATCACCATGAGCAGTTCTAAGAAACTGACTTTTACTGCACTGACAAAAAATCATCTTGGATCTGGAATCCATACACTTTACTCATTTTGTGCATCTGTTTTATACTAGTTGCACTCAGACTTCTATGTATTTTTTTACACTGTGATGTGTTTATTGCAAGAACTCAAAATGTGATCTTGCATGCCATCGAATCAATTTTCTGTTGATGAAATTTGTCAGCTGAATGTGTTTTTGGCTTTCTATAAACTGCTAAATGAATTTAAGAGCAAGCTGCCAGAGTGATATTGCTGAAAACCAGAAGTAGAGTTGTGTTGTCGTCTACTAACATCAATATGCAAATAGCTTCTGTACCTCGCTAACTTCAAGAGTTTATAAGATCTAACAATCTATATAGGAAATGAGAATTCCAGAATAACTGTCAATAACCAGTCTAACTGTCCTAGAAGTAAGATAGAGCCCCCTCTCTCACTCATTAGCTGTAAGGAACCTCCAGAAACAGAATTTCTGTCAGATCAGGTTCATGATTCACATTGTGCAATGACACGGCTCTTACACTTATGCATGTGGATTTGTAATCCTCTGGGATTATGTGGTTGTTAAATCCTTTTTGACTTCTATAGATGTTTTTTTCACAAGAATCACAAAAGTAATGAATCTTCGAGCAAAGTTTCCTAAAACTGATCTTGAGAGAGAATTTACTAATCTTGTTAAGGTTGTTTGTTTGACATCCCCATCTCAGTCCATGACCTCTTCAGTCAGAAATCAATCAAGTATGGAAGCTATGAACTGAAATGAGAAATTGGCTTTAATCTGGCTGCATTTTGCACAAAGCATTTTTGGAACACTCTGTAACTATGCAACAATTTCTGAGTGATAAATATGCAGTTTTTGTTCATCATATTAACACTTTGTTCTTGCATTGGAAAGGTCATGTAGAACTGAAAACTGCTGAAATGTTTTGGTATTAAAGTTCTGTTCATCATTTTCTTGCAGAACCCTGAAACATGGGCTTTATTTCACATCACTGATATCTAGTTCTGCTCTAATCCATGTAAATTTTGACTTGTAGTGATTTTAAAAAGAGTTAAAAATTTTTGTGTCCTAGCTCCAAAATTTGCTCTTGGGGATTTTATGAAATGCCTTTGTCTTGTAGAGTTGCTGTCTCTTGCCCTTTAGAAACTGTCAAGTCTTCATACATTCCTATGACAGATCCTCTATCCCACACATGCTGAAATAAGGCATAAGATGATTCTGGGAGCTGAAGCTGGCTGTTTTCTAAGACTTCAGACACAAAGTCTTAGGGAACTAACTTTTCAAATATAAGGGGTCAATGCATAAGTTTCATGCATAAACCATGCCTCACTTTTCTTTGCTAGAATCACTCATTTTCTCAATTTGGAGAAATCAATGAAATACATAAGTCTTTTCCATCTTAATTCTGTTCTTTTCTACCTCTTTGAAACCCCTTTATGTCTGATTTATGCTACGTACAGAATGCACTGTCGAAACTAAGTGTCATTCCATCTTTATCTCTTCTTTTGATGGCTTGTCACTCTGTGTTGCTCATTATTCTTGCTTTTCTAGATGAAGGGTGTGGATTGGAATAAGAAGGAATAATTGAAGAAAACTTCATAGACAGTACAGTGCATATGTTCTGCATGATTCTCATGAGAAATGATAAAGTGCTATTTGAACTGTGCATGCTAGTACCATAATATATGTTGGATAATGATCCAGTCAATTTAGAGTACTGCCTGGCTACTTCTATTATTTTTGCAGCTGGGGAAAAAAAAATGCTGTGTACTAAAGCAAAACCAGCAAGTATTTCTTCTTTGTATCACCAGTCAAAGGAATACACACACAGCCTACAGCAATTTTCAATAATACCAGAATAAGCAAAAATAAATTAAATCTGACAATATCAAGAGTTAGCTACTAATATGCAATATTTTCTCTCTGGGGCCCACAGAAAGTGTGAAGCTGGATGTAAAAGCTAAAGTATGATATGGCATCTTTGGGAAGAGGCACATTTTCCAGTTTAGTGCATGTTTACCTAAGACAGGAACCTTCATTAATGGACAGTTTTCCTTACTTGCTGGAAGATATCAGACCAACATATTTTTCACTACAATCACTATCTTCCTTCCTGAAAAATGCTGGACTTATAAACCCAGGAGTGAGTTTAGTAAAAAAAAATAGTAATAATGAATGAGCAATGACCAAAGATGACTTTTTCTTCCATTCACATATCTGTATTTCTGTAAAGTAACTAGCTGCAGGAGGGTCACTTTCTCTTCAGCCAGGCATCCTGTTATCCTACTAGTTCCTCCAGGCAAAATCTTCTCAATTTATTATTATTATTATTATTATTATTATTATTACTATTATTATTACTATTTTAAGCAACAGATGTATGAAAAAGAATAAGAAAAAGAAAAAGAAAAATACATCAAGCTTCTAATAATAGTCATTAAAAATGCAATTCTTTATCATTTCTGTGGGGGGAGATTGAGGTAAAGGAGGAAAAAATGTCTTAGCCTGTAAATAAATTAATCAAGGGCAAGCAGTAAGTATTACAAACAAATTCCCTTGAGGTTCTTCTGTAAATCAATGAACCCTTAACCTGTGATAAGGCTCACAGAAGTAGCATCCTACCAGAATTAGCAATTACCTCAGTTTCTTTCCATTTATGATATAACAGTTCCTGTGCTAAGTGCAAGACAGGGAGCATTTTGATATCTGAAAACCAATGCAAGTGGTTATCAGTTTTCTCATTCTCCCTGCTTTACAGTCAAC
This sequence comes from Excalfactoria chinensis, assembly GCF_039878825.1. NCBI lineage: Eukaryota > Metazoa > Chordata > Aves > Galliformes > Phasianidae > Excalfactoria > Excalfactoria chinensis. The sequence continues at coordinate 47,390,189 of NC_092827.1, forward strand.
CTTACATGCCTCAGTTACTGCAAATTAATCTTTGGACAAAATATCATGCTTGATGTCTATTCAGCAGGGTGGGTTTTTTAACAACAAAGATGAATTTTATTATTCTCTGAAACACGAGTTGAAATTTTGGCTCCAGTGGAGTGAACTGGAATTTTGCCACTAACATCAACACAGTCAAGATTTCACTCATGAACTGTTAATAGTTGAGACTACTATTTTTTTTCCAGTTCAATTAATGACTATGTATAGGAATAACAGACAAATATATATATATATAAGCAGGATTAAAAATGTCTTCCTGAATAGCCAGAAAAGAATGGCTCTGTTGTTCAGCTATGTGAATCCCAGGATCTTCAAATCCTTTCAAAATGACAAAAGAAACTTTTCCCTCCTCTTTATTCCCTCTTCACACCCTCCCCCCCCCCAAAAAAAAGGAAAAGAAAAGAAATTTATACCCGTCATAAATAAAGAGCCAGTTCTGCTTACATTTACTTAACTCTAAATGTAAAAAAAAATCTATAGATATCTATGGATAAGTTCTGAGATTGTTTCCAGTTAAACATACAGCACGTGGCTCATTAATCAAATAATCAATAAAGTTGATTCTATTATAGAAAATGTCACTGTAATGACAGTATTTCATTCTTTTTGCAAGTGAATTAAAATAGAAAAATGATAAAAAATGCTTCAACTCAGTCAATCCTATTCTAAAAGATAATACTATAAATAGATACATCCAATAAATACAGTATCTTTATCTTCACATACTTTAATTACTGTTCTATGTTCTGTTTCAGGGTGAAGTTTTCTACCAATCTGTTAAAATACCGAAGTGTGACTTTAGCAAAGCTTACATTCATGTTATATGCATTTTGGAAAGAGGAAATTAAATGCACTATAGAAAGCACATTCTGCAAAGAACAAGCAGTCAGGTCAGCATGCACAGTGCACTGGAAATTTTGTTCTCTTTGACAAATCCTAACATGATAACAAAAGCCTGCCGTTTTCTTCCCAATCAGAACAAGTATCTGATTCTGGGCTGAGTTTGCCTGTGGTAAAAAGGAGCAAACAATACTGGAAATGACAACTGTGTTATCACAGTTGGAGTAGATAAAGCTGGCTGATGGTAGCACATGAGGTGGTGTATGTCATCGCAATCATATCACTGCATGAAGAAAATGTTTCTCATAGCAGTCAGAGCCTGAAAGACACTTCAGTCAAGGGAAGATAATTGATTTACCTTTCTTCTCCTCTTGTTTCCTCACCGCAGCTGAAATGGAAACAAAAAGAGTATTTTTTTTTACAACTGAATCTAATCACATGTAGTATAACTCAAACTTTTTAATAGGTATCTCAAAACTTTCATGTGTTATGTAACATAGGAATAGATTTCCTTGGCAGATGAAGAAGCTGATAATCAGAAATCTTATGTGTTTCCTGCAACTCCCATCTCCACAAATAATGAGAGCAATATCCATCTTACTAGATTCTCACATTTTAGTAACAGTTAGTGTTCCTCCCAGATGCTAATAATGGCAGGTAAGAGGGGTAGAGTGAATAAATAACTGAGATGGAGCGTATTTCAGACTAGGAAGACACAAATAGGAATGCAAAGACTAAAGGAATGTAATTATGAATCATTTGTTTCTTAAAAAAACCACAACATATGAGGACATGTTTGGTTTCCTTCTGCCAAAGATGGGAAATTGCAAGACCTGGGAAGAAACACAGATCAAAAGGAAACTGCTGTATACTCCTCAGGTTAAGAAACCAGGAATCATTTCCCCCAGAACAAACTGCTGTGTGACTCCTATTCAATTTCTAGACACACACACACACACACACACAAAAGGCCCCAAAAGCTCAACTTGGGGTTCCAATAGAGAATCACATTTATCCACAGGGAGTATTGTGAAAATGCATCAAGACTTTATTAAAAGCACTGAAATGTCTGAAATAAAAGACAGTTACCTACATTTGCAGATTATTGCTCCAAACACAGTGGAAGTGAGCCAAACTCATGCCAAAATCCATCTGAATTCCATGTACTACCTATTTCCCAACCTTCATATTTAGAATCTTCTGAAAATTTAGTGAAAGATGCCAATTTATATTGAAACTTGTCTGCTAGGAGTAGTGTAGTGAGCCCTGCCTTAGGCTAGCATTTGCGGCCAAAGAAGACAGAGGAATTTAAATCTGAAGGTCTTAAACTCCTGAACATTGCACTCAGTAACAGTCTATCAATACAAATGGATTTGTTGTGGTGCTGAAGCTGGAAAGGAAATTAGCAGAACCATTGCTCTGCCCTTTCTTTGGAGAATGGGTCCAAGGAATCAAGTATTGTGAGGTCAGAGGAGAGAGCAGGCACACTCTTGAAGGTCTGCATTTTGAGTTTCAGAGCTGATCTCTACCTTTTCAGTTAAAAAAGCTACTTTTTTTCTACTTTTCTTTTGTTTCAAGCTGGCAGAGTATTTTGGTAAAATAGAGAAAGAAAGAAAAGCCTGGATCTGAAATTACTGAAATGCTATTTATAAATGACTTGAGGCAAAAATAAAGTAGATTTTAAAGAATTTTCAAGGTGTTTGCCTCTTTTCCTACTTTGAGAATAAAACAAATATTTACCATTTCAGGAATGTGTAGGAGTTAAAAAAAAGCTTAATGTCTAGAATCAGTAAAGAACAGGCAAAAAAATCCTCTGGGATTGGTCTTCCTTGCAACCACTTCTCTTTCATGGGTGACATGCGTATCAAAGCTGTAAAGTTTGCGTTCCTTATAACTGTCACTTCAGACAATTTAGTACTTTTTCCCTGGGGGCTGCTATAGAAGCCACTGTGGCTCTCAGAAAGCACTTTGGACTAGCTAATTTCTGTTCTACACAGAACAAAATACTATTGTGCCATTATATTCTGTAGTGGCATCTGTTTGACTTTTCACCCTGGCCATGATTTTTCTAGTCACGTGCACCATATGCTGAACAAATCTTAAGAGATCAAAGAGACCTCATTCGGACTACTGTTGCCTGTAGCATTGTTCTGATCAAATCCTATTATTCAAAGTTATAATTATTAGGAGAAATTGAAAAAGTGCACAAACAGCACCATTCACATTGCTCTTTTGGAAAGTGAGCAGTGTGTTAGTACCTGAAATGAAGACACAAAATTTGGTCTAAAACTGGTAAAAACTTAGCCGCTGAGAAGAAATGTAATATATCACAGGGAAGGACATGAAATAAATAGAATGATGAACTAGAGAAGATGATACTCATATATCAAAAGTGGTCTTAAATGTGTTCTTTTAAAATGTTGACTGTTTGGAGTAAGAACAAATTCTTATGCTGTTTCCATGCTATACTAATGATAGTTATTACCTACTTCTTGAATTAGGAATTTGTACCTACAGATCATGATAAAATAAGATGCTATTAACCTTAAATGACAGTAACTCTAGCCAGTCACTGGTTTTTCTTTCCCACACCTGTGGTCAGAGTGGTGGTTCAGATGGTTCAGAGGGACTTATTCTTGAGCTTAGCAGGAACACTCTTTAAATATCTGGAAAATGTCTTGTAAGCATCATTTCCTTCTCAACAGCAGCCTGATCCTTGGAGCTTGATAGCCCAGAAGTAGCCAGGAACTAGTATTAAGTCTGAATACTGTCAAATAAATTAGTCTTGCATAAAAGAAAAGTCTCCTTTTCTTTTAGAAGAAATTGATTTCCATCCTGAGGCATGAGATATAACTTCCTTACTAAATTTACAATAATTAATTATGAAAAGCTGAGCTATGAAAACTGCTTTTCCTTATAAATATCCAGTTCCTCTGCGGTGTTTTTGAAGGGCCCTTGACATAGATTCATGGTTTACAGTCATCCAATTGTGATCATACTAATTAATCTCATAGGTAATCTGAGTCTTCCTATTTCTGATCTGATGAGAAAGAGAATTATTTCTCTCCATTTATCTTGTTTCTTTTTCCCTTCCTGCTCTGATGCCACATCATTGTGTAAGAGTTTTGCATATAGCACTCCAGGACAAAATGCACTTTTGATTTACGCTTTATGACTTGATGCCCTAATGCATCTGCATATGGAAGAAGGTTCATTTATTTATCTGCAGAAAAAATGTAGGGACCATTTTAGAATTTATTACGGTTATTCAGAGACATAATCTTCTTTAATACTTCCCTCCCAATCTACACTGCATTATGGCTAGTGACAATACATTTTTTTCCATCATGCTGTCCATTCACCTGGTAAATTCAATTTGTCACAACTCCTTCTGATCCTGAACTCTTTTAGCAAATCTTATGTCATCAAAACGTTTCACTGCATTAGTCTTTCCATCTTCTCCTGTTAATTAAGGAAAATAAGACATCTAGGCAAGGAATTATTTTATGAATGGACTGTAAGATGGAAATGAATCAATAATTTTCTGTTTCCTAATCAAATATTTATTTATTTATTTATTTATTTTTCAATAATGCCCCAGTTAGGCAGCAGCTATTAAATTTCTGCAGTGCTTCCTATTCTGGAACTTTTTATAGGCCTTCTTAAACCATCCCATAAAAGTCGTGTTTTATTAAGGTTTATGAAACTCTTATCACAAAGACAAATTTTCCCTTTTTAGAAACCATACAGCCTAGACTCTGTCATTTAATTTTCCAGACTTGGTTTTGTTCTGACTTTAATTATGATTTAACCCCTTTCCTGTCTGATTTTTCAGTCTCTGAATACCCCTTGGAATAGTTAAAATATGTTTAGCTTGACACACCTTCAGACAGTAACTTCTATAGCTATAGTTGGCAGAAGTTTTGACAAAGTTCTAACATTTGTTTTGATAGTAGACTTTTGAGCTACAGTAAGACAAATATAAAGCACAGACTCATCCCACATGTCAGGTACTTTATGATAACTGCTCATTGCATGCTATTATGCTGAAGTGAAAAACACCTCATGTAGGCAGCAACAGAAAGCAGCTAGGAGCCACTAGTTGATACTGTCTTTGACCATCCCCCCATAAATTGTCCATCTGTTCATAGCTTGAGAAGAAGGTACAGTTTGAAAATACTTATGAACTGTGTAGAGTGATATTTCTTTCTCACATCTTCCTAACAGATATTTTATTTCTCTTTGCCTGTCTTTCGAAGTACAGAATTACTCTTACCGGTGTCAAGAGAAATTTTAATCACATTAAGAACCAGTATAGTGAACATCAGAAAGGACAATTTAGCCTTTCAATTGTCTAGAGCATCTGTGTTTAGAATTATTTTTACTGATTAGCAGAAGACACTTTTCCTGCCCTTTCCCTCTTCTGTTTCAGGTTTTACTGAACAGGCTTGGTGAAATGACTTCTCATTTAATTATCATCACCCATATTGTTATTAGTGGGCAAGAAATATGTTGTGGTTGAAATCCCCTGCACAGCCTGGCTATTTGTTTTTTCCTAATTTGCAAGACCTGGCTGTTAGACCTACTAAGAAAAAAATGATTCACTAGATAACATCCAAAAAAGTTAGCAGTATTTTTTCTTCATTACTAGCAATGCCTTAATGAGAATACATAAGCCCATTTTCTTGAATGAAAGCAGCACAAGTGTGTGAGTTCTGTTTTAGCACAGACTCTTTTGAACTCCAAATTATTCTTATTCCAGGGAGCAGGAATATGGATATAAAATGAACAGAAATCATGGACATCTTTGGATTTAGATTCCTTGGATCACCTCTGCAGCCCATGAAGTCACTGGGTAGAAGCAGTAAGAGAGCAAATGCATTACTGAGATCTTTGGACTGTATATGGAGTCTGATCCTTCTTCTCACTGACAGTTAATACCAGCTACCTACAGGAGTCTGGCTTCTCCCACACCTGTGTGGGTCCCTGACACTTACTGCATAGTACGTTTAAGCATGCTTGTGAAAATTGGTAAAAATCTTCTTTTAATAACATAGCCAAAAGGCAAGGAACAGAGGAGAGCTAACCAGACATCTTGTCTTTTTGCAGCATGAGAAGGAGCAAATCTCTCATTACCTCTCTTATTTTTCAGAGGGAGCCCAAAGTACAAACAGAGCAGTTTTTCACTTGATCAGTGCAGAAAAGAGAGCAATATTCTTGTGCCCAAATGTAAGCAAGAAAGCAGAGGGATAATGAATCTGTAATTTGTTGAGGAGCATCTTGTTCTGGGCAGGGAGAATTCTCATTATTGGTCTCAAATATTGTGTGAAATGAATGCTATGCAAAATTGTCTTTTACTGCACAAGAAATTATGAATAAAAAGTTACATAAATGTATTCAGAGGACTTGTATTATGAGGAAATGGGAAATCTAGCATGCCTCCACCTCCAGGAAATAGCCTAAGTATCAGGAAAAAAAACCAAAAAAACTATAAGGATGGAGTTACATTTTATTTATATATTTTTTTTAAAAGCCTCATTTTTATTTTTCTTAATGGCTTACATTAATATTGTGTATTTTTAATGCTGTTTTTCTTCTGTTTTTTTTTCTTTTTCTTTTTTTTTTTTTCCCCTAATATCTATTTAAGATTTATTTATTTATTTTTTCAGAGAAGTACCGCCTTACAGTAGGAATTTACTACCTTGCAGTGCATCTCAGTCAGATAAGTTTTAAAGCTCTGATGCCTTCTTGAAGTATTTCTAATCAGAAGTGTTCAGAAATGAGATTCTGCAATGGTTGGACCACATAGGCAGGCTCATATGGCAAGTTTTATACACCTATTATACATACATATATGTGTTTGCCTTAACAAAGTGGGGGTTAGACTGTGGTCATTTCAGTTAATGCAGTTTATACTGGATTAGACAGACCACTGCAGCTTCTCCTGGTTGTTTTCTGGTTGACTATTTTAAACTAAGATGTCTATTGAATAAGCTTTTTGTGTAGTCTTAGTTGTCTAAAAAAGGTACCAGTGCTCATAAAGGTGACCTCTTGTTTACATGGCACTCACTTCTTTACATGGCAATGGCCACAGAATTTCTGAAGCACTTTCCCTACTTTCCCTACAAAGGCTTTTCTCAAAAAGTCTGTCTGATCTATGTGACATGTCACTTATTATTTTTAAGAAAGAGAGGTTTAGTGAGGCACAGCATCCCACAAGGATGCTTAAAGCCACTTTGTGCATTGAGGTTACAGTTTTCTGACAAAATGTCAATATCTTGTCATACGTATTCAGTGTCACTGAGTTAGTTGTATTTGTTTTTGGAAGTGCTGAACGCATGCGAATCCCAGCATCTTAGAAATGGCTTGTGAATATCTGTCACACAGATCTGAGCTGAACTGTCTGCAAAGTGAGCTTGTATAAGATTTGCTGTGTCATGAACTTTGGTGACTGAAAAATGACTGAATCCTATTATAGACTGTAAGGTTGCTTCACTATGTACATATATTCAACCTGAAACATTCCCATTTAAATTTAATTTTCCCGTTGAACTCTTGCTCCAGTGATCTTAAAGGGTCTGCAGTTCTTCTCAGAACAGTCACTTTACAGAATCATGATAAACAATACTTAAAAAGAAAGCTGTTGGCTAGGTAGCATCCAATTCAAATGATTTAAGTTCTTATAGAGACAGCTGGAGACAAAAAGAAAAGCAGAGTGTTGTGAGATACCAGTTACACTTAGAGAACTGGCAAGGCATCAAGCACATCCAAAGGTAACCTGCAAGGATGAATGCTATCCAATAGGGAAAAACAGAGCCGATATTTCTCATCTCACTTCGGAAGCTGGCAGAGGCTCTGTGGAGTCAACGCTTTTATCCTGCAATGAACTATGGCTTCGCTCACCTAAGCATCCTGCCAATATTACAAAAACCAATAAGCTCTATTTCAGATTTTGTCCAAGCCATTGCTCTCAGTCACAAGAATATCAGCTATCTCAATGCAACTCTTTACTGCATATTTTGCACAAAATATTCGTATCTTGGCTCCAGTAAGCCATAGGACACAACTACACAAGATTTTTTATGTCTCTTGCAGTGTTTCAGTTTGTAGTTAATAAATAAATAAATAAATGCCCAAATGGAAGAGTTATGAGTGATATGTGTGATATGTCCTATGAGATACTATGTGAAGAGCACTTATTTTTTTAAACAAGGTAGTGAAGCTAATTGTTTCCTGGTAGAGTTTTGTTCTCAAAGATTCTGAGCACAAACCACTTCACATGCAGACAGTGAAATTCAGCAATCTTATCTAAGATAAATATTATCTTTCTTGATAGAACATATTTTGGAACTTGAAAGGAGCCAGTTGTTAAACTGGCTGCTGAAACTGAGTTAATCAGCTCATTTTTTTAATCTTTTATTTTTTCTGTACCACTGAGTGGTTGTTTGGCACTTCACTTAATCGAATTCATTAGCAATGCATCTAGAAAACTCTTGAGGATATAGAGTCATAGAATCCTTAGCAATGGAAGGGACCTTTAAAGGTCATCCTGTCCAACTCCCCTGAAATGAATAGGGACACGCACAGCTAGATCAGGTAGCCCTGGGCCTGATCCAGCTTCACTTTAAATATCTCCAGGGATCAGGCATCCATCATATCTCTCGGCAACCTGTTCCAGTGCCTCACCACCCTCACTGCAAAAGACTTTTTCCTTACATCCAACCTAAATGTTTGATACCATTTCTACCACCACAGACCCTGCTAAAGAGTTTGTCCCCTTCTTTTCTGTAGCTCCCCTTTATGTTACTTCCTTATACTATTTGATCATTTATAACAAATGATGTTTTATTTTATTACCACTACATTTAAATAAATCAATAAAAACACAACAGGAGTTTCAATATTCAAATATATTAGAGTCTAAGTAATGTTTAACATTTCAATAAACTACCTAAGTTCCATATATATGTTTGCGAGAACCTAGTCAGAAACCCATAGGACTTGGTTTCCTGAAGCTCAAATATAAAAGCTAGGTTGTATTGAAACATTAGAGAAATGTACTTCAATATTCATTGTTGACTAAAGTAAGCTGAAAAAAGTTGTACAACAGTACATCAATATTTTTCTCATGCCCTAGGCCTTGGAATAACAATCCAAACTCACACACTTTGCTTCAAAGAGGTCAAGACTATTTGATACCTGGCTTCTCTTGCAGGACTTAAGCCCTTACATTGCTTTAGAATGAGAACAATGCACAAAGTAATAGCTGTTTTCCACTATGCAGCTATATACTAACTACATACTCTGTGTGAAACAGCTGCAATTAAAAAACTTGCAAGTGTCTTCTCTCACAACATTGCCAGAGAAAATATTGCCTCATTATTTCTTGTGATCTTTAGGAAAAATCTGAAGGTAAGAAGTAAAATTATCTTAAGTGGTCTTAAAAATATATCTTTATGATTGACTATTCCCACGGTTCTAATGACTTCTTAGTCAGCAAGTCACTACATGTTATAATCCATGTTACATCCTATATAGATTTAGCATAAAAGCCTGTTTTATAATGAGGTGGTCATATTTAATCAATATTCAAATGATGTCAAAGTAAATCCCTTTTGAATTTAATTCATATGAATAAATAAACCTGAAAGTACTTGTTTTATTATAATTACAGTCTTATTGCTGTCTAAAAATAAGTCATGCACTATATTTTGCAACTGATCTTTGTTTGATGACTAGTATTGATTTCAGTGTATAAGAGAAGGAACCACAATAAAATAATATATTATAGAAGCGAATAGAGGCATATTATAGAAATGGATGCCATTCCAAGATGGCACAGCTAAGTCTTAAATTAGAGCTCTGCTCAACTCCTGGTGAGCAGGTGTTTGTTACCTTTCTCCTTTGTCATAGCTGGAACTTTCATTTCCTTTCCTTTTGAAGAGTCTGAAAAAAATATCAGACAAAAACAAAATGAAGGGGAAAGTCAGCTGTGAGAGTATATACTATGTCTGTTTATACTATAAAAAATATACATAACTCTTGATGAAACAAAATTGTGAAAGAGGTGTTAGGAATTAGAGTTTCTGTTTACTTCAATACAAGGCTCAAATTAGTTTGAAAACTAAACAAAAATAATTTCTACTAAATTACCTGGCAAAGACTGCATTTCAAATTATATTCTCACACTTATGATGTCTATCATTTAAGTGTATCATGAGTTTAGGAACAGCTCTGTTACTAACTTACTCAAGTAGACTTATCTTCCAAAGACAATATTGGCTGCAGTTAACTGTCAAGCAACAGTTAAAGAACACCATTATAAAGGATATGATTTCATAATTTCTGAATCATATAAGGTGATGTTCATTTCAATGTATGAGATTTATTAAGGGAGAAGAAGAGAGATATATCTCTTTTTCACTAAAATCCTGTAATACAAAAATATAAAGAAACTGCTATATATATTGATACCACCAGGCTCTATAAAGACAATACATTATTTTCTATCTACATGATATGACATTACCCTTTTCCTTTAAGACTGTTGGAGGCATCACATCTTTTCTTTTAGCAGTCTCTAGAAAGAAACATTTAACATTTATCACAAGTCAGGTTAGATAAATAAGATGACACTTGAAAAGAATGCAAGTTAGACATTTTGGTATTTTGAGAGCAAAATAGATGTGATAATTAAATGGGCTTAACAGCATGGAAACAAAGAACAGGACAAAACGATGAGGTCTTTCACGCATCCTTTTAGACTTGGATGTGCAAAATAATAAACTTTCAATATGTCATTACTGTCTCTACATTTGGAGGAAACTTAATCATTCCTTCAAGTAGTCAATGAAAAACAATCATTTACAAAGTGAAAAGCAATTTGATAGACTAGCTAGTATTAATAAAATTTTCTTTTGCTGAACCCAAGTAAAAATTTAATCCACACAGATGCAGTTAAAATAGTAGGACTTCAATGCCAGAAGCTTCTGATAAAGGTAAATGGGAACTTTATTTTTTTTTTTTTATTTAGGAGTTACAAAAGGTCAAGAACTCAGTTATTCATCAAGGACGGCATGTGTTTATTTCCTGAGAATAAAGGTACACTTTGTACATGTATGTAGCCCTTTAAAATCACAGGCAAGCTGGATATAAAAAAAAAGCAGTACACAACCTCAGAATACATATTCATATATTTTATGTCACAACAAATAGTTCAGAAGCTTAACTGTGTCTTTAATTTTTTTCTGCATTTTTTGCTAAAGTAATAAGGAGTCAAGAAATATGCTGAAATTCTCATTATCCCTTTCTTGTGCAGTACCCTGGCTTCATTACACTGGAGAATCCAGAAGAATTACTAAATCACTTTATTTGTCTCTATTCAGTACTGCACACATTGCCAGATATCGCCTGCAATGGAATATAAAATCCAGCCTTAAGAAGAAGAAGAAGAAGAAGAACAACAACAACAACAACAAAAAAACAAAACAAAAAGAACAGGAGGTCTTTGCCAAAATCTGCATCTCTGATAGCCTTTACAACTTTCCTGATCACAAATCTTATAACTGTTTCTATTACTGTTTAATACACAAAATAGTGCAACAATAAGGGTTTTCTTCAAACAGACACTGTCAAACAATCACGACATCTGTGTATACAGCTAGAAAGACATGCTCATGCCTTACAGATGTAGGTGTCTGTTTTGCCAGCAAATCAGGGTGCCAACAAATCCACCAGGACAGAAATTTAAATCTTTCATTGTAAAAGAAGCCCAGCTACTTATTATCAACCCTATTGGGGACTCTAAAGAACAAATGTCAAAATCAAGGATAAAGCAAGTTAAACATGAACCAAAATGGCTTTGAACTTTCATTCTTGCATACGCTTTCTCAAGACTTTTTCCAGTGTTCAAACACTGGTCTGATATTCAGTTCTGAATTTCTTAACTTCTCTACCTACCTTTTTCCTTTGACCCTTCTGGATTCTTGGGATTTTTTCCTTTCAGTGTTTCTGTAGGGAAATAATTGAGTTTTTGAGATGCACAAGACTTTTTTTTTTTTTTTTTTTTTTTTTTTTTTACCTTTATTTACATTGCCTCTAGAGACAACCTTATAGTTCTTAGGGTGTAAAACTACTACTTGCAAAGATAGTAATAGAAATAATATGAATAACTCTGTCAGTGGAGACCTCACTAGATAGAAACCAGGAAGGATTAAGGCAAATACAATTAATGGCAAAGGATTAGGCTTTTGAAGAAAGAAAGGATTCTTTTGTTTTCTCTCATGGGCTGGAGACAAATTTTTTGCCTGACCTTTAAAGAGTAATTTTCTAGTATCAGCAAACAGAGGAAAAGCATATCATACTATAAATAAACAGATGATATAAAATATAAATACAAAATGTATATATTTTTGAAAGCAACTGCCTCTTGATGTATTAAGTATATGTATCAGAGAACATTAGGAGAAAATTATAATTTCAAAGGCTTATATGTTTTGTTTAAGTGAGAGAACATCAGAGCTTACAGGATGCTGAGTAAATCTAATTACACACCGTCTATTAGGTTATAACACCTAAACATCTAGGAAATAAAACAAAAACAAACAAACAACAACAACAACAACCAAAAAAAAAAAAAACAAACAAAAAAAAAACCACCACTTTATTTATTCCAGATTAACATTTACAAAATTTTCAGTAAGAAATCAAACAAACATAAACAGACAATGATTACATAAGATGTATCTCAAAATAAGCTCACAGCCCTGCTGTCACAGGGGTGACAGCCCTGCTGGCTGCTGTAGTATCAGAATGTGATCCTATGTATCCATCTGGCTTCAAGTGTAAATTGTTACAGAAAAAGGTGACTTTACAGTGTGATTGAACTTTCACTGGAGAACCATCTTGTCCAACCTGCATGTCAAGGCCTCTGAGATCAGCATCTTGCTTCCCTTCCAGGGAGCAGAACTTGAGAAAACTTGAGAATCATGAGATTTTTAAGCAAGGACTCGCTAGAGGTGGCTCAAACTTTTTGTCTCTATAGACCACTTCCCTGCTGGTCCCAGAAGAGGGAAAGATTGAAATTGTCTTAAATCCAGTATTTATATTGCTGCTTTTCTCCTGCATCCTAATCCAAGACTGAAACTCAGAAGCTAAAAAAGTGATACTGAAGTATGAAACAGCAGTATGGGAACTGTAGTGCAGAGATCTAGCTTTCATGCAAACAAATAAGTAAATGTAAATAAAAGGAAATAGTAACTCAGTACTGCTTTCCAGTGCTTTCCTTTAAAGTCAGAGGGGGATATCATTTCCATGTAGGTGTATCACAAAATACCTTCCTGTGTTTAGAGGGAAAAAAAATGTGTCAAAGGTGAAGACAAAAATGCTATGAACAAGATGTGATTTCATTGTATGTTCACTTCAAAGAAAGCATATGAATTGCTCAGAAGAAGTAAACCAGTACATTTGTCTATTTAACAACAACGTGCTATTATGTTTATGGAAAAAAGGCAATACTCACTACTTATTTCCCCTGACACTCTGTATATAAAAATATGTATACTCATTATCCACACAGAAGTTACATAAGCAAAGATACAAAGACATCCTAAAACATAGCAGAAGCAAAGAAGAGGGAAAGAAAGAGCATTTGTTTGGAAAACAGATTGTGTAACACACAATATGAGTGAATTTACATTATCTGTACAGTACAAACACTGTCAGCTTAATAACTCAACATAACTCACAAAACAATTCAAATGCATTTCTTAGAAATATTGGTGGAAAGTTGCATATAATATGTCATAGGCTTTTTAGTGCTACAGTTAGAGATTCTGCATGAACCAGCTTCTACTATCATTAGCTGGGTAATATATCAAACAAAAAAACTGCATGACAAATTATAGCCTAGAGTTTTCTTGTCTTCACAGTATTTGAATATGCTCATGTCAACAGAAAATCAGCTCTTATATTAAGTATTCTAAATGGTCTTCTTTCCTTCAGCTGAAAAGATAGTTAAAAATTCAGAAGTAGATGTGAGAAAAGAAAAACAAAAGGAAATATATTTTTCCAGTGTTCTCCTTAATTACTGCCAATAAAACTAGACCATAAGATTGAAGATATTTTATTCGCATCATAAAACAAATAGGGTAACACTGTAATGTCATGATCTATAGAGTATCCCAGAGAAATCTTCAAATTCTAGGATTTATTTTCCCTGTCTCTTCTTTAGATAGTGCTATTGCCAAAACAATTGTAGGAGAGAAGAACAGAAGCTTGCATAGGGTTGGCAAACTCCTTTACATGGATTCAGAAGAAACTCTTGAAACAGAGGAATTTGAATTTTGGGTCACTTCTCTGATTCTCATTTTCTTTTATCTTCCACCACAGTAATCTCTCAAAAGAAACAACAGGCTGACCTCCATTCAGATCATAAGTGGCCACACAAGTGTTCATTCTAATTTGCCAGCATAACCACTTCAGGGAATAACAAACCATAGGCAGCCAGTGGAGCGGCTCACATGACCCAAGAAGGGTACTGATACAGAGATCTCATCCATATAACTAAATCATGCAAATGTGGCATAACCTTATGTTTCACATGGTTCTTGAGATGGGCCCTTCATTCATTTCTTTGTTTGAAATGGTACATCATGAATGGAAGTAAGAATAAATATTAACATGCCTATCTATACAGTAGATCCTTTATTTTTATTATTATTTTCTTTTTCCCCAAAGAACCTAAAGAGAACTTCAAATAATTTTTATACCTAAATCACTTTTCCTTTCAAATACAATACACCTATCTCTAGAAAGGAAGAAAGAGATAGGATGGACAAAAAGTCATCACCATTAACTATGCATTTTTGCTGGTGATGAACAAAAGCCTGCATGCTGAACTAGTAAAAATATGCACGGCTATCTGCAATATGGCTTGTCTTTCACATCAGTGTTGCCAGTGCTGTATCACACCACCCAGTGCTTTACTGTGCTCACATCCACTGTTCAGTCTCCTTGATTGTTCAGCAAGTGTCAGTGAATGTCAATGGGTGCCATTTTTTCTGCATGGAGGAATTCAGTGAGACACCATTGCTTCATATGCACTTCCATGTCAGTTGCCCTTTTGTCAGACTGCCCCTCTGCTACCAATACTTTCAGAGCAGCCCTCATACATTTTCTATAGTTCAGAAAAAAATGTTCTTAGGAAAGATCTTAAATGTAACTCCAAAAGTCTTAGTGATGTTTAATTAATTTTGAGACTTCTGAACATTAATTGTTCTATTTGTGTGTTGTTGTTTTAGTTTTTTTCTCTGTAAATCTTTTATACAATTTTAATCAATTAAATATTGATTGGATAAGATTTCTAAAGATGAAATTTCTAATGATTATTTTTAAATGAAAGTCTTCATTCCTCTTTGAGTGATTTTAAACCAAGTATTACACTCTTTGGTGTATTCTTACCTTTATCTTTTAAAGCTGTGGGATTCTTTCCTTCCTTTTCTTTAGAATGTTCTGTAAAAAATTATTTATTAATCTTCAAGACAGAGTGATAAAAGGTTAACATCTAATCCCTCTGGGATAACCATTGATTGAATAATTGGTGGTTTCTAACTGAACCATGATACCAATTACATGTGTAGTACAAAACACTCCGTGCACTTTGTGCATGCTCACAAAATGAAGAAATGAAAGTTTCTTAACTCTGATAAAAAAGATCTCTCAAAGATCACTTATTTCACTCTGTAGCATGTAATACAAAATGCTAGCAAGTGTTCCTAAATTCTGAGTTTGGACTTCTATGTTTTTTGTTTGTTTGTTTGTTTGCTTGTTTTACAGATGTTTCACAGTAGCGAAGATCTATTTGCACTGCAGATACTACTAATAAAATTTTATCAGAAATTTACTGAACTAGTATTATAAATTCCTTTGTAAGACATAAGTTAGAAATAAAATATCCAATATATTGCAAGATATTTTCTTGATGTGAATATACCTTTCATTTTTCTACAAGCATGTCCTATGGTTTTACCTTTATCCTTGATAGCAGCTGAATATTTCAGTTCTTTCTCTTTTCCAGGATCTGTAAAAAATGTATTTGCACAGACAAAGTGGCAGTCAGAAGTAATAACAGAGTGAAACTAGGAGCCTTACACCTAAGAGAATGAACCATGTAGATCATACAAGAGACTACAACTGTATACTGGAAGAATCAGTGACAAGCAGTGACTGGGGAAGTTGTACAAAATCCACCCATTTCTGTTCACCAATGGCAGGTCCCAAAATGATTTCTATTGATTTAATTATGATGCCTATCAATGTGTAAACTTCTACATATTCTAGGATGTTATGTCAACTTTCTTAAGTAGGGCAAAAATCACCCTTTGACAGTTTTGACTCATGAGAAGTGGTTCTTGATTACTTCCCTCATCTGGACTTACCCATTCATGCTAAGCAGGTCCAAGGATCTCCTTATTGAAACTATCTTATCATAAGAATCAGATGCATGTCAAAAGGGAGAGCACCACAATAGTGGCAAATAGGTCAAAGAGGTCTTTTTATTCTGCCTACTGATGAGTAGTGAAGATGGCTAGGTGGCAACATTCTTAATGGATACTAGATGATGAGAGATAGGTACCTGACTAGCAGGAAAGAAGTAATAGGTTTGTTTTGGACAGAACATGAGATTATGATTCTGGTCTGATGAAACTAATGTCTCCTAAATTTCCCCTCTTTCCCAAAATTAGGAGGACCGATGAGTCTATTCCAAACAAGCTAGTCAGAAAAAACAAATACTTAGATTTTGAATTTCCCCATGCTAAGTGAGTTTTTTAACTCTCCAATGATTTCAGTGGTTTATACACATTATCCGAGAAACATTAATTAAGCGGCATTTTCTGGAAAAGTAACACAGTGCTCTTCAACATATATGAAGCAAAAAATTTTTGCAACTGAGAAATTCAGGAGCAACTCAGTGCCAGAAAATCTTGAAGAGCTTTGTAAGATCCCCTTGGTTTCTGCAAATGGGGTAAGATTTCTTGTGAAATTGTATCATGTTTTGTAGACAGATTTGATACTTGCAGCAGCTGCAGTGGGTAATTGTGATAATTGTTTACTGTCTGTATATTTGTCAGTTCACAAATTGTAACCATTGTAATGAAAGTATTTAACATCTCCAATAGCAGTTTATCATTATTGATACAGTTACTTGTTCATAATTTATTACTGGGATCCATGTAAAACAAGACGAGCTTATGGGGAATTTAAATCAAAAGAATTCAGGAATAAAATAATTTTAATTATGACAAGTAAATATCAGGTGGAAAATGATATTTACTTTTGACATCGAAACTCCTTTTCTGGTGTGTATGGCTTCAAGGTTTAAATGTTTAATTGTTCATCATCTTCTACACTGTGCCACTAAAATGGCAATACAACTAGACTATATAATTTTGAAAGAAGATTTGGGAATGGAATTTGTAAAACAAATTACAAATGTTCTGAAAATTTCCAGAATTTCTTTATGCTGTACAGCATTCTCTACAAAGAGAGGAATTTGGAAGACACAAGGGTTTCCTCTCTTGCTTCACTCTCATTTATTGTTCCTTCAATTCTAAAAAATAATTTGTGATTAATTCAAAAAAAAAAAAAAAAAAAAAAAAAAAAAAAAAAACACTGATAAATAATACACTACTATGTCAATATGGATGTAAATTATTTAATGAACACTATAAAACCCTTTATGTTCAGGAGCCTTTCCAGGGTAATAACTTACAGCACATCTATTGCTAATAAAAGATACCTAAGCCATTAAAATAAATGAACAAATAAATAAGTAAAAATGCTGGATATGGTACTAAGCAACACAATCTAGCTGTAGATGTCCCTGTTCTTTGCAGGGGAGATGGACTAGATGACCTTTAAGTGTCTATTCCAAATCAAGCAATTCTATATTTCTATGATTCTGTCATAGTCTGGCATAACTTGCAGCACAAGTCCCATGACAAGAGCTTTGTTTTGTACTGATTTCCAGTGTTAAGTTTATTTTGAGCTTAAAAAGCATGATTGAAACCTGTAGAGTGCCCAACAGATTTGGAGAGATCTGTAGTGAGTTTAACAGATTTGGAAACAAGAATTTGGTGTGAAAAAGAAGTAATACACTTTGCAAATAGGTTTATCAAGAGTGCATAGCAAAAGTCTCTTCCTTTTGTTACTGAAGAATACAGTTATGGGATGAAACTTTGTCTTAAACAGACACGTCTCCACATAACCATTATTACTGCTCTGAATGCCTACCTGTGTGATCTATTGTAGGGTACCTGTTTTGATGGGAGACTTGGACTTGATGATCTCTTGAGGTCCCTTCCAACCCCTGCAGTTCTGTGAGTCTGTGATTCTGTTACTAATACCAGCTTTGTTGTGTCAGCTCTAGTTTATCTACCATAATCTTGCCCAATTATCAGTAACAGCAGGATTTTTTATGCACATTCTTTTTCCACTTATAGATTAAACATTGATTTATCTGTTACAGAAAGAAGTAATATCTAAATATTTTGCTTACTTGCATGTTTCATCTTCGGTTTATCTGAGGAAAGAGAAAAAGAAGGGAAGAAAAAGTGAAGAGATAAAATTAAAATATATATATATTATAATGCATATTCACATAGAAAAATATTTTTAATTCAAGCAGCTATTGAAAATGTATTTAAAGAAATACTGTCCCTGTGTACTTAAATACAGCTTGAAATTGATTTCAACTCCATTGTTGCTTGGCAGCACTTGTGAAAAAATTTCATTGTTCTCATCTGGTACCATGCAGACATGAAACAGAAGCATAAAAATATCAATCCCATGTAGCCTGCTTTAAGTGATGCTAGATTTCTTATAACCCCTCATATAATCTTTCTTAGTTATAGTGGGTAACATGAGAAAATACCATTGCCTTTCCCTCATCTCTTTTAAGTATTCACAGTTGCCTTGATAATGTACTTACTCCTTGGCAACATCCTGACAGTTGTTCACTTCAGACAAATACAATATATTTAAAGCACTATCCTTTACCAGAGACTTCTGGCAGCTCTTTGTCTTCTCTGTCTCCTTTCAGCAATCAAAAACATGATGTAGAATTTTGTGTTAGTGCTAACAAGAGATTGGTAAACAGGAATGTTACAGTAACCTTCTAGCTCATTTCTGGACAGCAGGGAATTGGAGAGAGAGCTACAACACTGTGTTACAGACCACTGAAACAATTGTTTACATTTGAAACAATGAAGCTACATCCTGACTGCTAAACAAATAGAGCTGTCCACATTCTAAGCATTGCTGGAAGCCTCCTTACGTTTCATATTTTTCCTGTATCACAAATTCTAATTTTAACCAGGTCCCTCTGCTTGTTCACTTGTATCCTGGTGTACAATAGCTAGCAGAACAAGATTTCATTTCTCAATCTAAGAGGATAAAAAATCCTTCAATTAAAAAACTATTTCTTTACAAATACAAGCTTTTCTTATTAAGGAGTCTTCACTTTTTCTCAGATCTTTCAGACTCCTGTGACCTGTTAATTAAGTATAGTTTTCTCTTTAGTCAAAATATAACTGAGAGCTGCTCCCATCACCGTATATTTTTACTGTTCCATAAGAAATAAGAATGTGTTAATATTCAAAACATCACCTGAAAAGTGCTTCTGGCTTATTTGCCATTGAATGAGCAGTGTATTGGCAGTACACACAGAGCACAAAAATGAGAAGCAGAGGCAGTAACTATCTGAACGTGTACAGAGGAACATGTCTGCTGCCAGTAGATGGAAGTAGCTGCTGAAGTAGTTTAGATAGATATTTTATGTTCTTATCCCCTTGACTTGAAAAAACTAAACAGTTGTGGGCACGAGGAGATAGAATTTCTCCTGCTGACTGCAGGCAGGGAAAATACTTTGTCCTAGTTCTGAGCAACTTGGGAATCACAGCCAATGGTTTAGAAATCCCAGTTCAATGCCAACAATGTGAAACTATGATTTTTACTGCTCCATCTGTGCTCTGTATGGCACCAATACTATTATTGTGCAGATAGCATCCCATCTAATGATGGTTTATAGTACAAGAGACAAATATTCCAGCTAATGCCACCTTACTGCTCTATGAGATGATCAAATGGAAGGAAGGCAGTGCAGATAGCACTTGTGCAGTAACAAAATAGCATGGCAGTACCCAGACTAACAATGAAATCTAGGCCAAGGCCTAAGTAATTGTAACATGTTCCATGACAACTGACAAGCAGCTGACAGCTGCTGCAAGATGCCTGTACTGGCTTGAGTAATGCTGAGTAAAGCTGAAGCTGAAAAATTAGATAAAGAAACAATAGCTCAGCTGACCGAAGCTACAGCTGCAATTATTCCATTTACATTATTCTGAAGGTGACTTGCAAGTTTGAGAAAGACTCCAGTGTTACTGAAAATGCCAAGTTCATCATTAGGGCTTTAATTGATAATTGGAGAATGAGTAAATATATAAATCACCTTGATAGGCAGTTAGCAGCAAAACAATATAGGTTAGGGTATGTATCATATAAAGGAAGCCAAGGTTGACCAGCTTTAGGTCTCTCATTAATATTTTACTGCTCTGATCTTTGCCATAAAATACAGAGATTTTTTTTAAAAAACACACTAGAAGCAAGTATACAGGATATAATACCGAAAATATGTACAATAATAATAAATACAATTGTATATAATGGAGAAATGAGAGTTCTTATAGGAGAGGTAAGGAATAATGCCCTTACCTGCATGCTCACTCTCATAGAAATCTATGCAGTGTCAAGAAGTCTGTGTCCAAGTAGTCAGTCCAGCAATTAAGCAATGAGGTGTCGGTACCCAGGCAATTGGGCTGGGAGCCCTTGCAGTAACACTGAGGACAAGCAGCTACCAAGCACTCAGCATATCTCATGTGTTTTCTGAAGTTTGACAGCTTCATGTTGATGTGCTCTGTGCCTTCTTTCGCACTTCAGGAGCTGACATTGACTGGTCTTTTCCCTTACTAAGCTGTTTGACCACTGCATTATTTTATCTCTGTCCTTTGTTTCTTCATCGAGACTTTTTAAGATTCCAACCTTTTTCTTTATATCTTCACTCTCATCTTGGTGGTGATGGATGAAGGTTTGCTTGAGCCTTAGTGTTGACCATTTATCGGTTTTTCTGCTCTGGGTGACTTGGGAAACTGTACATAGACAGTCACCAGCTGAAAAACATCCCATCAACACTTATGGCTCTTGTATCTCCTTATTCTGTTGTTCTTACTCCCAGATACTACAGGGCATACCTCATCCATACAAATCATACCCCACCCAACCTTCTTGCTACAAACATCTGTAAGTTCTGCTATCAAAAGCCATTCAAGCCTTTCAGAGCAACAGATTTAAAGGTTGCTGTCATCCAGCTCTCTGAATCTGAGGTTTTTGTTTCTGTGCAGCTGTCTTTTAAAGAAAGATAATGCCAACATGCTTTGTTTTCTTTTTACCTTGCTCTGCTGCCTTTGTTGCCTTTTCTTCCTTTTTTTCTTGTACTGCTGCAAAGCAAAGATAAGGTGTAAATCACATTGCTGGTCAGAAAGCGTTACTCCAACAGACAAAGCTTTTCTTAAATGCTTACAGATTAATTTGAAACAAATGATTATTTCAGAGGTTTGCAACCACAAGATCTCTTTGTTTCTGATATAATAAATATTTCGGCATATACAGAAAAAAAAAAAAAAATGGAATTTCTTTTCAAAAAAAGAATTTATAGCTTTTTTTTTTTTTCATGGAAAAGAGACCAAACTGTTGTGCATATCAAGTACGATTGTCTCTGCACCAGCAGAAAATTCCAGCCTGCATTCCTGACACAGAAAGAGATTTCCATGTGTTCTTAATTTCGAGCATGTATTTAGCCTTATATCTTATCATATCTTACTGAGAAGGGTCCATAGTCAGGCTATGTGATGTAGACATCTAATTTAGCCCTTGTGAAGGTTGCTGTTTCTGAGCATGAGTGAAGAAAATCAGATCATGTGCTGCAGGGCTCTTGGTTCTCAACTGATACCAGAGGGAAGCAGCAGTAGTAAATAAGATCAGGATGCTGGAGCATTTCCAAACAACTATCTCCAAGTTTTAACTTGTACACTTCCTAAACTGGTTTGCACAGCTTGAGAGACAGGGGACAGAGGCTACTTGTTTCTAGCTCCATGATAAGGATAAAGTGATCTAACAGGAGGAGACTCAAGAAAGAATCTCTTCAGACTTAATTCTCCTGGGAAGCTTACTCAGATATGGGTATGCTTTGCAAACTCTGACACTCTGCATGGAAAGTTTTGTAATGTATGAGATTTCTTCTAGATTTCTCAATCTATTTAGAACGATACATATTTTGCTTCAACTAATTCAGTTTTTCATAAGTCTTGCAAACATGTAAGCACGTTTGTTTAGCTGTGACTACCATCATCTCACAAACGTAAAACCAAACTTTTGTAGTTGTAATTTATAGACATTATGCAGAGTAAGAATAGCTGCTTTTAGTTTGAAAAGGTATCCTCCTACAGCATGTGAAAGATGAAAAGGTGGCATTAAGAAAAAATACTTCACTGTCATTGCCCAGTTTAAAAGAGCTGCAAAGAGTAAGCAAGCAGTATAAATGGCAAGTTGTATACTGGAAAATTAATTTGCTTCAAGTGATTATTACCTTAAGCATAGAAAAGACTCTGCAGCTATAGAGTTATCAGCTCAAAACATCCACTCAGCTTGTTATCATTCTAACCTGACAAGCAGAGGAATGTTTCAGTGGTAGTAAATTATGTGTGGAATTTAGCCAAGGTACATAGTAAGGTCATTTTTGTTATTGTTATTTATGATGAGAAATTCAATGAATTGAAAATGCTTCCAGACATGCTTGCTACTCTTTCAGGGATGTCCTGCTGGCCACCCTGGGTCCAAGTTTGTAGCCCAGGCAGCAGGGAAGCCTTATCAGGTTGCTGGGCGCAAGAAAGCCTGCTCATCTATGAGCAGTCTGCACTGCCTGCAAGTGGGCAGAAGGTCAGAAGAAGGATCTTCTATTCCCATTGGGAACTTTTTTCAGAGATTCAATGAAATGTCAGGTGTAGAAAGATTTTTTTGTATATTTTTTGTTTTTGCTTATTGCTGGTTTTGTGGTGTGAGTGTGTTTGAAAGCAAGTTCCGTGTAAACAGTACATCTGCACCTCAGTTACATCAGTTAACCTGTTTTATTGAAGTTATTCTTCAGTTTGCCTGAAAATTAATTCTAAGCTGAAATGATGACTGATTGTATCCACAAAAAACATAGACCCTCAGTTCCTTCTCAAGCAGCTAGCTTTATGTTGGTGTCACTGAACACACAGAAAAACAAAGGGGAGAAAAATATTTTGACATTTATTGTAGAACTCTGCTATTAACATCCATGTTTCTTAGGCCCTGCAATAAATGAACAATAGATTCCTGGTATAAATTAAATTCTATGATTCTGCCTACATGTCTAGGTGAATCTGGGCATTGAGTCTTGCCACTGTGAGCATGGAGCTTTAAAAATCTTGCCGAAATAGCCAAATCTTGAGAAATAAGCTTAATACATATTAAAAAATAATAATGAAAAGAGGTGCAAGAAAATAAATTCACATGCTTTCAAAAATGGATTTTTATTCAGCTACAGTAAAATGAATTCTTGTTTATTCTATTAGCTAATCTAAAGCACTTTGGTTTTTTCAATGTCTTAAAACAAGAATACTGATAGAATAAAAATTGAAAGTAGCTTCTGGATACTGCAGATCAAACTAGAAGAGCAGTACTAATTTCTGAGATGAACTGGTATTTACAATCATCAAAACTGTGTGACAAGGTAGACAAAGTACAGTTATAATGAAGGAACCTGCCACCCTTGAGCAGTGTTGAGGCTAACATAAAAATAACAGCTATTACTACAAATATAATTCTGGCTATCAGTGCATTCAGTAATGTTGCAGTGCTTATGTGATTGTTTGTAAAGAAGAACTTGCTGAGATACATCAGCACTTTAATAGCTGTTAGAAACTGGCAAGTAGCATCATTTAGGCATAGCAGAGCAGTGTTTAGAAGGACACCTTAGTGAACTCTGTATAAGAGGAGTGCCCCTTAACTCTAGAACTCATAAGATAGCGTTCTTTTCCATCCTTCAAAATGCAGAGGATAAGATGAAGACAAATTGCATGTGCAAGTGCTTGCCTCTTATCTAAAGAAGTATGAAAAACAGTATTCAGCATAAAAACTTGAGGCCACTCACTGCAACCAGGTACAGAGGTAAAGACTGTTGTATCAAAGACCCCACTAATTCTGTATGTAACCTTCACAAATGACCAAAGGAAAACAATTCTTAACAGAAATGTAAATGTAGTCAGGAACAAGATGTACAAAAGGCCTATGACAACATGTTTGGTTTTTTTTCACCTTCCTTTAGTTTTTCTCTTCTGTTTGGTGGGAGCATACAGAGAACAAACTGAAGTTTAAATGCCTGTTTTCTTTTTTGCTCTATACAATTAATTTCATGGCAATGACAGCATTATGAATACAGTCCATGAAGAAGAGAGCTTAAAAGCATCCAATAAAGGGAATGCTGCATCAGCTTTGATTTGCTTACATTAATCTCCAAGTGATTCTGCAGCCCTTCCTCATATTACAGAAGAGCACTCTGCTGACTTCCACTGAGGCTTCAGAGATAAACTCTCAAAGTAGATAACTGAGTGACAGCAGGGTATTAAAACCTGGTAATTTGCATTTCTTTGGCTTGACTTATGGCAGAAAGCTTTGGAAGCTCTAGTTCACAAGTCGGAGCAGTTAATAAAAGTAATGCTATTGTTTCAAGAGGAATGTTTGTAAAGCAAGGTGGTCTTTTATAGGAATAAATACAGTAGTACAGGGATTCAGGATGAAGTGTTTTTGTAGTTTAAGATATCTTTTTCACTTCTTTTTAAGACATACGTGACACCTGTAACATTCCTAAAGACAATTTGGAGCTAACTCTTACCTTTTATGCATTTAAAAAGTCAGATGCAAACACTGTTTGAATTTAAACCCCCAAGGTTTTTGATCAGTCCAAGTACTCTGTGCCTTCAGGGAAGGATCAGATGATGGGGAAGAATCTGTTGCCACCATATCAGCCCCATCTCTCCCATCTTTCCCTGTTGACTGTTCTCATAAGAAAGTAAGGCAAACAAACCCCGAACCTCTCTTTAAAACTTCCTAGACTCAGTAAAGAAAACAAGAGGTCCGTCGTGGGTTTTTGTGCCACAGCTGGACAGACAAAAAGAAAAATATGACGCTGTATTAGGATCTACAGGAGACTGATTATTTATCCTTTATTCCTCTCACAAAAACCTTGTGGTCTCATCTAAGGTCAGGAAAAGAATTTGAAAGAGTTTTAGAATGAGAGTTTGCAAATCCATTGACAGTTTGAGAAAAAGAAACCTGTTTTTTAGGAGACTTTGAGGTACTGCAAGGAAGGAGTCATTAATATTTAAAAGGTCCACTTTATTTTACATAAGTCACACTTCTTAGCATCTTTGTCACAAGAGGCTTTTTCATTAAGAGCAGAGTTAACACCAGTACTTTTCCAGTTCAGTTGCAAAACCAAAAAAATTTACTCACTTCTGGACTTCAGAGTTTCCACAGATGCTGTTAAATACAATAAAAATAATTATAATAAGTACAGGCAATAAACTTTGCAATTATATAAAGATCCTCTTATGATCAGTCTTACAGAATAGAATAGGACATCCTAATATATTCATCCTCTGCTCAACCTGCAACCTATTTACACAGAACAGTCTAGTAGCTCACTCATTATTTTTTATTGAGGGGAAAACTGAGACACACATATGTTACTTATTTGGATAGTCTGATGGCAGCTGACTAATAAACCTGCAGCTTAAAAGTAAGGGAAATTAAGGTCAATAGTTAAAGTATATAGTACTGTTTCACAGCTTCCCCATTTTCAGATAATGAGAGAAGGAGGAAAAACAGGTTTCAGATAATTTCAGTTATTTGGGGAAGTTAAGAGCATTTTCTTTCAGGCTGATGAAAGCTTTAGGCACAGTTTAGGAAAAAGAACCATTCTAATATTCATATAGATGACAATCAATTTTCTAAAGTATTGCTCGAGTTTGTATCTTTCAGTTTCATCTGTTTGTTCTTCATAGTTAGAGTATCTAAATCCAAATTAATCGAAATACAACATTTTCCATTCCTGATACCTTCATTTTGAAGAACCGTGACAGGTTTGTCTGCTATAGCAGAAATTTCCTCCCCCATCTCTATAGTTTGACTGCCTACTGTAGGTAATTTTTGCTTAGAATCTATATCTGATAAAATAGAATCTTCAGATGAATTAGTCATTAAACTTAGCTGTGAAAGGAGTTGAAAAGCATTAGGTTCTTCCAAACTTAGTTAAACTGGAGAAGTAAAATCCTGTCAGGAATAAGAGCACCTGGCTACAGCAATAAAATGTGTGGATATTTGAAATAAATCTAGAACATTGCCTACTTCTTCCTCTCCAAATACTGAAGCACTTATTTTGTTTTTTGCTCTCTATTGGCTTGCTCTAATCTCCAAGCAGGCCTACTTCTTCCCTGAAAATATAAGTCATTAAAAAGCTGAAATAAAACAATCTCATCCTGATTGTTCTCAGCTACGTTTGATAAAATCTCAGTTTCAGAAGGACAAGTGTCTGCATGGCTGCTCCAGAGTCAGTCTACTTGCTCAAGAAGGTACAATTAAACCAAGAGATCATTATCACTGGCTTCAGTTCTCTTGTCCCTTTAACTAATCCTGTCTGAACTTAAAATCAAACCCGATACATTTGACTCTAAAACTTACTGTTTTTCACAGACCTTACCTTGTGCTTTTACGTGTTTCTTTGCTGTTTTGGCTGTTAAAATAAACACGAAACAAATACTTACTTATAACAGGAATTACATTCAAACAGTAAGACTGTTGGAAAGTCAGATTAAAAAAATATGAGAATATTCACCAGTTTCCACAATTTTTTCTTTCTTGTGTTGTTCTGAAAAAGAAAAATAATACAAGTATAGTTTCATTTTCTTGTTTTACATGGTTGTTCTGCACAGTAATTTTCAAGTCATCAGTGACTTCTGGATGTAAATATTGCTTTGGTCTCTTGGGTTAGATGAGCCTTTCTCTACCGTTTGGCACATCAAAATGAAATTTTTATAGTTATCATCATTTACTTCTTTATCCCTGGTGGTTTTCACACTATGCAAACAGAGTCAGTTTAACTGCTAATATTGGACATCAAAGGACTTAACTCATACTGTAAGGTACTAAAGGGAATCCTAGCAGCAGTGAGAATTAAAATATATGCAGTTTTACTTCATGGTGGCCTGTGAACCTGCCATATGTGCCTCTATGGGCAAGTGTGATGTGCTACTTGCTTCTTGTCACAGAGAATGGAGAACATGATTCTATGATCTCATCCAGTCATTGCAGCTTTACAGCTATAGACCAGCCTTCATCACCAAAGTAAGGTCTAGGATGTGCAGCTGAAAAACTTCATCCACCTAAATCCTGTACCCTGACGCAAACTATGTCTGGGATTTACAAATTTCCACTAGAAATTTCTGTAAGGGCATTTATGATCAGGATTTGCATCCAAACTCCTTTTAAAGGAGTACACAGCCAAGCAGAAGGAAGAGGGAGGAGGTACTGAGCTTGCCTCTCAGGAACTCAACATCATCTACCATTAAAGACTAATGTCTATAATAACAAAACAAAACAAACAAAACAACAACAACAACAACAACAACAAAACAAACAAAAAAAACCCCAAAACAACAAAAACCCATCAAAAAACAGCTTTCAAAATTGGCATGTGATGCCTGTGGATTATTTAAATAGCATAAGTAAAAGTTTTGGTGTGTCCAGCATTTGATCTACACAGGACATTCTACATTCACAATATTTGAGCTGACTAATTGAAAAAATAATGGCATTAAATTGCACTAAATACAGATATCTATCCATTCATGCTATGTTTTCTCCATGTGAGTTATTATTTGAGTTATTTGTATTAATTGCATTAATGCTGTTATATACAGCCAAGGAATAATGGCACCTTAAACACTTCAGAATCAAGGTATAAAGTTCCATATTCAAAGTGACTGTGCTGTACCTCTATAAAATAAAGCATATCCTTAAATGCGACTTATTCTTGAGCTGGACAAGCAAAAAAAAATTTCATTAGAAAATAATATATTTTGACCAATAACATATTAATATGAATAGGATTTACATTCAATATTAATTCATGTTCAATATTAATATGATATTGATATTTGATATTAATATTAAAAGTTAAGTGGGCACCTAAAAGAAATAAATATCATGCAGAGCTATGAAAATAATTGATATCTGTAAAGGCAGACTGATACCAATTATGAAAAAACACAACCGTTGTTAAATGCAATATGTTGCCTGAAATCAGGAACTCAGCTTCTACATCATTACATAAGGCACTTTTTAGTATATTTTTTACATAATGTGCCTTATATCGAATTATCTTTGGTGCTTTACAGACACACTGTATATATGACATGAGAGACAATGGAAAAATTTCATGCTTTGGGTTGCTGTGGCTAAGCAACAAGCTGGGAATATGATTTTCCAGCAATATGAATACATGGTGCAGGGAGAATGGGACAGCAGTTAATTATCTGGATAAACCTTATATTTTTCTCATGATGTCCTAGCTTGGGTGGCAATCCCAGTAAAAGCCAAAGAAGACAAGAAGCAAAAAGTGAGAATTTGGAACTAACTGCTTTGGCTGACTCAGTGAGCATAATCTTAACAACAGCTGTGGCTTTTGTTTTGTGTAGCCAGAAAACTCTTTGGTATCCAGTTCTATACAGGTATTTTAGGACTCATTCTGTGAAAGAAGACTTTTGGTTGTTTCCATTGGGTTTTCTGTTTTTCTTTTGCTTAGGAGTGCTTCCTGAAAACTAAAAGCAATGTGCTTCTACTTTAGTGATTCAGAAGCAATTATTTTTCCCTCTGGCTGTTGGACTTTAGAAGATCAGAAAACAGAATGACATTAGCAAACCTTGGCAATTTTTTTTTGCAAAGTATAACATTTTTCAGTTTTTTAGCTTTGTTTCCTGTTTTTCAAACTGTAAACATTAAGGAAGTTCCAAAGAACTTCTTTATATAAGTGTTACTTCCAAAAGCCCTTGCAAAGAAGCGCATTATCACAAAGTACATTAGAAAAGAAGTCAATAACTAACAAAACTGCATGCTTAGCAGCACTTCTATGGAATAGAAGATGATATGATATTTCAAGTGGTTCTTCCTCTGGAATTATATATACTATATATTATATGACATTAAATATTTAATTGCATAAGCCATAAACTTCACATCTCAATCTTTCCTTTTTGGCCTCATATTATTATTACTTGGTTTCAATTTTATCCATTTATTTTGCTAACAGGTAGGTAGTATGACAAAACTAATGATATTGTCAACTCTAAGCATATTATGCATTGGCCATGGTACTTGTCATTATTTTTCTCTATAAAGTTTTTTCTGTGTGCGTGTGTGTATGTGTGTGTGCTCGTGTGTAAAGGAATTTACAAGATATTTTCATTCAGGAAGATTCTGCAAGTAGTATATTATTCTTCTAACGTGTGCAATAGAGATTTGATTTAGTTTGGTATTTTATCATCTTAAGAAAGAAGATTTCAAGAAACGGCTTTTCTCTTTCATGAAAACTGGCAAAGTTATGTATAAACTTCTCTTAAAGCCATATAAGGGCTTTTTTTTGGTTCTAGACACCCCATAAGCAAGTGGGAGACAGCAGAGAAACTGAACTTGCATCCTCAGTTTTCCCTAAACCAGACCCTTTCCTAAAGTGCCAACAGTGCTGAAAAGCATCCAGGCTGGCATATTTGCTGTGGCATACTTTCATCTTCAGTAACAGGATGGACAGTCAGAAACGGTGGCCCTCTGCCATCCCCCAGGAGATCAGAATTGACATTCTATTCTGATCTGTAAATCTATATATGCACATGTGTGGATGTTACACTCTAATCTGGATATGTACAAGAAGTTTTCTTTAAAAAAATTCTATTGCAGACGTGCACTGATTAGGAAGAATTTAAAATAAATAGCATTTCAAGTGCTTTTCTTATTCTCTGGTATATATAACATCAAATAACCATTGTAATTCTGATTGTGTTCTGTAGCTGAAAAAATATATATTCTGTGCAGTGTCTGGAATACTTAAATCCTCAGAGCACAAAGTTAGTTTGATGTTACAGTCATGTAATCTTTGCTTTATAGGCTATGTGCCTGTCATTTCCCCTCTCAGTTCTTTATAGCTTGTTGGCTAATTAAAACCAAATGAGATAGAGCAATAAAGCTCTTCAAGATATCCTTTCAATTAAACTACTATAAGCATAAACCACCGCCAGATGTAGAAAAGGTTCCTTTAGACTCTCTCACTGAAAGATTGAAATATGAGCTGGATCATGTTTTTAGATCTGAGATAATCCACACAGGAATGTTTCACCCTACACCAATCAAAGTTTTTTAACTCCCCAGAATTACTTGTTCTGCTACATCTGACTACTGCTTCACTGACTGGATCAGTGTAGGGAAATTCACAGTAAAAATCACTGCCATCGTACAGTTCAAATGATAAAGATAATGAACTGAACAAATATATTTCATTGTGGAATAAGAACACACCAGGGAAATACCGCTAGTGAAATCATGTCACACACACTCGCTTGTCTATAGATTAGCATTTTTCAGGGGATAAAAAACAGCTTTTCTGATTAGGAAGATCATTTTCTGCAGATTTCTGTATCAGTACCTTTGTATTTTAAAGCTGGGGAATGTGGGGAAATGTTTGGGAAAAATATTTGGAAGGAGGAAATAAAAAAGAGGTTTAGACAAAATGTAAATGAAATGAATTTCTATTGAATACTTAGATTTGCTTAATGAATAGAAAGTGATAACTGAAGAGGAACAGTTATTCTCACTATTGAGAAATGTCTCAGTATTTCTCAGAAGCCCACAGGAGAGTTAAAGGCCTTTCTTGTAGAACCATATTATATCTGTTCCAAATGAGTATGGTTATACTGAAGCCTAAGGGTGAAGCTGTCTCTGGGAAGAGAGGTAGATACTTTTCCTCACCTGAGTCTGAAATGGACCACTGTTTTCTGCAGATGTTGGGATAATCAAAAGGAATGGTCACAAGGAGTAAATGGAAATAAAGCAGATTTCTGGTGTTTGTCCTGCTATCCTGGCAAATCCCCTCTCAGCTGGAGAAAAATGTCTCACAAGGACTGAAATAATACATATATAAACAGGCTGCTCATGTCAATACTCCTGAAGTGCATGTTTATGTAAATAAAGAGAACATTTGGTCACTCCTAGGAAAACAACACTGAGAGCTTTTGTTGTATGACAATGGCAAGGTGCAGGTCTTGTATGAAGTTTCCCACCAGAAGTAGCACAGCCAGTACATAGTCTGGATGTATACATTGAACACAGTGCCTAATTTCCCCTTTGAATAGATATCTTTCTGATTCAGAATCCTTAATAAGAAAATTAGGCTAATCCTACAGTTCTGAACTACAGAACTGCCTATGATCAAAACAGATGTGTCACATTTAGTCCCTGAAATACTCGCATGACAAAAAGAAGCGCTGTGAGGAGTTCAGTTTTCAGAGCTCATCAGTAGTACTACTTGTTTTAGGAACAAATTGAACAAATTGTTGTCTTTCTAGTCTCAGGAGTTCTGGCATGGGCATTCAGCTTGATGCTCAGCTGGCAAAAAGGTAATTTAAAAACATGATGTGATTCTTTAATCATAGACAAAAAGCTAGCATCTGCCACTAGATCTTTACCTATGATAAACCTTAAACTGTATTTCCTTTTAAATAGCGATCTGAGGTGTCCTTCCATCCTTTTGAGGACTAAGCTGACTAAGCCGTTCAGGCATAAGTATTTCCAATCAATCCCCAGTAGTTACAGGGACACTGTATTACATTAAGAAAAATCTTGCATCTGTTTGAACCACAAGCAATTTCAGGGCATTATCTCTATATTACTCAAGGTGAACTTCTCAAAGGAGGACAAATTACCGCACCTGTGGATCAGTCGCAATAGGTGTGTGCATGCTCTTAGACTACAGCAGGATGAAGCAATTCAGTTTTGCCTAACCTTCTCTCACTTCAAGGTAAAAAGTCTAAAGACTCAGGATACTATAGCAAGTGGCCATAATTTGGATAATGCTAAGTCTGCTCATGCTTCAACTTGTTTATAATGCATCTCCTTTTGACAAGGCAATGATATCTTCAATACCTATAAGCCACTGAAAATTAAAGAACATTTCAGAAAAGAAGGACAATTGCAATAAATTGTAGTTCCAGATTTTACCTGTTTCTAGGTAAACATGATATGCAGTTTAGATAAGTAAATTGATTAAAAAAAAATCAAAACAACAACAACAAAAAAATCCTACTAGATCCTAAAATGTAATGCACCAAGTTCCTAAAGGAATAAATGTATGTGAAAGCTACCAAACTTAGAACAGAAGCTGTTTTAGAGCTCAGTACTGATGCTGACTGTCATAAGAAAAGGGTAGAAGGAGGCAGTGACTGAAAGATTTTGTGCATTTGTTCTCAAAGTATGAGTCAAAAGATGTGCAAGTGGTTAAATATATTGAAAGGCTTGTATGACTACCTTAACTAGGTCATGAATCTTTTTTAAGGGGTACCTAAAGAGACAGAATCATGCAGGAAGACATCAACAGAAGGTGTGAGAAGTGTTCAGCTCTGACAGCCAGTAAAGTGCTGGGAGCTTTCTAGAGCATGTCTGAAATAACATCAGCAACTAATAGTTCTGAAATGTATAAAACTCCAAGAAGCTGTCATATGAGGGAAAACTCATTGCATTATTTGTAGTACTGCAGAATGAGCTAGCGCTGAACATTGGTAATAGCATGTTTTGTACTTCTGATACTACACCGCAACATGTTGATACAGAGACATTCGTATCTGTAGTTGATGTAGAACTGTATGACATAAATAATTTATACCTACAAAACGTCACAGTGAAGTATATTATTTATCCTTACTAACAAAGCACTGCAGAATTCAAAAACATGAACTCTGTAAGTAATATAATCAAATATATATTATAATCATAAGTGTTATAAAACTCTTCTCAATCTTACCTCTTTTGACTACACCCCATCTCTAAATATAAAGTTTTATTTTTCTTATGGCCTCAACAGGCAAGGGGAGGCACATTTATCCCCTTTCTAAAAAAATGAAGGTGTACCAATTACCAAGGATGAATGTCTGATAAGGTAATTGTATACACAGTGTATGTGATAGTCTGGATTCAAAACAACTTGAACACGTGACTTAAGAGAGACTGAAAGATATGCTAAGTGCTTTGAAATTGGGTCCAATTCATGATGAAAGAGGAATTAATCAAAAAACAAACTCAGGGCTATGAAATCTTGCCAGCCACAGAACAAACCCCCTTAAAATGCCGTTTTCCATAAAAATCTTTTCCATCTAATCCTTTTAATTCTCATTTGTATTTTAATAGTATTTAATTTTGATACTTTCCATCACTGTTACTTCAGTGTACTAAAGTACCAAGTCACTTCTTTTTTTGTAGCTTACTTGCTCCCCCTGCCTTACTCTTGCAGTAATGCTACCTTAGTATATTTCTGCACTGTGGTATTTAATAATATCTTTGAATAGTCAAAGAAACAAAGATGCATTTTTAAGTATACTTTTCTTCACGGTTAACTATAGTGTGAGCGGACTTTGAGGAAATTATTTTAACACTATTCTAGGTAACTCACTCAAGTTTTTTAAAAATGGAGGGACAAAAACTGGATTTCAGATTAGAACACCTAGTGTAAGATAAACTATTTCATGCTCCATTTAAATAAATGCAAAGAATCCAAAATAGTAGAGTAAAATCTTCTAATATTGAAAAATTCTTCCCTCATTGTGATATAAGTCAATAATTCATTTTTTCCATTACCATTAAGAGCTGGATAATAACCCAGCTTACATGATCCAATGTACAATATAAGACCTCTTGGTCTGCAATAGACTTGAGAGGGGATGAAAATCTTAGTAGGCTGGAAGAATCTGTGGAATTTATTGACATCCACCTAATAGATTTCTATGAATATTAAGAAATGATTGAGTGGCAGACTACTATAGCAGCAAGGTATTAACTGCTGAGGATATGATGCATTCCTTGCAGACAAGGAGCAGTCAGCTGCTAGACTTCACTAATGGACTAGAGGAAACTCTCTGGGACAAACAGGTGAAGATAAAATCCCAGCTTCTTCAGTTTAGTGGGAAATGGAGATCAGGTAATTTCTGTCTATTGTGCAGATACCCAAACCTGTGACTCTACCTTTAAGACCAGAAAGAAACCAAACAATTCAGAGAGGAGATATTTAGGTACTCTAAAAGTTATGGTGAGAGTGAGGA
This sequence comes from Excalfactoria chinensis, assembly GCF_039878825.1. NCBI lineage: Eukaryota > Metazoa > Chordata > Aves > Galliformes > Phasianidae > Excalfactoria > Excalfactoria chinensis. Next base: position 47,424,619 of record NC_092827.1, read on the forward strand.
AGAATTGTGCTAATCTGGACCAAAATAAAACTTCTGCTGTTCAAAAGGAATCCTATATTATATCTTTGTGTTGGTTGTTGTTTTTTGTTTGTTTGCTTTTCTTTTCCTTTCTTCTTACCAATAGTGAAGAAATCAGAGGTATAATAAAGCAACAATAATTCTAGTACAACTGACAGAGTGAGTTTAAGAAACCAGATACAGCTGACATCTGAGTCCTGTCTGTCATACTTATTTTATTCTTTCTGAATACCAACTAAATTTCACTGATTTTCTGGGGCAAATGGTGCTCAAATTATGAACCTAGGGGGAGTAATGAATAAGATTTTTTGAATGCATGTGAAGAGGAAGACAGGACAAATTAGGTATTAAAAGCCAAAAATTAGGCAGTTACATGACAGTACAGAATTTGTTAAACACACTGTAAGACCAAATTAAAAACTGAAAGATCATTTCAGGGCAATTCTTAGCTGTGATCAGGACTTAAGTTTTTATATCTCTGGAAAGAGTTGGGTTAGATTTTAAACCAGGCAAATCATGAAGGACAAGAACAGTCAATGGTGACAATAGAATGTGCAGTAATGTTATGTGTAACATTGGGTAGTTTCATGGCAGATGCAGACTCCTGACTCTAGCTATTCACATGGGGCTTCGTGTTTTTAAGTTTCCTTGATGCCTACCAGAAAACCCAGCAACCTCTCTGTTCTTACCAAAGAGATCCCCATGTGTCTTGAGCCTGTTTCACACACTTCCATCTCTGCCTGTCACTGCCATGTACTTGCTCTCTTCATGGCGCCAAGCAGATCCAGCAGATACAGAATGTTGCAATGCACCTACGAACCATTGCTGACACCCAGACCACTAGTCTGGCCATGTGTTAGTGATAACTGGGGTCTGATATGTACACTGTGGTCTGGGAGCTCTTCCCAGCTTAACTTAGACAATCAAAATTCCCCACTGGTGTAATATGGCAGGTGCTAAACACCTACACACCTGGCCTGCAGAGATGGGTCTCATGCCTATGCAGTGATGTAGGAAATCATTTGAAAGAAATCTGAGCCCTTCTTCCAAGAAGAACTCTATACATATATTTAGTGACGTGGGGTCACACTCAGACATGTCCTGCTGGAACATGGTGAAAGAAAAGGAAAGAGCATCAGGGTTTGGATTTTGATATCACAAGACAACACAGGTAGGGAAGAGTAATGTCATGAAAAATCCTCAACTCTTCTTTCTCCTTGTAGAATAACAGCACTTTCACAGGGAAGTAGTGGAGTTACCCATCCCAGAAGATGCTCCAGAAATTTGTAGGTGTGGTACTGAGGGACATGGTTTAGTGCATGGTGGGGATGATTGGACTAGTGATCCTGGAGAACTTTTCCAACCTTAATGATTCCACAAAACTATCACACTTTCCTTTAAAGTCAAATTCTCTTTCCATCTCAGCTTCAGAGAGGAAATTTGAAATACATTTGAAAACATTCATTTTGAATATCATTTAACAGATAATCAATGAAGCTGGTTTCCCATAGCACACACCAGTTTCTAGACTAAAAAGTTCTCATAGATTTTGAAATTCCACAGTAATTTTCTCTGCTTTCTCCACACAAAAATATGGAGCTAAAAATAGTGCACAGTGTATTAAGTGAGGATTTCTTTACCAGTGATATTAAGATCAAGAACATATGTGGTATAGAAGCACTGAAGATGACCAGCTGTACTCTCAATCTGTGCTCTCAGTCTGTTAATAGGAATAAACCTTCAGCTTTAGGCATTCTGGGGTACAGGTTGCAAAGTAATAAGATATGTGGAAGAAAATGAAATATGAAATTGGGTAATGTATTTAATTTACTGTACTAATAGTCAGCAGTCTAGTTAAAATGTTGCCAAACAAGCATATTTAATATTTGCTATGATTTATCCTGGGGATAAATTAATTTTCAGACAACAGTTATATCCGGGGAGGGAAAGAATAAAGTAAAATTAAAAAAACTACTGCTTCTTACCATTTTTAAGAAAGATGAGATATTTAGAATTATGTCAGAAGTGACAAACCCATTTAATTTTCCCATAATAAGGCATGCCAGTATTTCCTCTTTTCCTTATCATAAGCAGATTGCTGCAATCACCATTCTTGCCAAGGCACAGACTCATTGGAATATTTTTCAAAAATGAACATAAATATTGGATGCATGCAGGTGGAATAAATTAATTATAAGCATATGGTTTTAATGTAATGATTTCTGCGGTGTAGTGTTGTGACATCTAAGCATCCATCTATATAATAAACTGTGGCAACAAAGCTGCTTTAAGAAATTATCATGGACACAAATGTTTGTGGAGTCAGACTTAGTAAAATGATCCAGACAGGATACCCTGTGCCACACATACATTTTTAAGTCATTTTTTTAACTATCCCATGGCAATGATGTAGTTTACACTATTTATCCAGTTGTGCTAGCACAACAGAACATGGCATAAAACACACACAGCAGGCAGGGACTGGGAGCATCTGTGAGGAAAAAGCACTGCTTAGGTCAGCTCCACACAATTAACTGCTGTGTGATATATCCTAAGCTAGTCTGTATCAGCTGCATTTCAAGTCTGCAAGTCATTTTGAGATAGAGACAATATAAAGCATTACTGGCTGGCATTGACCCTTGTCCAGTTCCCGGTCTCTTCTACCAATGCAAGTTATCACTCCCTTATTTGATAAATGTGTGAAGTAGATTAATGGAAAAGTTGGAACTAGAGGAAGATAGTTAGAGAACTGTCGTTAAAACAAACAAAACAAACAAACAAAACAAAACAAAACAAAACAAAACAAAACAAAAAAAAAAAAAACAAAAAAACACAGATTGACATAGATCCATAAAGCAACTTACAGTGAGAACTGCTAGAGGCAAGAAGAAGCAGGGAGAGTGGACAGGCCAGGGAGACAGTGCTTTTCCAGGACTATCACAATAATTTAGATCAAACTGACAAAAACCAAACCAAACCAAAACCAACCAACAAAAACAAAGAATAAATCCAATTAAACCAAACAGTGTCTTTTGTATAATCCAGCAGATGGTGCTATTATGCAATAAACTGTTCAAATATAAGCACAAGAAATATGAGGATTTTGCACCTTTACCTGGTGCTGGTGCTGCTGCTTTTTTGGTGGCTGGAGAAACTGCAGGGGCTTTTGCTGGCTCTGAAAAACAAACCAACCAACCAAACAAAAAAATTAAAACAATTACTACAAAGTGCTATATCAAAAAAAAACAGAAAGGTGAGGAAAAGCTTCCAGTGAGGTACATACAGCCTGTAGAAATTTCTTCACTGAAGAGTCAGACAAAGAGATTACCCAAAGAGAAGGAAGCAGAGCTGCTTTCAAGTAACTCAAAAGCATCAACAGAATAGCCAGGAGTATTAAACTCTTGTCATAAGACACTGAATCCCTTCGTTTATCTGGTTTTACTGAATTATTCCATATCCACTGGCTAAGCACAGAGTGACAGCTACCTAAGTCTTTGGGCCTGCCCTTCCCACTCAGGCAGCTGCTGGAAGCTGACGGCTTCCACATCTGATCTTGCAGCTGTGAGAGCAGTGGCTTCTAAACCAGCCTGCAGCAGCTGGATGAGTACCTGCAGTTGGCACAGTGGCAGATAAAGAGTGGCTCCTAGGTTCCCACAGCTACTCAAAGTGCTATTCATTCCCCTAAACTGAATCTCTTCCTGATGGAAAAACGACAGCAACAATGAGGAACATGAGGGAACAATTCCATGTGGTTTGGTATTGCATTTGAAAGAGTAACTGCCTGGTTCTCATAATAGGGAAGCAGGGTTACTTAGCTGGTGCTTTTTTTGTTGTTCTCATGAAAGATTTGCATTATCTTCTCTTTGTTGAGGTAGAACATTTTCTCGTGGAATGAAGGCCCAAGCAGGGAGCATAGCACATAAATTCCCAAAGCAGACATGAAGAATCTTAACCCTGAGTAGAAGAACCTAACATGCCTTCTAGATTTTTTTAGTCTTTAGTGGTGTTTAGTTAATTCATTTATCCTCAGGAACTGATAAAACAGACTGTACAGAAACCAGGATAAAATAACAATTTTCTATAAGTTAACTCCAGATATTTATATCAAATAGAAGATCCTCTAACTTAAAATTTTTATATTGTGAGAGAAAATAATTAATCATTTCAATCACAATCTGAATTACAGTATGTCAAAAAAATGTTAAGTTAATCCTTCACCTCTGTCAAGAGTTATTATCAAGAAAAGGAATGTGGTTAAATCAGGAATTCAATTTTGAGTTATTCCCCTCCAGTCTTTTGAGAACTTCATAGAAGATGCATCAGATTGCCTTGTGTAACAAAATGAAAACAAAATTTAGTCTTGCATGTGTGAGATTGTTTTGTTTCCATCCATATTAAAGTCTGCGGCAGATAATTGCATCCTCACTTATTCACTACCATAGTGTTGCAACTAGTAGGGGTGCTCACTCCTCCTTCAGAGAAATATGTAGAAAACCTTGAAGAATTCTCCTAAGGATTACTTTCCTGAGTATCTGTTCCTGCAGAAGAAACAGAAGATGCAGCATACATGTTGCACAATTGGCTAGGTGGATTTCATACAGAACTGCAGGACTCCTGCATCTATTCCTTCTGAGCTCTCAGCTAGAACTTTCTGGCCAGCAAGACTTAATTCTGGTTTCATAACATCTATGAAACAAATTAAGTTATATTCTTTGTGTTCTGTCACTTTAATTTTATTATTATTATTATTAATTTACTTTTGAAATACTTTGTTTTGGAGTATTCTTTTTCTCAACACTGAGTTGAGAATATTTCTTTTTTAAATTTTCAGTAGTGTTGAAACAAATGTACCAAAACTTTGCAACTCTTTTTATTATTTGAAGCATATGCACTTTAGTTCATAACTTACAAATTATTTTAGTGCTAGGATTTTGCCTATTTATATGAAAAAAAATCAGCTGAAAATGAGAATGCTAGGGGATTATTCTGCCAAACAAACTGGAGATATTGTATGAAGTATTATATATAGCATCTTGAGTTAGTACATTCTTTAATCATGAACTTGTATGATCTTCCAAAGTCCCACAGTTGCAGAGCAGACATATGAGCAGATTAAATCTTGTCTGTGTACCAGTGTATGTCATACTATTATAACTGTATTGAGGCTTACAGTTTTGGAGAAGAAAAAGTTCTAACTGTACCCTTGTTAATAGTGTAATTTTCCCAGAGCAATTCTGTTCTTTTTGCAGAAGAGCCCAGCCCCTACCTCTCTTCTGCTATAGAATTTCCCTTTCTGTATCTGTAGTAACTAGATAGGCAAGCAGGACTGTGGTTTTGCATTTATGAAGATAAACATGATGATCCTTTGGCACACCAGACTCTCAGTCTTATCAGCCCATTTACTAAATTTGCTGCCACTGAGAGTATGTTCAGCTGAGAAGTCATTTGACATTTCCTTCCTCATAAAATCTTTGTTTTCAAAGACAATGATAGAAAGGAGAAGAAGGCAGGACTGTCAGTCACAAGGAGAAATGTAGAAATAGAAGTAGCATAAGAATGGATTTAGATAGCAGGAGGCAACTGAAAACTAAACATGCAATTTTTCACTTATAAATGACGTAGCTACTACATTATTTGTGATTTCTACAATTCAATATCTATTATTGTGGATTTTTGAAATATGCGGTTTGATACTGTATGGCATGTAAAAGAGATCATAACCTAATGCACAAGTAGCATCTTACTTCTGAGTTCTTTGGCCACAGCAGCTTCTTTTTTATCTGTCAGAAGAAAAGAAAAAGACAAACATATGCATTAGAACATATGTAGGTAAAAATTATGCAGGTGAACAGAAAATTTCAGTGCATGCTTCAGTGCTGCGAAGTGCATTTAGATGATACAGTGAAACTTTTCTGTTTCATGGTGATGTTGTACTAATTTAAATGCAAGAGTAAATGTAACAAACCTGTGTGAAGGTGTATATTTTTTCAGTTTCAGTATAGTGAGATTCAATATATGGTTGAATTACTATGGCTTCCATGTACAAACTGAGCCATGGTTGCACTCCACACACACATTCTCAGGTTTTAGAAATGCAAGGGAAGAACAGAGCTGAGCAATTAAAAACATTAGTCTTCCTACCACTGTTGACACTGTGACACCTCGTTTGGAAGGCTCTGCTGAGTACCTAGCCAAAACTAGTTGCCATGCACTTCCCACATGTCATAACAAACCAAAGATTTAAATCTAAAGTGAGAGAAAGAATCTGAGATGACTCTCCAGTTCAGTCTGGAAGATCCCTGCTAAGATAGGAAGAAGAGATGAATGTAATAGAAGTAGAGGGTACTTCCCTGGATGCTCAAATAACATCCTCTCTAAGGAACAGGGTGCCTGGAATATAAACAGGATAATGCTTCTGACCACAACATATGAGTGATAAATCAATTTTGCTTTTAAATACTAAAACAAGAAATACTTCAGGGCAGAAGCTGCCAAAACAAGCAGCTTTCAAAACCGTGATTTGTATTATTGATCACAATATAAACTTATTTCAATTTCACAGCTCTCTAAATTGCTGTGAAATAGCTGATGTGAGATAAAATAATGCAAGTGACTGCCAAGTATTCTAATAAAAACTCTTCAAAAATTCAAGGGAAAACACATTCCGTTTTGGGTAATATGCTGCTATGAACTGAAATGTTTCTAGGTTAATCCTCAGCTTCCACTAACTCTCTATGAAAGCATGTTTTGCAGGCATTACTTCAAAGTATGATAATTACCACATTTAGATGAAATTAATCATGAAGCAGCTTTCAGACACGTTATCTGGCTAAGGAGCCAATTGAAGCCTTAAAAAAGTGCCCATAGGTTGCCAGATATGGAAATCTTAAAAGGTGTATATTGCAGTGATATGAATCATTTATCACAATAATCTTCTGTAGCTGGAGGATATAAAAAATAAATAAATAAATTGGCAGCACCATTTACAATAACAGACAGGATCTAAATAAAGCCCTCAAGCTCATTCTTTCCTTTTTTCCATACAAGCCATTATTTATTAGGACAACATACTTTAATATATTCTCAAGACATAATTTATGTTAAAAGAATTAATGTGTTTTTTCCATTTTTTGAAATACAAAATACATAGTAAATTTTGTGTAAAAATCTGGCCAGCCTTTCTATGAAGATCTTGATTTATATATATATATATACTTGTATATTATATATATATATATATATAATTTTTCTGCTCTCAAAAAAATAATTATATATATATATACATATATATATATGAGAGCAGAAAAATTATCAATAGCTGATTCAAATAACATATGATAATAAAAAATACAAATGCTTTTATTCTTCTCTTCAAGCCAGGATGCCGAAACTTAGATTGCTAGTACAACACTTACGCATGTAAGATTAAATGACTTACAGAAAATTGTCTAGAGAAGATTTAGTAGGACCTATAGGGATTGTCTGATGGCATGTAACATTTACATCTAGACACATCACACTAGAATTAAATAAATTACCTAGATAAAAAAAACAAAACAAAACAAAAAACAACTGAATAATTGGTTGATCTCATAGAAGGCATAACTTATCCTGACTTCTGAAATCCCAAAATGTAGTTGTTTGCTGTAAGTCACAAGCTGTAGATAACTAATCAATTAAAAAGTAATATATACTTCAACAATTCATTATATTAGGGTAATTAAAACTAGTGAGCTTTTTGCATTATTTGTTTTTGCTTTGCACACGTCTTTGTTTCAACTTTTAAATTAAAAGGCAATATGTGTGGCTAGGGAAGGAAGTTTATATTACGATGAGTTTTCATAGTAATTATTTTTTTCTTAAAAACAACTATGAAAGCAACAAAATCTCTCTGGTATTTTTACTACCTGATTAGTGGTTCTGTTTTTCAGGTGAATTATGAATAGGAATTTCTGGAAAAAGTTATTTCAAATATCACTTCTAGACATCATACAAACATTATCCTGAACACATCTTTGCCAATCAGCCTGGGACGCATAATCTCCAGAGCTTTAGGTTATTTTCCCTTTAAAGCTTCACATCTGGAATCTTGCAACTGAGAAGGTATATATGTATGTCATGAGAATGATGCCTAAACTTCTTGGAAGCAAACTAGCATCATTAAGACATACATAATTTACAAAGGAAAGCATGGTTGTTTTAGTAAGCTTGAATAGAAATGCAGTCAAAGACAATGCAACTATCGGTATTGGTGACTAAACTGCATGATACACAGAAGTAAGAAATTCACTTCTACTGCAGTGTAAAGCAACAATTAACTTCTAATAGACTATGGGGACTCTCTACAGGAGATGAGACTTCACAATCCAGTGCTTCTTGCATAATGGTGCCAAATCTCAGAATACTTTTCAGGAGTTGCTGAAGACCCATTTTATATCCAGGTCTTCTTGAGAGGTTTGCACAGTTGATCCACTTACTCAGAGCTCCAAGAGCATTGGGTAAGTCTGACAACTCTAGACAGTGGCTTTTTTTTTGCAATAGGCTTTGTGGGAACTGTCAGGTCACAGCCCGAACCAATAATTGAGCACCTGGAGAAGGGGAAAAGCCAGCCCAGTGCAGGTGGAAACAATTCACGTTTGTTACTGGAAGTCTTCCCTTTCCTAACCTCATTTAAGAGCTAGTAGCCACACTAGAAGCATCTTTTTTTTTTTTTTTTTTGGAGGGTGCTTTCTTTGGAGTGCTTGGAATGTCTCACTGCTTAGAAAGAGGTATGTATTTCATTCTTTATTGAGGATTGTGACCTCTACTTTTCTTGGGTGATCCTAAAGCTAGTTTAAAGCAACTTCATCTGCTGTTGCTTATCTTTATATGGTCTAAACTCCATAGCTAACAAATTCATTTGATAGCTGTGGAGAACTGTGAAGCACCCTTTCCTGTTTGTAGTTATTCTGTGGAATTATTTGAAGACAGTTATGTCCTGGTCTTCATTCTCAAAAAGTGAATATGACTCTACAAGGTCTGCTTTTCTGACATGAATGAACAGTGTTTTATTTTATCTGCTCATGAAGAATGCTAAAGAACAGTGAATATTTTTATTTTTATTATTATTATTATTATTAAAAAACACCAAATATTTAAACAAATATGATCGGATTATTTTCTTATCTATACAGGATAAAGGGATCACTTTTCAATTCAAGCTAGGAATGAGCATCTGGCAGCCAGCATAGATGTAGTTCAGTGAAACAGAAAAAGCAGTCTTTTTTCTCTTTTAGCACATAGTGATGTCTTTTCCTCAGGCTTCAATAAGCATTCTTTTGAAGTAAACTATCAGTACACAGTAGTTGCAAATGACATCTAAACTGCACATGAGGTGAGGGAAAAAACCACAGCCCTTTAAGAACATATCCCTTTAAGCTCACATAGCACCTTGTCTGCCCTTGAGTCCCTAGGAGGTTCATAATAAGCCATTAGACAAGGATGCCCCAACACTCTACAACAGTGTATGGCTGCTTGAGTTTAAATAAATCCTGAAAATACAGTATTTCAAACATTGCTCTGATATGATTTGTAGGTTCTAAGGTTCAAAAAATCTTTTGGAGATTTTTAGCAATAGAGTTGCTATATAATGTCTATTGTACGTTTGGGAATAGCAGTAGAAATTTAACAGCTCAATTCAACCTGTAATCTCTCTATATAAACATCAGTTCTGGAAACTAAATGGCTCTCAACTTTTCCTCTCTGGAAAGGTTTCTCTGTGCTTTTTCTTCCCTGAAAACTTTCACAGATATATTTAATGTTTAAAACAGTCCTAAATTAAAGGTACTCTTCAGATAAATTAATATTTCAAAGAAAATACATTGACAGCTTTGCTAATGCTTCACTGTTTAAAAATAGCTGCTAGAACCTTATCAAAGAATATGACAGCAATATCATATTTACAGACAGAAACTAATTTCAGCATCATTTAGAAGCTACAGTGTCTGAATTAAACAGCAGATAATGTCCTAATCAAACACCGTGCAACTCAGCAGGTAAGATTTGGGATGCAAGAATTCTGAGGTTGATCTGAACAAAGCACGAAGACCCTGAATAACTACTAGATACTTCTGAAAAACGTGGTTCACTGAATCAAAAACCGAATGAGAAACTCTCATCCTACACCTCACCTGTCAGTGATCAGCTATCTTATCTACATTTTAGCTGATGATCACATAATAAAATGGATTTAATCAAACAACCCTTGTTGGCTAACAGGCTACCCATATCCACAGAAGAATTTTATAATGAAAATGCCTTATAAAATATGACCATGGCATCACTGACTGACTCAAAAGTTTCTAGTAAGTCCTACAGAAACTTGCTTGTTTTATACCATTTGTTTTGACTTAGGTATTCAATTAGGTTTGGAATTAAAAATAGGATAAGAAAACGAATAGGAAAATGAGTGTATAAATCTCAAGAACTGGGGATAATCATCTTGACAAAATGGTATTTTCCAAAGTGCTGGATATCCACAGTAAAAAGCTTCTGGTCTTACTGACCAAAATACAACTAAGAGCACACATTAGAATTCTGGTTCTTGTTTCACAGATGCAATACAATAGAAGAGTTTTAAGATAGTACACCTTCAAAATGTGACAGTTAGCACTCCCTTTGGAGTAAAGCTCAGAAGAGGAAATAATGTTAGCAGGTGGCATTTCATCATTGAGAATTCTCATCATGTGAATGATATACATAATTAAAGTCTCTTAGAGACCAGTCTCAGTACAGCCTGCTCTCAAGCTAGCAGATGTACCAGAATTCAAAAACAACTTATTATGTAGAAAGATTTGCAGTTAATGTGATTTAAGAGAAAGACGCCCTAGATGGCTGAGTATCATGAAGTTAAGAATGAACATATAGTAGTTCAAAGCAGCATTTTAAAGTCCTCAAATACATTGAGATGTACTATGGTCAAGCATTTATTTTTCTTTCTAATTTACTGGAAGTCATAAATTGTTGTTGTTGTTTGTTTGTTTGTTTCATACAGAATAGTATAAATTTTAAGTACAAGTCCGACACTGAAAATTGTTTACTTCTGACCTTCCTCTTAAAATTGTTAACTCTGCTGAATTCTATTTTATATATATTTGTTGATATTTTAACTCAAATTTTATAGTGTTAACAAAGTCACTATCATCTTAACCACACCTCACAGTTTTGGGGTGTATTAATTTTTATTTTAATTTTGATCACTTCTGAAAAAACAGATCCCTGATATAGTAGCAATTTTTCAGATTGCCTGAACTTTCTGTTTTAAAGTGCATGTTTTATGATAACATCTTTCAAAATTTCATATCACAGAGAATTAAAATAGTATTGTTTCTTCTTTTCAGTGGATCAATAGCTACAAACGATCTATCTAAATTGCACTTGCTAGGATTCTTTTGTCAACATTCTTTTCTGAAATCCTAAAATTCGATATTGGCATAAAATAACTGTTCAGAAATACCAATACTTCACCCATGTGGAAGAGTCTTTATTTGTACTAGAATTTGGTTTTGTTCCCTGCTTTAATCACTGGGCAAGATACCAACATATGTTGCATGACAATTACTGAAAAAGATTCTCCTTAACTCTTCAAAACATTTTTGTTAAGTGTGAAAAATTCTATCATCTTTGTAGTCTCATTGACCTCTTCCTAAATACAAAAAAAGTATCTGAGTAATCATAGAATAGAGTTATAGAATCATAGTAGTAGTAGACCTAATAGCTACCCCTTCTGCAGAGTTAATGTTCAGAAGATGTTACAAGGGGAGATTGGTAAGTCTCATGCTGCGGGTTTTGTGTTTAAACCTCTCCAGACAGGACACCAAGAGAAGGAGAAGTGCAGAAAACATTACTGTTTCCAGGCAGAACTGAGAGGAAATGGAGCTACTTTCAGGTAAATTCAAGGTCTCTGAAGTTGCATGGAACTAGATTATAAGAATGGTAATGGGGGGAAAAAAACAACAACAACAAAAAACAGGATAAAAAAGGGTTTGAAGAATTTAGGTTTATGAAAAAGCAGCTCATAAACATTCCTGGTGATAGCAATTCTTTAAAATTCTGACAGATCATTAATATTTATTTCACAGATTGTTGTGGAAGGGGTCATTTTAAATTTTTAAAATTTGTGTCTTCGGTATTTTAGAAAAATACTTACTTAACATAAAATAAATTACTTTTAGGCACATTTTAATGAATCATCAAATATTTAATCTCCTTTTCTCTATATGAGAAACATATTTCCTTGAGAAAAGAATGTTAAGATATTATCCATTTATTTTAAGTAATGCCAGCAGTTGAAACCTGGAAGGTATCAGAAAACCTAGAAGATAATGGATAAATTATTTATAAACAGAATTTTGATCTTTTATCATTACTGACTTATTATCTAAACAAAGCTAAACAGTAATTTAAAAAATAAAAAAGTTTAAAATATAATTCAGAGTAGTTGGATACCTGTATCCTTGTACTATCATGTGTGACAAAGGAGTCCTAATAATAAATTTCACCTCAAAGAAATTCCTCAAGATTGATTATTTTTTGAAAAAAATTATTTCAAAGACTCAAAAAAGTGTAGAGAGAGGCATAAGCAAACAAGTCATTCAGCTGCATATGTAGTAAGAAACATTCTGCACTTTAGGAACAGCCGACTTCCACTGTGCAAGTGACTCATGGTTCCACTAATTACTGATTTCTCCTTTCTACTTTATAATTGCTGGAATGGATTCTGTTTCCCCCACTGCAAAGCAGGTGCAGACATGTTCTATTGCCTTCTGAATTCATCAGGAATGATTTAAAAAAGCAAAACTATAGAGCACGATATGAAAGCAGTCATCCGTACACAGGAAGCTGTAAGTGCACTTAATTACACATGCTGCAGTCATTTAGGGAAAAAGTAATGGTTTTTCTGTAGCATATGCAAGCAACAGCATTAATTCCTAAAATTTCAGAATCAGGTCTTTTCCTGGAATAAACTGACATTTGAATTAGTGGAAATGTAACAGCTGAAAATTTTCTTCAGAATTTTTAGCTTTTCTTGAAAAAAGATGGCAAATATACTCTCTCTGCACCTTTCTTAAGAAAGACCTGCACCCCTACTTCATTAACTATTCACAAAAGGGTATTTTTAGTCATAATAGGCTTTGTTAAGTGTATCCATGCTATGCCTTCTTCTGAAGCATCTTTACTTGTTAACACATTTCAGTTTCTTCCATTCTGCTGGATAAAGGACTGCTGAGATAGCATCTGTAGACATAGGACATAGATGTATTTTACTTCTGAACATGGATACAGTCAGCACCCTGAAGCTGAGGATAGGGAAATCTTGAATAATGTAATGTCCATACGTTCATCTTTATAGGTGTCACACTACGCTGGTCACACTCTTGTAAGTGAAGCAAAATCTATGAGAAAGCAACCTCGTGAAAAATCTACGGCAATCAATCTAAAAATCAATTCATTTATCACCCAAGCTATGTATAGCTCTACCACTTAAGAGCATCTGCCGTGTCTATTATACAAATCATTCAATAATACTTCATCTGACTTAGTCTCTCAAAGTGACATATGGCAAAAGCACAAATTTGTCTCTACTTCTTGAAAAACAGGTGATGAGAACAAGCAAGGCCATTGTGAACATTTAATGAAAGGTTAAACAACCTTAACTAGGAGTAAAGCACAAAAGATGACATATTATAAATCATGGATATTGTTGGTCTATGAACTTTCCTAAGAGAAATGCATCCAAGGGATGGAATCACACTTCAAAAAATGTCATGGAAGACTTTATAAAAATATCTATTAGTTGAAACCTAGTGAATAAATTAGGTCTTAATTTCATGGTCAGAAGAATACAATTTTTCATTTAACAATTGAAGTGAATGAGAAGAAAAAAAATCTGCCTTATCCAAAACATCAAAGATTTCCACCAACTTTATTTAGATGTCCATGAAGCCTTCAATTTTTCCTTTGAACATCAACAGAAAATTGATAGCGGTATGTAGGTATGTCATCACCACCTGATAATGTGTCTGTGCATGGATGTTTCACATATAACAATAATCTTAAACATCAGGTGTGCTGACTCAGATGTGCACTTTATTTTAAGGGAACAGATCTGTTTCCCTACATTTAAAAGATTAACTTTTTGTTGTTTGAGACATAGGCATATTCTAATCCTGTTATCTCTGAATGTGACTAGAAAAATAAGCATTACATTTATCTCCAGAATAACATAAACAGAGTAGATGCTATAAATTATATTCTTTAATTAAAACTATGCCCCCCTTGCACAACACAGGTACTTGTTTGAAACTCCAAAGGCAAAATGATTGTTTGATTACCTGTGTGGTATTTAGATTGAATAAGTATCACCTCAAATTTGATATTTATTCTATTATCTAGATTTCTAATATTGTCTTTCTCCAAAACCTTCTTTACAATGACACTGAAAATAAGATAGTCGTCAGATGCTAAAATGATGTATCTGCTTTACTCAAAGAATGTTAACTCATCTTGTTAACTCATCAAAATGTTTGTAGTTTAAATGCAAACTTCCTCCCCTTTGTCTTTATTTACTGAAAGTCTCACATTTCTACTTCTTTGCCAGCAAGATATTACCACCATTTTCCTTTATCCTTCTTTGTTAATTTGCAGTCAAAGATGGAAAAGAACGAACAATATTCAGCATAGCTTTGAAAGCACTTAACTCATGGGTGTTAGTAAAAGCTGAACCACTGAAAGGTGCTTAAAATTTATTCATCTGCTGCTAATATTTCTTGGGCAGAACAGCTCATTTAGAATCACAGAATGGAAAAGAATAATCTGAGTTGGAAGGACCCTTAAAGGTCACCTAGTCCAACTCCCATGCAGCGAACAGGGCCACCTACAGCTAGATCATGTTGCTCAGAATCCTGTCCAGCCTGACCTTGAGTATGTCTGGGGATGAGGCATTCACCACCTCTCTGGGGAACTGCCCTAGTCTCACCATTCAGTGTCTCACCACTCTTAAAAAATTTCTTCCCTATATCTAGTCTAAATCTCCCCTCTTAATTTGAAATCATTCATCCACAGTCAATTGCAATGGAAAATCAATTATGTTGAGCCAGTTGTTACTTTAAGGTGAAGGAGAAACAAGGGAAAGGTAAAACAAAAACTTGTTTCTACCTCTTTGTCTCTGTATTTCACTTCACTTAGAGTTCTTGAATACTTGACTTAAAGGGTGTAAGTAGTTGGTCTTAGAATAAATAACATAAGTATTACTATTCTCACTCTTTCAATAGGTAATAACATGTAATATTTTCAGAACCACCACAGTGACCTTGCCTCCTCTGTACTTTTTTCAGAAGTGGTGGAGGTTTTTAGGAGCTCAGTTCTCACAGAAAATCAATGGGAGTTATGTGCCTGGCCTACTTTGATGTGTTTGTAAATCCCACTATGGGCCACACTGCATCTTTAGGCACCTAAAGATCTTTGAAATCATGTTGTCAGTCATTGCTGAAGATGGAGCTTAGGATTCAGAGTCCACTGAGGGCTTTGAGACTTTCACGTTAGGATATACAGGACATCTCTTGAACTACCTTTTGTCTTTTTTCAGGAACAGACTCCCTTAGCATCTAGTCATACAGAGACCATGGCAATTGCTTTTCTGCTTTGTTTGTACTGCCCCACACTATGCTCTTACTTTTGTTCTTCTGTCTTGAGAGATATAATTTGATTTTCACTAAGTAGTTATTTTTGTCTCTTGATGTTTTCTGGAAATATCAATTAAAAAAGAAGACTCTAATTTTTAATGAAAAAGTGAATATTTAATAAATTTCTATGAATTATGTGCTTCATCTTGCAAAATAAGGTAGAAGGGAATTCCCATTCTTCCAGGGAACTTGCAAGATGTGTCTCCAACTGCATTTCTTCACTGACTCTCCACTGGATTCTCTGTTGGCTTGTCATGTGTATCTCTGAGACTGTACATGTATAATGCTCAGGGCTAGAATAAGACATCACATTATCTAATCTGACATTTTGTTGCTGAGACTCCTGTATTTCAGGTAGTTACTTTTTCAGTGGATGCCTATCTTCTACTAGGTAAACAATCCTCTTCTACTCAGTCCTCTTCTATGGAAATCAAGGAAAGCAAAGCTGTGCTAGTTTATCACTCATAGTGTAGAGAACATGTACCTCATTTCAGTCTGGAGCCATTCAGCTTCAGCTTCCAGTTATTCATACTTTGTTTAAAATTTTCTACAAGTCTAAAGCAGCTGCTGCAGGAGGAATCTCTTTTCTCTGCGAGTTCTTAGTACACATAGTAAGTCATCCCTTTTAAAATATAAAAATACCTCCCTCTATGATGAATATCCTTAATTTATAAATCACTTTAGTGATATTTTTCTATTTTCTGTCCAGTTCAGACACCACATTTACATCCAGTCTCTCTAGTGCCTTCCACACAGGTGACATGTGGCCATGGCCGTTGTTCCCTGTTGCAAGGTTCACAGGTGAATACTGAAAATTCACAATTGTAGCAAAGAAAAAGTAACCAAAAAACAAAAACAAAAAGACAAAAACCAAAAGCCAATCAAACAAGCAAAAAAAAAAACCCACAACCTCGGCTTGCCGTTTACCTTGTCAGTTTTAAAGATATTCTGCAGATGTAAGTGTAAATGGTAATATAATGCACGAGGCGTTAAGGAATTGAGCCCTGAGGTTAGAGAGACTATATTTGGGTGTCATGAGAGAATATAACTCTGAGTAATGGGATAAAATTAAGCAAGTGAAAATTTAGGCAGACTAGAATGAAACACTTCTTAACTGTGAGAGATCTATTAGGTTGTAGAATAATCTGTGAGAACTATGGAGGTCTGGCTACAAACCGAACTGGATAAAGCACTTGAAGATATTCTGCAAGAAATTATCCTGCATTACCAAGAGGAAGGATTAGATGACCCCACAGGTCATTTCCATCTCTACTTTCTGTTATTTTTTTTTGTACAGAGCCCCACAAATAGGAAATTGTTAGCAAAATCATGAGATGGAAATACAGCCTGTCAGGCAAAGAAGAGTGAATAACATCACCTGCTCGTGATGGTTATGCAGGAATCCTAATCCAGCATTTCTGTGTGTTAGAAAATGCAACCATAGCTGAAGGCTGCATGCTTAGTTTGTGTCTGAAAAGAGGAACATCTACAATGAAAAAATGTCAGGAAACAGCAGGTGAGCTATGAATAGGAACCAGAAGAGGAGGAGGAAGAAAGAAGCAGGATGGGCTTGAGAAGCATAATTGTGTCATGAACAAATTAGTCAGGAATGAATCAGCATGTTGTGCAAGGGCTGAAACCTAAAGCTCCAGTGAACCAGCTGGGAAAAGTAGAATTTTTTGTAGGCTCTGGTGTATAAGCATTGATTCATATAATAGTAATACCATATTGAAGGGCTGAGACTGTAGCCAGTGTCTTTGCTGGTCTTTGTACAAACACACAGCAAGGCGAGCTGTGTCCCACACAGAGACCTATATATGGATGAGTGAGTTAAGAGCAAAAGCTGTCAGGAAAGCTTCAGTAATAACCGAAGGAAAGACCACACATAGTTCTAAGGTTTGTGTGTGTGATTTAAAATGATTTGTTCCTAAATTTGATTTGAACATTTTCTCACTGTTCTCCCTTAATTTTTACCGTTACAGATTTATTTTATCAGCATGAGGAATCACTAGACAACTTGTTGTGTATTATTTCTGATACTTAATTTTTCATTTATTTTCTCCCAGTCTTTTCAAACCTAGATGCAAATGAATATGAATTACAGATACCTGTTCTAGGTCTAGCTGAAATGGAGTCAGTTTTCTTCACAGTAGCCTCCCATGGTGGTATGTTTTAGACTTGTGGCTACAACAGTCTTGGTAGCGCACCAATGTCTTTGCTATTACTGAGCAGTGGTTGCAACGCATCAAGACATCAAGACTTTCTCTGCTGCAATGCTTTTTTTTTTTTTTTTTTTTTTTTTTTCTTTTTTTCTTCCCTTTTCTGCCTCTCTGCATCAAGTTATGAAAAATCTGGGAAGGACACAGCCTGACTCAAGTTAAGTCAATATTCCACACCATATGAAAACATGCTCAGGCAAGAAAGGTTGAGGTAGAGGAATAAAAGATAGAAAGCTCTTCTTACAGTGTGCTCATTGCTCAAAGTCTGGTTGGGCAGTGATCAGCTCACTGGAAGGTGTTGTATGGCTGCCTCAAAATCTTTCATTTTATTTCTTTTTCTTTAACTTCTTAATAAGTCTCTATCTTGACCTATGCATTTTCTCACTGATCTTTTCCTGTTGTCTCCCCTGTCTCATTGTGGGGTGGGGAAGTGGGCAAGTGAGAATCTGGGTGCTTAGGTACTGGCTATAGTCAGCCTGCCACTGTGTCCTTTTTCATTAATAAATAAAAACTAAAAAATAAAAATAAAAAAAGTTTACAATGAATCACACAAAATCCTTCTCTCTACATGTTAGAACAACTGCTGTAAAAATAGACCTGGGCAGTACCTAGAAATGTACCTCAGTTTTACACCACTCCGGTTTTTCCTTTTTCTCCTACTTTCCCAGTTAGATAGAAGAAACTGTGAATAAACCTGTTTTATTTTCTGTTCATGACCAATCACTTCCAAACTAGCTTGGGTTATCTTGCTCTGACTTCACACCTCGAATCTGCCTTTGGTAGCAGCCTAAACTGAGACAGCTGCTACATCCCACTTACCCTTGCAGATCTAAAACTGGGGTTCTGAAAGCACAACCCCACCCCACCCCTCCGTCTGCTGGCATCTATCATGTGACATCTTTCTCATTAGGCAACATGAAACGCATGGCAGTGTCCATGCTGGTGAGAGCATACTGAAAGCTGTCAACACTTAAGCTAAACATGCAGCTAGAAGCGAGCAGGGCAGAGTGGGGAGTTTCCAACCCTGCTCAAGACACAACAAAGATGTATTCCTATGGATCTGTGCAAGCACAGCAAGTATGAGATCAACATCTGATTCCAAGACAAAAGCATTACATCCACTGCAGATGGATTCACTCAAAGCACTTCAGGTATTGTGCTGTGCATCAAATCCTCTAAATGACTGGGTATGTGAACTACAAAATTGTTATAAGTAATATTTTAATAGGTCTGGAAGTAATGGTCCTCTAAAATAGTACTTCTGAGAATGGTGTAAAACCTGAATGACACTGTAAGGCCTTTCCAGAGATTACAGCAATAAGATAAGGAGCTAGATGGAATAAATAAGACGTACATCATTTTATCAACGACTTTTTAATATATCCATATTTGAAATCAAGCAATAAAAAACATGCAGACAGTATAAAATAAAAAGAGAATTGTCCACCAGATGTCGCTAGCTCTTTTCTTATAATAGAACTATTTATATCAAATCTGAAAGGGTAAAGTTTAACAAAGAAAGTTACAAAATTAAATGCCTTTTCTATTTCTTCTTTCTTGCTTGCTAAGACTGGTATTTAAAACAAAGCAAACACAACTGATGGCAATACAACTGCAGTCAATCCATGCAAAAAATCCCTGAGAGCTGAGAGTTTGTATTTTTTCATGGCTGATTATCTCCACTTTGGTCTGCCTACTCTGTACTGCAACATTGACTGAACATAGACTTCACCCTCAGCTACATGATCTCACTGAATGACAGAATAGCAGGAGTGACCTAGCTATCCTGGTTGTTTGGCAGTTACAAGGAATTGTTTTCAATTTTTATATCTGAGATCGACTTTTAGTTTATTTTCTCATAAAAGCAGAGTGAATTTCCCTGACTGTTATAGTGACTCTGTATCTTTGTGTCTGTATCTTTAGCTCCATTGCAACTTTTTCTGTTCAGGGGGCAAAGATTTACTTAGTATGTAAGTGAGACATCACCAGTTCCCTCCTCTCCTAACACTGTGAAACATATGATGCCATATCATACCTCACAGATGCATCCACAACACTGGATGAGGAAGTGCTGCAACTTAGCTCCCTTTTTTAGACAGAGATTGCAGTAGTCCTTTATAGGGCTAAGATGAAAGCCCTTGGACTACTGGAATCATACAAGCACTGTGAGTGGGTGAGTAGAACTGCACAACACAACCCTAACTTGTCTTATTTCTGTCAAGGAGAACTCATCAGAGTGGTTGATACCTGGAAATAAAAAAGGTGTCTGGAAATTTGGGGTGTTTAATCCAGCTACCGCTGATTTGGTGCTCAGAAGATATGTATTACAGACTCAGTGAAAATCTGGCCTGAGTGACATAATTAGACCTGAATTTATGTTTGTAGAAAGTGAAGGAAAAGGCACTAACTACCTTTGCAAAGGAGTTACAGGATTTATAACGGGAAAATGCTGCTCAGGATCTAGGTATTTTTACAACCATTATTACCTGAAATTATGAAGTAGTAACTGGAATGTAAGATCATCAGTGACAGCTGAGCAGAGCTTTAGTTAGGAAATGGTGTAAAGATCCAGGGTGACATTTTCTGTGTTTTATCTGCTCCCTTATTACCTATGCTATTTCTTGTGAGAACAAAACAAAATGGGAAAGAAAGAATCAAAGGCAAATGCTTCTCAGGAACTTCATGAATTTTCAGAAGGAGCAGCAAAGCTCTGGACTACTGGGTCCATTAGAGGACAATCTTCAAGCAAACTGTGAGTATCTGAAGAACACCAAACTTCACATAATGTTTCCATTAAATAAAGTCTGATCTAATCTCACTAGCAGAATTACATTTTACAAGCTCACATAGTAAGCAAAATACAAGAATGAAAGAGGGAAACACCTCTTTCTCTTACTTCATTTCTTGTTTGTTATTTATGAACCAGGATACTTTGAGCAACTATTCCCACCTTCACAATGATACTCAGTCACATTTCAGGGTTTCACTAAAAGTTAGAGGCCACGTTTACTTCCACCCCAGGCTAGTGCTTCTTCTAAAAGCCCCAGTTTATCCAGGAGTCTGAGCACCAAAGTTTTGGAAGAGAGGCTCCTATTTCTTTCAGACTGGAGGCTGAATCCCACTGATCTGAAGCATCCTTCCAACTGTGGAGAGCCAGGCAAAATTATCTCTCTGCTCAGGCTCAACATGTCCCATCACAGGGATTTGGAGATGTAGCTTCCTCGTTATCCCGAATATCTCTGGATAGAATTTCTTAAAATGTTTTAAAGTGTGACTGCAGACCCTTGTGTCTGACAATTATGTTTGTTTAAGCAAGACCTCTGAGTTTGTAACAATGGAATTATCTATTTTTCAGGACAATTAACACAATGTTTTTGTACTAGCTGAAGGTCAGAGGATTAATGTGGTTTTATCTACAGTGCATTTTTAAAAGCTAATTAAGAATCATTCAGTTCATTTTGTACTAAAGACTGAGAACATTTCACATTAGATGACTCTTGCTCGTCTACAGCAACAGGAGGAAAGAAATGGAGGGAGAGAAGCACTGAGAAGGAGTGAACTGGTATGCAAATAAACAAATACATTACACAGATGCAGCTAATGAAGTGCAAGAAAAAAACTCTAGTAAATTGTTTCCTGGACAAAAGGGCTAATCTAAAGCATTAATCAGCAAAAATATTCAGCATTTGCTGGGGAATTATGAAGCATTTATTGTTAGAGGAAGAGAAGATGGAGAGGAAGAGAGGGGAGCGCTGCTCTGAGAGCATTATTTTAGAAAGGTTTGCATCACCCACTGCTTATGAGGAATCCCCACTTCTTCCTTGTGTTTGCATCCAACAGTGTAGTCTGTGCACAGCACCAAGGAGATCACTTGACTAATGGGTCAGAAGTGAGGCTTCCAAGAGGCTGTGCATGGAGGTGAGGAGCAGGAGAAGGAGTATGCATCAAGAGGGCAGCTCCTGGCAGCAGCACTGCTTTCTGACACAGGGACGGAAACAGGTGGTGGCAAGGAGGCAGCATGCTCCTCAGCTCTGTGTACCTCAGTGTTTGGGGAGACCAAAATGAGGCAGAAAACCAGAGACATTCAGGGGTAACATAGTGGCTTGAAAACCATCGGAAGTTTATTAGGACCACAAAAAATGGTCCAAGGGATGGGGCACCTTTCCTACAAGGACAGGCTGAGGGAGCTAAGGCTGTTCAGACTGGAGAAGAGAAGGCTGCAAGATGACCTGATAGCAGGCTTTCAGTATCTAAAGTGTGTGTGTGGGAGGGGTTAAAAATGAAGGACACAGACTCTTTTGCAGAATCTTTTCTGATAGGACAAGGTGAAATGATTTCCAACTGAAAGGGGGGAGATTTAGACTGGATATAAGGAGTAATTTTTTTACAATAGGGGGTGGTGAGGCACTAGAACAGGTTGCTCAGAGAGGTGATGGATGCCCTATCCCTGGAGACAGTCAAGCTCAGTCTGCACAGGGCTCTGAGCAACCTGATCTAGCTGTGGATGTCCCTGTTCATTGCAGGGGAGTTGGACCACATGGCCTGTAAGAGACCTTTCCAACTAAGGATTCTGTGATATTAATACAGTGGCCACTGTGTAGCCTTTTAATGGGAAAAGTTAAGAATATGGAGAGCCATTTCTGCTCTCTTGCTTCTGGATATTTATGCTGCTGATTAAGCACTCTAAGGTTCTTTCGCTGTGTCTGCCCAAAGCACATAAATTCTATCAGACACGGAGGCATCTCCTTTCAAAACTGGGCTATGCACCACTATTCTGTTATCAAATGTAGCAATTATTTCAGGCTTAAAACCTTTTAGGGATAACAATAGGTACTGCCAATCAAAGCTAGAAAATACACACGGATTCAAAGAGCAAACTGAATGAGGAATTACAGCAACATGTGTAGCAAGAATATATTATGGCTTACCATCCTCTTACACAAAGGCTAGCAACCTACAGAGCTTATAAAAAGGAGAGAAATGTGCAGAAGTCTTGGTTTGTCTAATTTGTGTCTTTTTAGCATTGGTAGGATGACTCATTGGATTTAGCAACAGCTTGTGAAAATGAACATATTAATAACTTTGTGCTGCAGCTATGTTATAAAATGTAATATTTTAAAATTCTGTATTCTCGAATGAAATGTGAACTTGGAAGTAGGATACAGTTAGGGGAGACATTTGAATTGTCACCTTATTTTCTTTTTAAGTCTGTGCTTATATATTTAAATATGTAACTTGTGAAAGGCTATTCCCTTTTGTTTCGCTCCCTCCCTCAGTGTGCCTCCTCCTACCATAGCAGATTAAATTGTACTTAAATATGGGGCTGCCAGTACAGTACTTCATAATATCCAATGTTGTTTTCTGTATTTTTATTTTGTATTAAGCATAAATTAACATACATGTTACATACATACATAGATCATACATGACAAAAAGGCAAATAGGTGCACATTCAGATTTGCATATATAATCTACAGTACTAGTAAGCAATGGGATAAGTGTCATTTTGCATTTTTATAAAGTTCAACAGATCTGAACAATTAGATAACGTAGCATAAGGCTTTGAGAATGTAGCAACAACAGCCTTAAATCTTTCAGTCTTAATTTCATCCTTTTTCCAGAATTACTCTACTCTACAGAAAGACTCATTTGTGTTCTGTATGACCTGGAGGAGATTATGTAGAATATATTTGGCAAAGTAGCAAGCAGAACCAGTGTCTTTAGGTATTAAAAAGATTACCTAAACCACTAGACTGACCCTTTCATTTCTGCATGATTTTAATGAGAATTGATTTTAATGAGACAGCTTAACAGCTGTGTACCTTACTGGAGATATTTTTGCATTTGTACATTGAATCTGCTCTCAAATGTATTGAAATAACTGAAAAGAAAAATTACAGCTATCTTAGATCCAAATGTTAATTTCCAGTCTGATTGAAATTCGAATTTTTCAATATTAAATACCATAAAACACCATGGATCAATTCAAGGACACTCACTAACTTTATTTTGTACTTAAAAAAAATACATTTGAAGCATGGAGGAAGTCTCAGAAAAATAACTGCCTATTTTCTACTACAGTGATTTGATATGTAGATGTTACTATTTATTACTTAAAATGATTTGAATTTGTGAAAAAAATCATGTAAAATTCAGTGTACCCCATTCAGTTTCTCCCTATCAAGCACTCTTTTGAACTGCTTCTTCTTTGACTGATTTCATGTCCAAAACATTTTTTCTAATGTTTTTGTAAAAAATCTAATCTCACAAAAATGAAAATTGTGTGTATAGTCTGTATATATATATATATATGCACATATGTAATATGCATAAAATGCTACATATATTTTATGTAATGTAAATACAGTATACACATAGCTAAAATATACTGTGATGTACATATCTACTTCTAGTTTGGATTCTTAATTGATAACGAATTGTGAGCATAGCTATCTAAAAAGATTTAAAACTAAAAGTGCTCAAACTAACCAGTCAGATGTCTGTTGCAGAGAAAGCATACTTCATCTTCTTACCTGCTTTTTTAATTCCAGGGGTGGCTGTCTTCTCTTGAGCTTTCTCTTTTTTTCCTTCTTTTTCTAAGATTTAATCAAAGAAAGTCATTTGATAAGTTATAACTCTGAATCATACACTCAAATATGCATTCAGCCAAACCCTGGTGAGCACATCCTGAAAAAAAAATTACCTTATTTGGGAGCTTAACTCAGACTATTCCCTTATAGCACTTGCACCTGACTAGTCACAGAGCAATCAGCTGAAAATGAAAATTAATCAGCATGCATCAACTATGAATGATTTTGACCCTCAATAATTCATCAAAGGCTAGGCGAAAATCATCAGTGCATGAATGTAGTACCTTTTAGCTTAAGTTCCAGTAGCAATGAAATCGTTAATAAATAATAAACGACATAAATATTTTTCCATCAAAGAAAATTCCTAATGGATTTTAGATGCTTTCTGGGAATGAATAATCCAAAATATTATTCAGATGAATAATAAAGCTTTGCAGTTTGGTCACTATAAGTTTTGATTTTGATTATGTTTAAAAAAAAAAATAATAAAAAATCAACAAATCTCGCTACCAAAAATTTGTTCACAGTAATCCAAGTGATATACAGAGTTCAGTATATGGCAGTACCTTTGTATACTGTTATTTATAAGGTCTCAATTAAATTGTCTAACAAGCCCATATATGGCCACCAATTGTGATTTTTTTATTTTTCAGGAAAAGAGTTCAGAGAATATCAGTCATTAAACTCATCAGACATCAGATACTGAAGCAGCAGTAACATGCAAATGTTGATTAAGGAAATAAAAGAAGAGCAATGCAGAGCCAGAAGCATACGACTAACCTAGTCAGAAACAGCAGGATTTGATCTGGGAGGGAATAAAAGCTGAATGAAATCAATAAGAAACATTACCAAATCATACCTTTCTTCTTAGTTTCAGTGGTAGTCCTCCTTACATCCATCATTTTCTTTTCCTCCTTTGTCTCTAAAGAAGGAAGATAAGTTTGACTATTTACATACATGTATAGGCATGTTTATATATGTATGTATGTATATAATGTATATAATCTGAGAAGAAAATTCTTGAATTACTGTAATAGGTACTAGATTTGATAAGCTGGTCACTTATTTAGGAGTTTAATATCAGCATTGTAGAAATACAGCTTGCTTTTCAGAGAATAAATGTGAAGTTAAGGATAGAACTGAAACTAGTACATAAATCTGATACTTACTACAGTAAATACTAATTCAAGAAATCATGCTCATTATCCTGGTAGGAGTTTATTATGGTGATTCAGTAGCCATGCACCTGTTCTGCCGAAGTGTTTCTTTATAAAATCTAACTTAGTGGCAGCAAAACATAGATGATACTTGGGAATGGATACGTAATGCCATGAAAAGCCTACCCACATAATAAACCTTTATAACTCTTTTAATGAATTGAATCTTTGAAACTGTCATTACAGGACTTCATGGAGAATTGCAGTTAAAATATCATCTACAAAAGAAAACAATTCATTTTTATACATCATCTGCCTCTATTTTGTCAAATAATTGAAAAGATGCAGAAATAAGGATAAAGTTTTTGCTTTTTTAACAAAAAGCTACAACAGTGCAATTACTTATTCCATGAAGGTTATTAATTAGAAAATTGTGATTTCAGCAGGGTAAATAAGGAAGTTACAATTCTTTTTTTTTTTTTTTTTTCCAGGAAATGAATCCCCATTTAAATGGGGAAGAATACAAAAGTGCCAGAATAGCTAAATTAAATACTTTTTTATTTTTTAACTCTTTATCCACACAGAAAAATTAAAATTTGTCATCTTCATGTTGTGCTGCATAGCTTAGGATGCTGATTTAGTTCATGGAATTACTTTTACTTTTGTGATACTTTACAAATGTGGATAAGAAAGCAAGCTTTATTTACATAAAAAAAAAAAAGGGCACAAACACAAGAGCATAGGCTTGTGAGAGTCTTCTCTTGAAAATTATTTAAGGTGTAGGAATATTTCCTGAAGCCAAGAAGCAATTATACTATCATCCCTTGCATAAATTAACATGAAGATAAAGGAAAAATGAAGGAACTTACTTTTCATTTCCCCAGCTACCACAATAGACATTTATTCTTTGTGAAAAAAATATGTACAGAGTATGAAAAAAATTAATTAACATGCTGCTCAGTGTGCTTCTTATGCCAATATGAGTGTATTCTTGATAGAAAAAAAATGATATTTTTATAGAGTACATGAATTTCACAATATGTCCATGATGGTTTCATGAGTAGTTATTTTGCTTACCATGGAGTGGGTTTACCAGTATCCTGGTTCTCCTCTAACCATACTTCTGCTGAATTTCTGTAGGTTCATTTTAAGCATAATATTACCGCTTTTCATTTCTTTCTTTTTTGAAACATATTTCTCAATGCATTTCTCTGCCATTGTTATGATAAAATGAAGCAGAAAATCATTGTATGCATTTTTCAGAATACTTTTCCCCATATTTTGTGTTTAAATCTACTTGCTTAATCTGTGAGCATACTGGACTTCAGGCTTCAGATTCCTTTGTGTTGTGAGTGCACTTCATGGTACTCAGGTTTCTTAAGTACATACAGAGTGTTTGGAGATTCTTTTGTTTGGTATATTTTAATATTCTTCTTATTGTCTAGTTCTAGGGTTCCCTGAGTTTCTGTCTCTCACTCTGAGACACTGTTCCAGAAACCCTCACTAGAGATCACGGACATCTCAAAAAGAAAATACTCTTCTGCCTTAGATTTCACAATAAACAGTTTAATAACTTCACTTTCTTGTGCTACATACTATTTTTAGTGTTTCCTTTCTGCATGTAGTCAGCTTTTGTGATTTCTAAAAAATAGTTTGTTTACTAACTCCTCCTGATTGAACTGAAAATGTTTAACATTTGAAGCCTCTCAGTTACTGTCAGAAAGAAAGCTTCTTTCTACTTTCTTTCCTCTAACCTTTATTCCTAGTAGCCACAGAGTGAATTACTACTGGTATTTCTGTGTTTTCTCTTCCATTTTTCTCCCCTGTTCTGGTGGAACAGCTGATTAATTGTTTTTGCTTCAAGGTATTCCAATTTCCAGGTGGTGCACAGGATGCACTGTAAGCCTTAAGTCATCGCAAACAGAAAAACTCTTTTTAATCAGAGACCTTTTCTTCCTTTGCCTGTGCAGTGTGTCACAAGCTTCTGGGGCTCAACCGTGTCACAATAAATCTTATCTGAATATCACAGAAAGTTTTGGAGCTGAATGTGTTTTGAGAGCTATGAACTGAGACATAGAGCTTTGAGAAACAGAACTTTCAATAGTAGACTTCTGGGGGGTAGTAAGGACTTATGCTGCAATTAACTTAAAGAGCAAAGAGAGTATATCCCTGGCTGCAGAGATTTTATTGCTGACTTCTTCCACCAATTAATTCAGATGATGTAATTTTCTAATACGAGGCTCTTAAGTAAAAATGTTCAGAGAGCCCAGCGAGCCTAGTGGTATCTCTACCTGTTATGAATCTTCTAGAGGATGTTTACAGAGAGTTATAAAAGGACTGTGGCTCCTAGTTTCCACTAGTGCTGTTCAATGTCATGCTTAATCTTGGTCAAAATCTCACAGAAATCAGTTTCAGGACTTCCATCACATTTTCAGTTGCATCTAGCCCCATCGATGCCCCTATACTTACTGCTGAGAAAATTTTATGTAAATGAAATGATAAATTTGTAAGTGTGCATTATATAAGGAATTATTTATGATTTAAAGAAGAAGTTCCATTTCTTGAATAAATTTATTTCCCCTTAGCCTGAGTAGTTCACCTTTAGAATATGGCACATTAAGTGTATATTTAACACCAGTAAAAATAACAATTTCTAAAACAGTAAATGCAGTGGTATTCCTCTAGATACGTACACAGCTATACTAAGTGATAAAGCAAATAAATAAATAGGAAATTTGACAGGTATTTTGCACTATAAGCTATAAACTCCCATTAATTGAAAGTGACTTTTTTTGTTAGAAGTACAAGTAACAGGACTATACAACTCTATGGATCAGTGACATAAAGAAGGATCATCATATGCATAAACACTGGGTTACATAAGAGAGCACAAGGTGTTTCTGATGATTCAAGATTGACTACAAAATGAATTCAGCTGTCATAGACTTTTGAAATAACTGCTGTTATCATTATTGTTACTTTTAGCTGATAATGCAATTAATACTATTTTTTTTTTCCCCAACACTTTTTAAAACCTGCAGTACTTTTTCAAGTGTGAAAGTGAGGTATTAGCTGATGGCAGAGTATAAGGCAGTAGAATTAATCAGCAAGTCAAGCAATGGACTTTGCATTTAGACAGTTTATTTCATAGAATCTATGTAAAATTGAGCTTTACAACAAGGAGGAAACTAATTAATATAAGATTCACTTAAAGCAGTTATATGCTTTGGTAATTTTTTATTGGGAAAAGAAAAATGAAGAAATCCATATAATCTTCCAGATACTGGGGGAAGAAAAGAAGCATCTGAGATAGAATTATTTGTTTCTAGGTAAATGATGAGGTACCTAGGGCATCATTTGAAATTCAAGTGAGATTCAAAAGAGACCAAGAAAGAGGTGTTTCAGTCTGAGATACCTTTGACAGCTCTGAAAATACCTTTGTGTTATTCACAAGGCATGTTAGCTACTGTTTGGCTAATGGTCGGACAGGAGATAAAAGAAACACGCCAACAATGCTCCACTTGAAAACAGGCATGGTAAGACCAGTATGTTATTGTGGCAGAAGTAAGGGGGCAATCTAAATTTAGAGATGCATGTGAATTGTGAGGCATGATGTCATGGGAATTCTGTCCAGGCACTGAAAGAGGAAGGTACTGTGAGAATTTCCTTTCTATTGTTCCAGATGCTCCATGTGCTTAGGGGGACGCTGACTTTGGAAGGACTTGTCAAGGCATCCCGTCCCCTCTGAGAGATGGAGGTAAGGAGGGCAGTAAGGTACAGTCACAAATACCTTCTTGAGGAAAGGCATAAGTGTAAGAAAAATTAACTATCTGAGTGAATGCCAGAAGTTCAGAGATATTTTCATTTAGATAAGCCTTCTAAAGTTCAGATATTTATACACGGCTTATCTGCATTTATCTAAAACCCTGTTGCCAGGAAATACTGGGAGAAAAGCTCTTGTGAGAGACTTTTGATATTGCCTGGCTTTGTGAAATACAACAGCTTTTCGTCCCTACTGATTCTCATCCTGATGGGAGCAAGAACCAGCAGAGGTGCATGTGCACTCACAAATATACAAAATAGAACAAAGCAAAAGTTGATTTAATTTATACTGTGAAACTATAATTCAGACTGAACACAACAGGTAAAACTTAATTCCTCTTTTCTACAAATATATCTATACCCCTCAAGTTGTTACAGTTATAACTTTAAATTTCATTTAGAAGACCCTATATTTTAATTTCCTTATTAGATTTGAAGATATCACAGCTATTCTTCCTTTGTTTTAATTGGTGACTGACAGCCTTCCTCTGCTGAACGCAATGAAAGCTTTGCCGTTCATTTCTGTGGGATCTGAATTTTCTTTTAAATATTAAAATGACTAATTACTTCAGCTTTTGATAACATCTTCTTCCCCTCTGCATTTTGCTTGGGGTGGAGGGAGATTTTTTATATTAGTATTGCATGCGTTCAGATAGAAAGACACTTCTATGGTTGGAAATTATTAGATGAAAAAGGCAAGGAAACACTTCTGATTAGTTTAAGATGTCACAGAACCTCCAAATTTTTCAATTAAATTTAAGTTTCATGTAAAATTTGACCTCAGCTATCTCTAAAAAAATCCCATACTTGGGTAAGAGTGTCTATGTAGGTGTAATTATTTCCTTCGTAAATAATAATTTTGTCTCGTTTTTGCCAAACTACGTGGCCAAAGTCAATAAAAATCAAGTAAACCTAAACAGAATCAATCCAGTCTTCTTAGAATTTATTCTTCTCACACAAAAACACATACACTCACAAATTCTCCTTAGATTACTGGTAAGTGCTTAGGCTAAATTTATGCACATTTTCTTCCATGTTCTCTTTCAAACTGCATCTTTTCATTTCAGCAGTCTAATGTGATGCAATTTGCTCTCTTATTGAGCAAGTGAATGGGACACGTAGGCCATTGGAGATGCAGCACACTCTGATGTCCCAGGCAATCTCTACAGTCTGATTTTGCATTTTGATATCACTTCACTGTTTACAAATCCCAATTTGAAACAGTACTTCATAGCTTTGAAGATTCCTTCATGGAGATATTTTTGAGTTCTTCAGAAAGTATGCAATAGTGATACCATGACTGAAATTCCCGGTGCTTTCATCTGACCCACATAAGTGTTCTTCATTTCTCCCTGGAGTGATTACAGACTTCACAGCTCTGTTGAGTTAAGCACCAAAACTATTTGCTAATAGAATGGGGCTACATGTTGCCCTCACTAAACAACACAGTGGAGTTTGTTAATAGCACAGGGCCATAAGTTGCTCTCCCTAAACAACACAATGGGAGCTAAGAAGTATAAATACCAGTATAATGAAGCCATAAAATTCACATCAAAGGAAAAAGACGGCATGGCAACCTCCATGGCAAGATCTGCATTAAAATTTGTCAATGATGAATGCATGAATATGAGGGCACGAAGAAATAAATTCTTAGGAGAAGGGTGGCACATTATCATACTATCTGTTTTGGTAAAATCCATACAAAGGAAGCTAAAGCAGAAGAACTATCCTTCTCCGTCCTCATGGCTGACACTTTTACTAGGCAGTATCAATCAAGGATATCACTAGTTGTGTTACTTAGTTTGAGAAAGGTTTTGATGATTATTTTTATGCAGCATTCTTTTGGAAAAAAAACAAACACAAAACAGCAAAAACAAAACAAACACAACAAATATCTGAGGTTTAGGAACAAGGGATGACCAGGCAGCGTATGATCAGTGCCTCATTACATGAGGCTTTGCCTCATCTTTCCAAAGCAGCATGAAATTCTTCATTTGAAATCCCAAAGAATCTTGATCCAAGTAAGTATTCTCCATTTGAAGTTGCATCATAGGCAAAAAGTTATTGCTTACCTGTAACACTTTAAAAAACAAGTATCTTAGATAATCTTTAGAATTGTTTAGTTTTGTTTTATAGGGTACATTTTGACGAATATTTATTTTTAACTTCAAAATTGAATATTGTGAATTGGATAAATAATATTAAAGATGAGAAAATATAGTAATATATCCAATCAATATATATATATACCTTTATAATTTAATTCATTTACCTTTATAATTTAATGCATTTTTCAATGTTCTGGTAAGCATTTATTTAGTGCCCTTTAAATTATTTTTTCTTATCATATAATAAAAGAAGTACAGAAGAGCCTTATTGTTAAATAAAGTGTCAAGGGGTTTCTGAAGATTTAGGTTTTCATCATAGATAAATTATCTATATTTTACTGTTTAAATGTCTAATTTTAATCATCAGATGAATCACTTTGAAACTTTGTTTAGATGATTTCATAGCTTTTACTGTTTTCAGTACAGACTCATAGAAATGTAAGGCACATATTTCTCAAAAAAAAAAAAAAACAACAACCTCAACCCAACACAAACCTTTGCTTTTAAGCTGTATATACAGCACTTTGTTTAAAATATCTGACCTGTTTTTTATAACAAGTTAGTTTAAAATCTAGCCCATTACCTTATGATATTACTGATCGAAACTTCTTTCTTACTTGCTTTTATTTATCCCTTGATTAGAAAATTATCCGAGTTGTAAAAAAATAATATCAATATTATCAAAAATGTTCAAAATTGGTATAAAATAATCAAAATTTTGCATTGTTGAAAGGTTTTTAAAGTATCTTTCATTAGAATGAGTATTTTTAAAAGGATAATTTATTTTATAACAACAAAAAATATTTTATAGAACAATCTGTGCACAGAACAGAAAGTCATTGATAGATAGAGGCAGATTGATTTGCACAAGATTTATGCACTTCTTTACATCAAAGAAGCTGTGTCAAAATGTGTATGGGATTCAGTAATTTAGATACTCCTGTATATATCCCCTAATGTTATATTCATGAGCTGAGATGTAGACTAGAATTTCTTCCTAAGATAGTCAGGTAGTATACATTCTATGCAGATTTATATTTCAATGTGAATTTAGCCTCTGCAGAAGTTGTAGAGGAAACTAAAGAAATGTATTTCACGGTAATTCAATTCACTGCATTCTTCAAAATTTGTAATTGAAGGATTCAGTGATTTAAAGAAAAAAAAAATATATATATATATATTTCTTGTCACTATTCCTCCACAGGTGTTGCAGATATATATATCCTTCCTTCCTTCCTTCCTTCCTTCCTTCCTTCCTTCCTTCCTTCCTTCCTTCCTTCCTTCCTTCCTTCCTTCCTTCCTTCCTTCCTTCCTTCCTTCCTTCCTTCCTTCCTTCCTTCCTTCCATCCATCCAGAGCCATCAAGGGAAGGAGAAATTTTAAAGCCTATCACGATCCATTAGGATATCAGAACAATTAAGTTGTTCCCTCTTCTGTAATGCTCTACAGCTCAAAGATGTGTCCTCCTTAGGGCAATATAGCCTGGAAAATCATAGTCAGATACAATGCTGTTCAAAGCATTTTTGTGATGCAATGCTTTTCAAAGTACTTTTGTGGTACAAAGAATGCTATTGGAGATCACTGAGTAATGTGTATTAAGATGCCTTCCACTGAGTGAAGGATTTACATACATCCTTCTCACAAAAGTACTCATAGAAAAATGAAGTCATACTTTTCCATAACAATTAATATGAAGCTTTACTAATAAATATCCAAGCTTCTAAACATAATTTTGATATTATTTGTCTAACTGCAGCATCTTCCCTAGAAATTGCCTGGCCATGTCAGGGAACACAGCAGTCATTCTCAGGGGAAATAAAGAAAGATAAAAACTGTATGATCTAAGCCAAAAAAGTCAAGACCTGAGAAAGTAGATTCACAGAGAACCAACATTCATTGCAGAGCTGACATAAGGCATCAGTAGATAACAAAACACAAGAAAATCATTGTTAAAAGAGGTGGAGAACACAATCATGAGAGATGCGTATTAAACCCAGAAGTTCAGAGAGTCACAGAAAACAGATTTGTTCAAGTCACAGTCAGCACCAGTTTCCTCTCTAGGTAGCAGCGTCACTGTGTTAATTTGAGACTGCTGGGAGTGAAGCCTCCAGAAGAAGGGTAAGAGAAAGGATTTAAAATGAGTTATTTTATTTCATGGTTGGTTATGAAAGGCTTGGAGACTCGGAATTCAAATAGAAGTTTGAATCAATGTCTTCAACTCCACAGATTCCCTTTCCCTCTTTCTATTGTTTATTTATTGTTTCAGGGTATTTTTGTTATTTTGTTTTCCTTTTGTTTAGTTCTGTTTGCTTGTACTTTTCTGTCTGTAGCCTAAAACTTCAAACAATTTGTTGAACTTTGATGTAGGATCTCAAGATCACAATGTTTTTTTAATAGAACTAAATAACATGAACTAGGACAGTGACGATCTAGTCTTTTCCCTTCTGACCAAATGTGTACAAAGAATTTTACTTTCCTACCTGGATATAACTGAAAATTTCAGTTCATATTTTTGCACTTCAGTGCTCTTTATTTCATACTGAGAATACAGTATACAAGTTAAGAATTTCTTGTCAAAAATGTTTTTCTACAGTGATAAAGGAAGAAAGGTCAATGACAAGCAGAAAATGATTGAGATTTAAACCATAACAACAATGTTCTGATTTTCTTAAGACCTCATGAATTCAGCAGAGCATGATTTCTACTTAGCACTGAATATTATCCAGGAAAGGCTTTCTATTTTAAGATACTGAAATACCTACTAATATTAGAAAAGTCATTATTTTCACATTATCAGAAATTAATTAACTATTAATTAATTTCAACTTTTACCAGTTGCATAGTTTTCTTTACTCTCTGAATGTTGCTGAATTGGAAAGCATGAGGTCTAAATAGGTTATTTTTCTCTGTGACAATTATTCTCGTATTTCCAACAGTTTTACCTTTTCTTCAGGGCTTGCCAAAGTCCTTCCCTAAATTACAGTTCTCAATTAATGAATGATCATACTTGTTCACTATCCTGAGAAATTATCATACTTTTATTTAGAATAAAAACAATATTTTTTTCAACCAGTCCTTTTGGTAATATTTAGGGATGTACTACTCAAAAAAGTCATGATAAGCATCAAGAAGAACCAGATAAATGTTTCTTTACCCATTCCAGGGATTCCGATTTCTCAGACTATTCCTTTGTCTCCTTTCTGACATTGCATCAAATATTATCATAAATTACTTAACTATTTTCCCAAGGGTTTAAATAAATCTTTGGAGTTTAAGGGTCCTAAAGCCTTTATACATGGAATTATATAATTGTTTGTTCCTCATATGCATAAAAAAAACATAAAATACTACATTATAATAATTTTTAACAGCAGCATTTTACAAGTAATTCTTTCTATTTTCTTCATTCCAAAAATCTTGCCAGGGTATTGTATCCTAGTGAAAGGCCTTGAGCCTTAAAGTGAATTTAGTTGAATGATTCTGAGCAGAAAATCTGCCCCCCCAGTTTGTTTGCCAAATGAGTGTCTAATTTACATTCACAATTAACTCAATTGCATGCATAAATGAGCTAATGAAACATAAAAATGTGTAAATGGTCATAAATACTCATTTCCATGTGCAATTGCAGTAATTGCATGCACCTCATGATTTTGAAAATCAAGAACTTCACTCTAATTTGATGCTAGTTCATGTTGTGTAACAGTTATATTTTAGATTAAGTTTATCACTCAACAAATGAAGCCATCTTTTTCTACTGTGCTTTTTTTTTTTTTTCACCACTGATTTATACTCCTTCAAATGGTGTATCTATCAAGAAATAACATGGTGGATTTTTTTGTTTGTTTGGTTGGCTTTTTTCCTGAGGCAACAGGGAAAAAAGATACAAAGTCATTTAGCTGCTTTTATCAAAAAATTCTGTTTCACAATAATTACATTAGAGAAATATCAAATTAATTTAACTCTTTGTTTCAATCATAGGTTTTCCAAAAGCTCTCTCCCATTTTCCTTTTACAAATGCAGGCAAATCTTACAGCATCCTGTTAGTTGGGCTGCTACTATCCTGTCTGTTGTTTTTGTTTGTTTGTTTGTATTCTGCAACTTATTTCTGAATAGATTAGAACTAAGACCTCTCTTAGAAAATCCCATGGTATGACTGAATGACTTCCTTAACATGAAATCTGCTAAATAACTACATAAGAAGACTAACATATTTTGTGTTAATAAGTATTTTGGTGTAGAGACCAAGATTGCATGTTGCAGTAGTAGTAGTAAGTCATCATATGTAGTCCATTTTAAAATCTAAAGACATATTTCAACAATATCATTGATATGATTATACTGAAACAACGTAATTCAATTGAAGTGTTAATCTTTGGAAGGTAAGATCTGACTTTATATATACATACTATTTTTCAGAGGTTTTAACATCTGGGATAAATATACAGCCAGAAATATTATCTTCACTGCTGTAGAAAATACACACAAGAAATGTCTGAACAATAATAACTCAAAGATTAATCAAAGTAAATTAAGAAGATAATGCTGGTTATTTTTTATAGTTAGATGACAACATACAGTTGGACACTGTCCAAACTGTTTTAGAGACTGGGCTTCAGTTTGCAATCTATTTCATGCAGGCTATCCCTTGAGCCATCTGCGGGACTACTGAAAATTATTTTCAGGTCTTTCAATGCAAACATGTTTATATCATTCTTTTGCTAGGCCTAGACACTTGAAGGTTTTGTGTTATAAGTAATATTTATACAAATATTAATAATCAAGTCGAATGGATCATCAAGTTAATACATAGAAACCCCCAGAGGAGGAGTGAAAAAAAAAAAAAAAAAAAAGGAAAAAAAAAAAAAAAGACAAACTTGCCTTCAATAGCTGCTGGCTTCTTTCTTGGACTATGTTCTAGAAGAAGACGAGGTGATACCATTTCCTTATGTCCTGCATATGAATATACAGGTTAAGAAACATGGAAAATACATTAATTAAAAGTCTGAGCAGAAAGACTATTGCTCATGTTTAAAATATTACATTTCACATAAAAGCTGTTATCTGCCAGACACCATAGGAATAAAATGTATTTCTCAAAAAGTGTAGTGATTTAACTTTGAGAGATGCATTTTAAATCAATAAAGACCATTTGACTTAAGCAAGTGCTGAAATGCTTATAGGTCCATTTTTCTTCATTAGATTTAAAACCCCAGAAGAATAATACTATAATAATAAGGTTACAAATTCATGATGTCTATTCTACAGTAAAAGCATATTTTCTTCTGCCAGGCAAATGATCATCATTTTTTTTCCCTCTAGTCCACTTATTATGAACATCTAGAAACACTGATAAAAAATATTAGGCTTCTCATCCTTAAGAACTGATCTTAATTATCCAACACCAAACAGGTTGTACACTTGTAAATACTTCCTAACTTCTGATTCCCATTGCCAAGTGAGGTACCTCAACTCTCTTGGAGTAATCAACTGTACTCTCTTGTAGACTTAAATCAAGTCTTTTTGTACTAATCAGATGCCCAGTTTCCATGCTGAAGTGAAA
Organism: Excalfactoria chinensis; assembly: GCF_039878825.1. NCBI lineage: Eukaryota > Metazoa > Chordata > Aves > Galliformes > Phasianidae > Excalfactoria > Excalfactoria chinensis. The sequence goes on from NC_092827.1 coordinate 47,461,814, forward strand.
TATTTTTCACTTCGTTTCTTCAAGTATTCACAAACAGATTTACTGCACACATATTTCTTTTCTGGTTTATAACATCAGTTTAAGGTTTCATAATTTTCTTCTTCATCTTCATTTTTTTTTTTTTCTTTTTAATATATATATGGCATTTATTTTTATTAGCTATAACATCATTTTTACTTGGACAGCACAATTTCTTGAGTATCCCATGAAATACATTTATTAGTGAAATACAAATTCAGTCATATGCATCAGTACACACTGCACCAGAGCACGCGTGCAATCAGGCTGTTAGATTTCAGATCCAGCTCCACATCAAAAACCATTCATGCCTCATGCTTGGTGATAGACTCAGAAAAGAAATAAAGATTGAAACGAGCTTTGGAAATTGGAGTATCATACTTACACTTCTCATTTACAAAGGCATTTATACTCATGGGGAATGCATGAGAAAAATCGTCATCTTGAAGGCAGCAGCAGAATTTAAGCACCATAGTCTCAATGTCTTTGTATCTCATCAGCATACATATATATGATTGCAGGGAAATAATTTGCAAGCTTGTAGTTTAGTTCACCTGCTAATTTATATAAAATATCACACATGGAGCTACTCAAACTTGACTTGTATGCCTGAGCCACTGACAAAATTAATGTACTTAATGAACTACACAACAAATTGTAAAAATCTCAGTTTTTAGACTTATTTACTGTCTTGGCAGTAATCGCAACTGAATTTTTATTAATTTCTTCACAGAATGTTCCTAGTCTCATGTGACTGAAATGAACAGTAGGCAAACTTCAGGAATCCAGATGTCTAGCCATAATTTTCCAGTTTGTGAATCAAAAAAAAAAACATATTGAAGTTGCTAACTGAGCTAACAAGATACTGAATAGCATTTGTTTCCAGTGAGAACAGAGATGTTACATCTATAACCTCTGTCAATGTGCAGAAACTTCATTTATTGTTCATTCAGTCTGAAAATCCTAGTTTAGAAGGAAAACCAAAACAATGAATATTTTAATGAAGAATGAGCAGGTAACATTATTATTTCTGCTAGTTTTGATTAGAGGCTTGGACGATTATTTGATATTTATTTTTATTTTATGTTTAATTTGTTTGTATTTATACTAGACCATTATAATAGATGGTAAAAAAAAATGATAAATTTTACAATTTACACTAATTGCTTTGTATTAAAAATAATACAGTGCCTCAAAGTGCCTCAAAATGTTGAGTAGGTAAGTAATAAAAAAAGATAGCCAATAATTTGGATTTCAGTGTGGTGCCTACTATGTGGAGCACTGACCTAACACCTTTAGGTCAAAATAAAGGATGGCCCCATTATTTTCTTGTGCTTTGCTGCAGCAGCAGTTTGCTAATGATTGCACCAGTGCTAGTTAGTATAGTGCCAGTGCGATACCACTTACTGTAATGACTTGTCAAGTTCCATTTTACAGTTTTACAAGTTTTAAGCAAATCATTTATTTCATGCAAATTGATCACATGACCTAATATGAGAGTGTTTTAAGCACCAAAATCTTAAGATTCACAGATCAAAAACTTTCCCTTAGGCCAGAGTGTTTGTTCTGAACAGGTTCCCATCCACTCTGATAAAAAGCCTCTTTAATGTTTCCATGTGTTATTAAATGTATCTCTATTCACTTTGATGGGAATGCAAAGGACTGTAGCTGAATAAATATTTTATCTATTCTTTTGATGAAATATGTTAAAGTGGTTACCCTAAGTCAAATTTCTTTTCTCTTCCTTTTTCTTTCCCCTGTAAGTTATGAAATATATGTGGCTTTCTGCACTATGGAAAATTCATAAATTAAAAATGAAGAATATATATTAGGCCAATAGAATGAATAGTGTCTGCTATCTTGACTCCAGCAGTGGCCAGTTGGACATATCTGTGATGTAAATAAGAGGAAGGCAGGATATCCCTGTAGATGATCAACCTAATTCATGAATTACGAGAAGTCATTACACTGAATACTACTATTATTATTGGACATACAGTTACCTCTCTGCTTTAGAAAGGCAGGCACATCATATCTTCAACTTTTAAAGACTGCATGTTTGTTTGCTTCTCATTTCACACGTAGTCTGTTTTTCCACCATGTGATAAGCTAAACGATTTCACAAATATTTATTAGGGTCTGATTCCCCAGAAGGCTTGTAGTTGCAAACACAAAAGTATGTATGAATATCTATGCCTAATCAGTTCATACAGTTGTGCTTCAGACACCTCCATATATGATGTAAATAGCTATCTGAGACCATATACAGCTGATATATACAACAAAGAATGAAATGTTTTGACTTTAAGCTCATTGGAATTCACTCACCAAGAGAAAAAATGTCACGTTAAGACATATCTTCCTGTACTGCCTGAAAGGAAAAAGACATGCTGCAAAGTTGATTAGGAGCTGCAAGACACTAGATACTAAAATGAATACTTCATTGAAACTAAGCTACAGTCCTCAAGATCTGTGAAACTCCCTTCATCCATGTTTATTAAAACATTTGAGATGTGGTAAAGAAATTCCTTCTGACTTGGTTTATGAATATTTTAGATTTTATATTGCATGATAAGGAATACAAGACAAACTATAATTACCTTATTTTTTCATTCTAGCGAGCATAACTATTATTCTAAAACAACTAGAAACACTCTAGGGTGCAATTGGATACAAGGAGGACTGATACCACTGTGGTAAGCAGTATGATGACTGTAAACTTCCCCACATCACAGAATCATAGAATGGCATGGATTGAAAGAGATGTTATAGATTTTCTTGATGCCACCCTCTAGATCAAGTTGTCCAGGGACCCATTCAACCTGGCCTCGAGCATTTCCAGGAATGGAGCATGCATAGCTTCTCTGGGTAATTGGTTCTAGTGCCTCACCACTTTCTGAGTAAAAAATTCTTTCTAATATCTAAACTAAATCTCCCTCTTTTAGTTTAAAACCATTCCCATGTGTTCTATATGCTTGTGTAAAAACTTGGTCTCCCTCCTGTTTATAAACTCCCTTTAAGTTCTGGAAGGCTGCAATGAGGTTTCCCTTAAGTCTTCTCCAAACTGAACAAGCCCAACTCCCTCAGACTCTCCTCATAGAAGAAGTGCTACAGCCCTATGATCGTTTTTGTGGCCCTCCTCTGTACCTGCTCCAACAGCTCCATTGATATTTTCCTCAAATCCAAGTTTTGGTTATAGTCATAGTGCCTCTCAAATATTGCAGAAAAATATCTTCAAATAAATCTTGATTTGCCCAGATGTGATTTAAAGATAGTAGAAATCAAAAAGAAAAAAATAATAAAATAATAATAATAATAAAAAAAAAATCAGACAAGTGAGCTCTTTGCAGAATTATTTATTATGAAACACAGATTCAGATCAAATGTCAGATGAAGATATGGACTAGAAGAATGATTTAAGACTGCTAAGTATGCTTTTAGAGGACTAAAATCTTAATGCAATTCCACTGTTCTGTCTAGGCTTCTAGTTTTGACATGTAAGTTACTTGAAGTTAAAGTTGAGCCTTCCGTTATTCTTCAGAAGTTAGGCTTTTACTGTTCTGAGGAAAGTTATTGGCACAGTACATGTGCATGAAAAAACTATGAGCAAATGGTTTTCCATTGTGATAGAATAGCCGAGGATCAAGAGAATGTAACTGTTCTGAATAATGCCACTACTCATTCTGTGGAGGTAAGGAAGGAGGAAGGAAAGAAGAGATAAAGGGAGAAAGGGAGAGAGGGAGGGAGGGATGGGTGGAGAGGTGGAGGGAGGGACGGAGGGAAGGACAGAGGGAAGGATGAAGGGAGGAACTGGAATGCAGGTGCCCTAAATAGGCAATCCTTCTGAGAAGAGGATACTTTTGGTAACACGATGGTTTTCTGTAGACTGGTAAATTAAATGGAGCCAGAAAATGTTACTGGGCTCTGAAATACAAACTCACATAACATGCAACATTTTTTGATTGATATCTGACAATTTTGATCTGTACCAAGTACCACCATTTCAAACAATTGATTGGCTCAGTTTGGGAATTAGCAAGGGACAGGCTTCATTCTCAACAGATATATGGAATAAAGGCTTCCACTTTTACCTAGAGGAGAATTTATGAATGTGGATGACTGTGACAGAAGGAATAAAATCCAGACAACAGTATTGATCAAGTTGAATCTAGTTACCTAAATTAAAAGTGATAACAAAATATTGTCAAATGGGGAAAAAAAAAATAGTTTAAATAGGTCTTAATGGGTCTTCTGGAATTCAATTTTTACAGTTATGATAGAATTAATGTATAATAAAAGGAAGCTTTCAGGGAAGCCTGTCCTGGTAGACAGTAAGTATTTCAGTTTTTTGATTACACTCAGGTTATGGGCGTTTATAAATGGATAATTGCTTGATATGCAGTGAAAATCTCATTTTGCATGGGGTTGATATCAACTAAGGAAAAACATTTTTACAGCTTGTCTAGCAATTGCTAGGAGCTTTAAATTTTCGTATTCTGTATTGTATTCTGACTGTTTGCCAGTCATTATGATGCATGAGAAAATGTTAAAACTATGTGTTCCACTTGGGTTTTAAATAGTGCAGATAGCACTGGAACTCTACTTAGAGTCTAACTCGTGCATGAAGCATGTTACTGAGAGATACTCCTCCCTCAACACACAGATAACAAATCCTAGCTTATTAAAAGTAACCTAACAGCCCTGGGAGGTCAAACATCTATTAAGCTAAAAGCAAGGACTGATAGGTTAACAGTAAAGGTGCAGGAAGGACGGTTGCAAACTGATAATCTAAATGCCTTTTGGAATATAGTAAGGTGAAAGATTAAATTTCCTTTCTCAATGAGCCAGCTATATAGCAACAGCAACTTGATTGCCTTCTATTTTTAATATGTAGATATTTGACTTCATCATTTAGTTTTAATGATGCATTGCTATCTGCAATTACACTTTTACACCCATACAATATATTAGGTTCTTGTGCATTTATGAATACATATGCATGTAAGTTTACATGCAAATTTACATAGGTTTTTTAATGAAGTTTCTGAAGAGAAAATGTTTGTCTTGTCCAACTTGGTTTAATAAATGAACAAGCATGAATTTCCATTGGCTCATTTTCCAAGAGTTTGTGTGAACATCAGTTTGTACATTTTCACATAGCTACCAAACTTGCAGGTGGGAAATGGCTTGATATTTTTTTCTTTTCCTGTGGTATCTCACACAGTACAAATGTGCATAAGAAATATAAAAGTGATGCAAGCAAGAGTGTAGAGCTATGGGAGTGATATTCGCTGTTTTAGCCTACAACCAGCTTTATGGGTTCCAACGAGAAATTTATGCAGAGTATCTTAGTTGAACCAGAGAGCTGTGCAGTTAAATTCATTTACAACAATATATCTGTTGAGAATTCTTTTCCAGAGATTTTTACACATTGAGGCTTCAAAAATCCCTCTTTCACTCCATATGTATCTTGTGAAAACTGTTCAAATTTGTATGTACAAAAGATTAAAGATTTTAAGGAATAAACTTTTAACTTTTTTTTTTTTTTTTTTTTTTTTTTTTTTTTTTTTTTTTTTTTTCCCCCCACTATCACACTAAATCACACAGCCTGACATTACAAGGAGGAAATTGAAAAGAAACATCAGATTTATAATGTTCTAGCATCCCTACTTCATTATGACAGTAGTAATTGCACCATACTTTGTCTGTACATTGTGTAGCAACTTTTAGTCAGCATGGCCAAGAGTTAATGAGTGAGAAGTTTATTAATATCATTTAATGTGGGTTTGCTTCTGTACTATGTCATTATCACATGATACTCAGCTCCCTCTGCTGTTTCTACTTCCTCCCGATACTTATCACCTGCATTTAGTGTGTAAAGACAATCCTACGTGTTATTCTTAGGAATATTCAAAGCCAAATCTCAAGAAACCGAGGAAGCGAAAACGAGATATTCTACGAAAATAATGGGCTGCTATTATTACACACTGGTATGCTAAAAGACTGTACAAGCAGATTATAAAATGAAGAGGCATCCAGCTTTTCCCTCACTCCCTAAATAACCTTTAATAAATTGGTATAATGTCCAGTGATCCCTAGAATAATTAATATGAATGTATGGAGATTAATACTTTTTGCAATATGAAGTATCCACAGGAAAATAATTAAAACAGAGAAAAGAAAACAGTGCAATTAAATATTTTCTGCTAATAATTACACAGAATGGAAGGGACTGATAAGCTGTTCTGGTGAAAGGCAGTAGACTGACTATGTCGAGGGATCATTGCTCAGTAATTTGTGAATTGTTTTTATTTGATTTACCTGTACATGCTCTCATTCCAACTGTCATTAGTCCAAATACACTCAGTTCTAAACTGAGGAATGCTAACTGGGCAGTACTTCGGGACTGCAAAAACTTTATATTGTCTTCAAGAAAGAATGCGTGTGCTAAGTCCTGTTAAACAATGACAACATGATATTACCAAAATCAAATTAAATATCTCTCACTATAATTTCATACAGATCTCTATCTCTCACACAAAATCTCACATGAATCTCTCGCTATAATCAGAGTAATAATAATAAATGCTAGTAATAAATGTAGTTACTATAGAAGTCACTGGAAATCCAAGGGAATCCAAATAGATATGAGCACAATCCAAGAAGTTTTCAACCTTTCTGATTCTTTTTCCAGAATGAAAAGAAGAAAAAGTTAATGTAAGTTACCTGACCATCACCAAAGAGAATGAATCTGTAAGCATTTTTCTGCAGTTAGTATTTTGATAATGCAATTAGCAGCTGGGGAGTTAGCTGAGAAATTCTATTAGATCAAATATCAGCATTAGGGCACTGTTTTGCAGAGGTGTTGGCTACTAAATTCTGTTTCTCACTCCCACAGAAATCAGTGAAAGTTCAGGTAGGCACTAAATTTGTAATACCTTTCAAGGTTAGATTTTTTTTTTATTAATTATCATATATTTAATATGGGATTTTTGAAATTTGATGCTGAAATTTACATCCCTTAAAATATGAGATGATGTTAAGTTTAATGCAACACTTGTTATCAAATGCTGTTTCTTCAGCACAACAGTATACGTGGCTTGAAATATTTCAGGCTGAAACAATTTCCAGTGAAGCTTCTGCTTTTCTGTAAATGGTAGGAAGGATGGTGAGATACTCTGGAGCAGACAGACTCTAACACTGGAAATAATCATCACAGAATCACAGAATCACAGAATGACACAGGTTGGAAGGGACCTCAAGGATCATGAAGCTCCAACCCCCCTGCCTGGCAAGGCCACTAAACTTCCATGTTTACTAGATCAGGTTGCCCAGGGCCCCATCCAACCTGGCCTTGAACACCTCCCGGGACAGGGCATCCACAACCTCCCTGGGCAGCCTGTTCCAGGACCTCACCACTCTCCTAGTAAAGAACTTCTCCCTAGCATCCAGCATAATCTTCTCTCCATCAACTTAAAACTATTTCCCCTTGTCCTACTAATAATCTTTTTATCCAAACTCATTCTGTTTAAGTCTGATTCTTCCTCTCCCTTTCCTTTTCCCAGGAAAAAAAAAAACAACAAAAAAACAAACAACAAACGTTTTCCGTTTTGTGGCTATTTTAAGATAAACAGTGCTGAGACAAACTTTCATGATTACCAGTCCTTGTACTGCAGGGGTTGATGCTTATTTTTGGGAAACTGACTTGACTTACCACACCTACATATGAACTCATATAATGGAAATCTTCTGAAATAAAAGAATATTCTAAGCATACAGAATGTAAAAATCAGTTAAAGTCAAAGCAATACATATTGCAAGTTTTTTTGTTTGTTTGTTTTTGTTTTCAACAAGGATATTTAAGCTTCTTTTGTTTGGCACATGTAGAAAATTAATGCTCTTTATAAATTTCCAAGTAATTATTTCTCTATATATATATTTTTCCTTTTCCCCTTCCATCATTTCCAAAACACTATTGCCATTTCTTCAACTTTTGATACTTTTTAAGAGTATCACTGCTGATTTCTTGGCTGAGCCAACAGCTGCTGCTAATAATGCCATTTGAAATCTTATATGAAAACATGTCATTTTATGTCTTTATTTGAACAAAATTGTTGCTTGAATATTTTTTAGCATACTTCTTGAAAGTTTGTAAGCTCTTTTTCAGCAAGCTTTAGACTTTTAAAAGTTAAGGTAGTTAAATCCAGATAAGTCACCCGAGGGATCCATTTATAGTCAATGGAGAGAAATTGGTCCCTTCAAAGGGTGATTCATCTTTTCTATCTTAGGCATCTCTTTTAGGATTAAATTGTTCTCTGGAGTACTCCATTTCATACCATTGGCTATAAAGACATTTAAGGCTTAGAGTTTGGCAATTAACTTTTGGATATGTATGTGAGGTGCAGTGAATTACAAACATCTCTTTTTGGAATTGTACTTAAGTATGACGATATATGCCACCAAAATATTTCAGAACTGGAATTATGAGCCATGCGTGTTTCACCCCCACACAAAATAACTGCAGCCTAGTAATGTAATGTTTCCCTACCACCTGGGAATTATATAAATGAAGATCATATGGAATGAAAGAATTTTGTTGTTAAGCCTAACAGAAAAACATAAAAAATATTATTGATGTTTAATGTTCATTAATGTCACATGACCATGTACTGAAAGACAAAGTGAACTAAAAGGGAAGGAAACTTCCATCCTTGCTGGAAGAATAAACTGCTGAAGTCTGAACCCTACTACCTAAAGTTTGTCAGAGGTATTTGCCACTGACGTTAGTGACAGACTTTGCTACCAGCCTTGCTTGTAATATTATCTCCCTCAGCTTTCTTGATGAAGATCAATAATTCCTAGAAATAACTAGTTTCAGGTGTTTCAAATACAGATACCATCAGCAAAACCTACAATATTAATAATCATTAGGTTATTTTCAATATATTAATTTTTAAAAGCTACTCAGTCTAGGACTGAACATGAGCCTCTTTCTTTCAGTTGTGTTTTTCCCCACATTTGAAGCCATTAAAGCATCAGCATGCTCTTATGGCTGACACTTGTTTTTTTAGAAACAAAGTTTTGTTTCTTTTTTTTTTTTTTTTTGTTTGTTTGTTTGCTTTCTGAGTAACTTTCTTTCAAAACTAAAGTGTCTGAGTCTTTTGATTTTAGATGTTTTAGATATTATTTGAGGGATTTTTGAAATGACCTTTGATTTGAAATTCTTTGAATGAACTATTTGAAATATCCATATATAATAAGAGAAGATTGCCCCAGTTATAAGTTTGCCCAGAGATGTGGTGGATGCTCTGTCCCTGGAGACTTCAAAGGTGAGGCTGGATCAGGTCCTGGGTGACCTGATTGACCTGTGATATCCCTGTTCATTGCAGGGGAGTTGGACTAGATGGCCCTTAAAGGCCCCTTCCAACTTTAAGGTTTATATGATTCTATGATTTGAAGAACAATAATAAAAATGCAATAATACTGCAGCAATACATTTTAATATAGTCTTTCATATTCAATTGGTTTATTTCCATTAAAATCAAGAATTTAGCCTGGTACCGCCAAAGGTTTTCGTTTTACACTGTATCGCAAAGCTGATTCCACAGGGTGCAGTAAACTATTAAAACAAGGAATCAGTTCCTCTCTACAGAATCAGAATGCCACACATTCCCTGGGTAGATGCTTCTGAGACAGTTAAAGTCGGCTGAAATTTTTTTTGGCAAAGTTACAATAAAGTGTCATAAGAGTGTTGACAGATGCAGCTTGGTGTGCCAGCATCTGGCTCTGATTCACAGTGGGATGATATAAAGAGGCAGTAACAGATAGCTGTTTTGCCACTGTGAGAGTGTCAGGATTGTGTGCTGATAACGTCTCTATTAGAAGATCAATGTCATTCCTGAATTTACCCAAATAGTCACATCTACTGGGGTGAGAGGGGAGTCACAGAGAACAAGAAGATTGAAATGACACCAGTAGACATCTTCTGATAGCTTTGTATAACAGAACAGAAACATAAAGAAGTATTACTTAGACACTAAATGACAGCTAAAACTATCACAAGATTTGTTTATTAATAAATTAGACGTTTTTCAACAATTAAAACACAATATCTGTTTATTACTTCTTTATTTTCAGACTGTACTTGGAACTATCCCAGGAGATCTCTAGTGGAAAAAATGCTTCTGTCATTGAATCATCTCCATTTATATCAACAGCAGAAATAAATGTGCTGACAAGTTTGATCACATGACCTTTTTTTTTTTTTTTTTTTCATAAACAACTATGGATAATTAACTGCCAACTCTAAACATCAATCTTAATGAGTTTCCACAAATTCTGGGGTACAGTACAGCCTTCAAAGGGAGAAGGTTGCCAGGTACCTTCTCTGTTTAAAAAGTGGAAAACTTTCACAGCTTCCAAACTCACACTTTATCATTTTACTAATGTAAATATCTATATTGCTTATTTTGGACTCTAGAGAAGAGGACTACTAAGTAGGGTCCAACAGAAAACAGTGCTCTCCCTCTGCCCGATTATAATTATAATAATAATAATAGTTATATATATATATGGATTCTCTAGTGTTCTCTGGCAAATTTGAAAGACTGTAACACTGCCAGCAGTTTCTCTTGCTGAATTTCTCTGAACAAGAAGCAAATATAATGTTCTTTTCTTATTGAATATGATTGTTTTTCCTGCATCTACACATGATGAGAGGAACTGCACTTGTAATAAAGTTGATGCCATATCAATCTGGCGTAACAATGTGAAAAGTTAGACAATGCCATTGATATATCCACAACACATCCTAGCTTTCAATCAAGTAAGAGTGACACTTAAAAATAGTTTAATGGTTTAAAGAGTTTTGCTATCTGAACAGAAGAGGGCAAGTACTTAACTCCAGCACTGTAGCTCCCCTACAGCAAATGCAGTCATTTTTATATTCAAAATTAGTTACTTAATACTCTCAGATACTACACAGCATTTTTTTCCTTGATCTTAAAATATTAATGTACACTTATATCAGTATCTCCATAAATCATTTGAGATATTAAATGACAAGTATCACGCTGACACTGTCTTGTACTTCTCTTACCACATTCATGAAATAGAAATAATCCCTGCTCTACAACTGAATACCTTTTGACAATGGAAAAGAGCAGACAAGTATTGTAAGAACATTGTAGACACAGAGGTCATTCAATCTGTCACTTCTTTCAGAAACAAAGCTAACTGTAGGATTCCTTACAGAATCTGGTCACAATTTGCCTGAATTTGTTATCTATATTTTATGTGTGTGTATATATATACTTCTTATTAAAATACAGCACATTGGGTGAGACTTGGATTAATTTTTAATGAGAAAGTGGGGTGACTTTTCCATTTTAAGATACACTCTTGCAGTTTACAGGTGCCAGAAATCTTGATGAGATTCTCCTTTGCAGATGTTATGTCAACAGCGTAAGATTAGCAAGACTGTCTACTTGACCTCTGGAAATACACATGTTTATGTGAGGACAAACTGATGAAATAAAGTGTTGTGGTCACATTCCTTTGCAGTACAGTTGTTTTTGAAGATGGTCATTTAGTCATATAAGCTTCGTAAGGTAGCTGAATACTTTAGTGCAAAGATTTTAAATACGCTAAACTGTTAATAGTGCTGTATCTGTGCTTTCCAGTTTGTCACTATCATTGCTGTTAGTGAGCTGTCTTTGAAGATCATCCATTAGTGAGGACAAGGTATTGTGAAATGCAAGTTTTTAACCAAAACTGAAGCACAGTAAAACAAATTCAGTAAATTAAAGATAATCTAATTCTTCAGGTATCAAAAAGGGGCTATAAGAAAGAAGGGGATAGAAACTTTAGAAAAACCTGTTGTGACATGACAAGGTGAAGTAGTTTCAAACTAAAAGAGGAGATGCTGGATATAAAGAACTTTTTTTTATGATAAAGGTGAAGAGACTGGATCAGGTTGCCAGATACCCCATGCTTGAAGATGTTCAAGGTCAGGCTGGATGAGGCTCTGGGCAACCAGGTCCAGTGGTAGGTGTCCCTGTTCAATGCAGAGAGGATGCACTAGATCTTTAAGTGTCCCTTCCAAATCAAATGATTCTGATTCTATGATTCTTTAATTAACTAAAATAAATTTCCAAGTAATTTAAATACAAACAAAAGCTAAACAGAAATATTTGGTATATCTGCAGGAAACAAGGGTGCCAAATTAGAATCAAATAACCAAAAGATGCTTATCACTTAATTCAGTAGTATGCAACATGCACAACCACATGCTGAGATAGGCATGCAAAAAGAGAGTCACAAAAATTGTTTCTTTGGATAGTTGCAAAGAAAATATGTTTGTTGGAACAACATGATCTGACAGAGTAATGCACAAAATGTCATTTATAATATTCTGGATAAAGCATGTGGTAAAATTGCAGGGAAAGTGGAGGAGTAGAGTATTGTGGAGGGTGAAGAAAACAGAGTGGATCCAGTTAACTTCGAGAAGTGTACTTCATACTTAAGTAGTGGCCAGACACTGTCACTGAAATACCATCTGTGTTGGTGAAGATTTCAAACTCTTAAAAGGCAAGAAAATAGGTATGAAATAAAATCAGAGGTTTGTACTACAATATAATCTTCTTCCCCACCAATAACATATGGAAATATGAATATCAGAAATATCACTCAGAACAAAATTCATGAAAACTAAATAAATTATCAAATTCATGGAGATGATTTTATCCATGAAACTAGACAAAAGAAATTCAGGAGCCTTTTACATCCAGAAGGGTATTTTGGGCCTCAGAAGTACCAGAGTCAGCAAAAAAATAGAGATGCCAGTGAGAACAAATATGTCACAACATCTATTAAAAAACAAGTCTTCCTCTGTAGGTCTTAAAGCTTTGGAAGTGAAACTTAAAATCCTGTCAGAAAATCAAATTCATTCATAGGAATTCAAAAGGAATAAAAGGCAATTTGGATAAAGCATTTTGTTAATGCTCAGACAATATTGTCCATACTTGGCTACATAACTCTTATCCATTGATAAATAAGATCAGAAAGTCTGTTCTTTGGTGGAAAAACTGTTCAACGGTCCTTTTGAAATGTTGGCAAATATACATGCTAGACAGAAAATGAAAAATATTCTCAAGCTCTGTACTTTGTCAGATAAAATCAGAAGGTTGATTTTTATCCTATATCCAGAAGAGCTCAAGACTGCGGTATGTACTTTTCTCAGAAGAATCCAGACTGGGCCACTTTGCATTCAAGATATTAAAATGTTGGTCTAGAAAACCTATCCATGCTAATGGCTAAAACTCCACTGATAGCTATTGTAAAGTTATGAGGACCTTGGGTACTCTCTTTTACACTATGTAAAACAGAAATCTTGGAAGACAATTTATACTGATATAATTATTAGGAATTACAGAAGGATTTGTATGAAACTACTCAATGTCAGCGACAAATCAGAGAAACAAGGAAGTGACTGCAGATGCTTCATGAAGCAGCTTAGCAAGAATTCTCCTTTCTACGGTGTCTTATAGATCCATTGTGAACATTTTTTAGAACTATAGAATAACAATGTAAAGCATTGAATAAATGAAGAAAATTTCAGTCTCACAGCATTATCTCCAATATATTGTTTAAGTTACTATCAATTTTTTAACTGATATATTTTGAAAAGTGCATGTAATTCAAGAAATGCATGACTATGGGTGAAGTTTTTAATTATATGATCACTATAAAATGCTAAGTAATATACTGTACTTTAAAATCATGTATACATTTATATAAACCTAAAAATATTCAATACTGCCAGTAAGTAATGAGATTTTTTTTTTCATTTATTGCTGTAATTGAAATAATAAGTCCACATATTGTGCAAAAAGAATATAATGAATGGAAAACAGACCTTATTAAACTTGGAAATAGAAATTTATATTCGGTGTAAACATGAACATATTTTACAAGATAGCCAGTACAACTATGTGAAGAAATTTTTGATTTGTTTTTTCTCTTTCACAAACAGTAACATCAAGATTGACACATGTGATTCCTGGTTTTAAAGTACTGAGGTATAAGGTTGTCTGTAATAAATTTCCTTAAATGAATTACTCTCACATTTCTTTGTTTGAACAAAGTAATTTAGCATTACATTTATAAAGTAAAGGAAGGATGAAATATATCAGATTATAAAGTAATTGCTTATTAGGGATATTAAAGGGATTTGGTGTTTTCCCTACACCTATCTGTACAAGAAAATGAATTATCATTATTCAGTTCACAAAGGCCAGTTTACAATGGTCACATTACATGTGAAAACAGCAGCAAACACTGTGTGTTCAGTGGCATTCAGCAATTTCTGTAAATAGCACAGAAATAAGCATACTGGGCCTTTACCTTGCTTCTCAGAAATGTGGTCTGAATTTTTCACCACTGTTTCTCACAGACTGTGAATCAACTAAACCTGGTTATGAAGGCAACACTTTATCTTAACTTTCAGAAATATATGTCATGCTTTTCCACAACAACCGTTCACAACATTTAACTTTTCTTGCTAACAAATGACTTAGTAAGTTAAAAAGAATCTGTTTCACAGATGGAGTCACTGTTAGACTTTTTGGAGACCCAAGATTGAGGAGCCAACCTCTTCCTTTAAGTCAGATGATTTAAGCACATCTATAATTTGTTTTTGCTTTCTGGGGCCTTGAGCTGTCTCTCTTTTTGTTTACCTGTAAAGGTAACTGATCATCCAATGACCATGGCATATTTATTAAGCTATGCTTTTTCTGTGATTTCTCAACACGGCTCTGTTATAGCACTTTGAAGTGGTACGTAGCAAATACTGGGAAGAAAAAGTAGACAGTTGTGCATTTTATCTTCTGAAATTTGACTCACTGTAGACACCCCTGTCTATCTCCATACTTCCCTTCATGGTCATTCCAGTTTTCTTGTGTGTGGAAAGGTAAAAACTGGAAAGCAATATTCTCCAAAATGCCCTTCTCACAACAGGTCTGCTCTGCCTTAGAGAGTGCCAAATAGCCCAGGAAGCTGTCTGGAGAAACTGCTCTGACACATGTCAAAGCTGCTTGCAGACATCAAGAGAACTCCAAGAGAGATCTTGAAGAGCTCCGCAGGTCTCTTCATGTTGTATTTTCTGGCTGCATAAAGCCAGAGACTGGGTGAATCACATCTGGTACAGGGAATTATTTTGTAAATTAAAGCAAAGCTGAAGGTCTCTTGAAGGTTTTCTAGCATTTCTCATAGTCTGAGGTAGATGAAGATCAGTCCATCTATTCATAACTAACTGCCTTTAAAAAACCCAGAGGTGATATAATATTTTTCTCTTTTAGTGCAAACATGACTCTCTCCATATCATTCTTTGAGGAAAAGCCAAATCAACATTCTCCCTTTAAAATACCAAGGTTTCTCTCCACAAATAACTGTGTCCTCACTCTCCCCATTTTGAGAGACTGTTTTTCTCAGCTCCATCCCTAGAGCATCCTAGCTTTAACTGTACCAGAACATATCAAGAGAAGAGCAAAGGCATAAAAGTAGAGAGTAGGAAAAACAGACTTTTCAGATGGGTACCAGGGGAGACCTGGACCAAATGATGAAACAAAGCTTGTAATGCTTAGGATGTACCTTCATATTTCATCCCTGATTTTTCATAAATACCATTGCTTTTCATTTCCAGGATTATGTCCTGTCTATCATGTTATGTTGTGCTGGATTATTTCCATTATGATTTCAGAAGGAACAGTGTCAAATAAAATTTGGTCAAACTGAACTATCTAACATTTTAAGACAGTACTCAGTCATGGTCAGTTACTTTAGCTACTTTTCTGTCTAACATCTTTGTGTTTTAGATGATAAGCATGGAGATGTGGAAAGCAGGAAGATAAAGCACAGAGGTGATTGCTCAGCTAAGATATTTTATGTTCTAAGAGCAACAGTAGTTCATTTCTTGAAGCATTCTGGGGTTAAGTTTTACTATTTGCAGGAAAAAAAGAAACAACAAGCTATTAACACGAAGCTCCTTTCTCTTGCACTACAGACAGAAAAAAAAAAAAAAAAAAAGCATGGAATATTTTAGCAATTTCTATAGCCTTCATTTGACTACTTTTAGCATAACCTTACTTTTAATTCATGCATAATAAACAGAAAATTAAAAGCTTTAATAAGACAGCCAATAGATCTTATGCTTTATTAAAACTATTTGCACAATCTTTTTTGCACTTGTGAGATCACACAAATCACACTTTTAATGCATAAAGAAGCAGAAATTCTCAGGAAAACAGAAGAATATTAGAAGTTCAATGATGTAGGAAAGTACCTGGATAAAAATCCCCGTGCGCAAACATGTCAATCACATAGCGACAGAATGCATACTGATCTAACAGATGAAAGAGGAAAAAAAAAAAGTAATGAAGAAAGCAAATTAAACTGTTGTTTCTATTTAATGGTGAAGATAAAGTCTGGCAATGCAAAGACCCACTTGGGGTATATTCTTACACATTCTTACTTATTTCATGTATTCTTTTTTTTTTTTTTTTTTTTTTTTCACTGGACTTGACTTCTACACATTTTCAGAAAGAGACAATTTATTGTACAGATATAACAGTGAGGCACCCAGTCAAGTACTTAAGAGCTAACTCAGGGCCACTAACTCCTCTTTTTGGCCTGCAATGTGTGGACCAGGTCAACAGTGTACTGCCTTGTTCCCCAGAGAAGCATGATGCAAACTACTGTATGGTCTAAAGAATATTTCATGTCCATGCAAAACCATTTTGTATTGTCTCAATAAGACAAAAATAAAAAACAGTAAACTTTTATATCACAGTTCTTTGTTAATATTGTGATAACAGTACAATCAACATACAAGTTTATTGAAGGGTAATATAAAAAGAATTTTGTGTACTTACACTTCTGCAGCAGTGAGATTTTCTACTGAATTTTATCATTTCATTACATAAGTATTCTCCAAACTCTAATCTTTACATATAACTTTACATAGACATACATAATGAATATATTAAATTTGGTTATAAATAGTAAAATTTTTCTATTCAGAAATTTATGCTTCTGTATCTACATGAAACTCAGAATTCAGAAATGTTGATTGTCTACTGATTCTTTCATAAGTAGAGAGGAAGACTTGGATCAGAATTGCTAGGATTAAGAACTGTTTTATAACTGAGTGCAAATGCAAATGACTTACAGTATTTTTGCTAGACTCTCCAGTTGGGTGGAAAAACACCTTGTCCCAGTGGACTACAGGGGACACTATCTTCCAGTGTTAATGTTGATGATCAAATGCCAGCTTTGTTTAGCTGTGTTAGTGTACAACAGTCTCCAAGTAAAGGAGATGAGTAAATTAATCTCTCTGTCCTAAATGCTTACCCCATATTTCTGAGGTTATGTAAGCTACATTGTCCATCTCCAGTTGCATTTCATTCCTATGCCTCTATAAAGCTACTCTTTCTCTTTGCCATCTTCAAAACAGTATTATACGGACTTTGAAATTCTTCAAATGTAAATAATAATAATAATAATAAAGAAAATATAAAATGATATTCTTAAGAATGTAACATTTTATTATTTGCTTTCTTATGGAGTTCACTAGAACATCAATATTAGTTAAACCAATTGTTTCTACTAGTCCATTAGAGCCCATGCAGCTGTTTCCTAATACTTGGACTTGCCAGAACATGCACAAGTTCATTAAAAGCTTTCTGATTTCGTATTTAGGAATTCAAGTTTATCATTTTGGTCAGCTCCAGTCTTGGATTTCATCCTTAAGGAATCTGAACATTTTGGCTGCAGTATCTATACTAAGCCAGTGTGCTAATTTTCTGTCATGGAGAGAGGGTGGGTGATGGAGGTAAGTAGAAGCAGAAACAAGTATGTACAACTCTATATTCTCAGTAAGCCTCTCTGAAGTCAGCTTACTGACTCAACATGCTTGGAAATAGGACCTCAGTGTGCTAGTCGATCAGCTTATGTCTGTATAAATAAATAAAATAGACCAAGGCTAATTGTTTAGTCCTGAGAGCAAATGGCAGGGCATAGCTCATGCCCGGAAACCTGAATTTTCCTTACCCCTGTTTTGCTAAAAGAGGCTATCTGTCTCTTTCCGTGTTGCCAATTTGGAAGAGCCTCTGGATTATTTCCAGGCATTGTATAAGAGACTGCTAAATGGCAATGGGACTAAACTGTCAGGAGACATAAGCTGTATGGGCTGTCACAGGACAGAGCACAAGCTTGTGCTGAATCTATTTAAGTTATGATACAGACATAGCCTGAGGGACTTAGCAGCTCACACCGTTTCCTTGATACTAAAATAATATGTTTTTTAATGATAGTAATACAAACAAGAATCAAAATAGACTTTTTTTTCTTTTCTTTTCTTTTTTTTTTTTTAAAGCATTATTTTTCTGAATAAACATAAAAAAAGAAGTGATAGTCTTGGTTACACCTAAAAAGAAAGATTGTGTATTAACCTTCTCATTGTAGTATCCTAAAAAAATGGGATTTGTAAAAAAGACTCAAGGCAGAATTCTAAACTGAATAATAAAAATAGTATTTCTACTGTATATGAAATAATAAGGTGCAGAGTAATATTCCACTTAAGTCCAATTCTGCCTACTGGCAAAAACTGAAACATTGGGAATTTTAAATGAGTACGATTCTCCAAACAGCACTTCATGGCTAAAAATTCATTTTAATTTAAACTCTCCTGCTCACGTGAGAATTTCACATGATATTTTTCACCTTGCAAGTCTATTGTGGTGATACAGATATTCACCTTATGATTGAAAGTTCATCTCAATGTTTGGAACTGAATTCTTATTAATAAAACTAGTCACAGGTATTCCTTTGTCACTTGACCTCATTGGATTTACCCTAGAAGATGTAATATCTTTTTAAATTTTAATTTTATTGAGGAAGGATATAAAAGTGGAAGCATCATAACAACTCCCTGTGTTTAATGCAATTCTTTTTACAGTGTTCCATGAAATGCTGGCAAAACTACTCCCTTGAACAAGGTAAAGGAAGGACTTCAGGATCAGGGAGCATTGGATAGAGCAATTTAAATTAAAAATTATGATAATCATGGGTCACAATGAGTCTGAAATATAGATCTGGATTTTCTGAGAGTATCTGGTTGATACTTCATCAGTTTGCAGTGAAAAGTACAGAAGAGAAATAGGCAGCATTCATTGAATGTATGTGACTCTATCCCCAGTGATAAGGACAGTTTAAGAGACTCTTTTTTGTCTATGCTCCAGCTTCTCATTTCCACTTCCACCTGCTGTGGCTCGGTGCACAGTCCCCGGGGTCACAATCTAAATCATACTTACAAAGTAATATGTTAATGTTTGATGTTAAGACTAATAATTTTCCCAATTTTTATCAGTTAAATGAGAAACAAAACAAAACAAAACAAAACAAAAAACCCCACACCCAAACTCCATCTATTGCTCTTTTGACTCCAATTCACTTTAAATATATTTTCTATCAAGGGAGTAAAGTGCCCCAACTGCATAACTGTTGCTTTTTGAGAGCTTTAACCTAATCAGTACAAAGTGAATTCCACTGTGTACCAAAATTTTGTCACAGCAAACAAAAACTGAAAGAGATCTGCACCTTCCAAGAGGAACTCAACAATTTGCTGAACATCCCTCTCCATCAGAACATTATGAATGATGCTGCTTTGATTTTACACCCCAAAGGCTTCAGTACTTCAGGTGAAAACATAAGTAACTAAAATACATTTCTTTGTATAAAAAGTACTCTCTCAGTATACTGTGCATGTCAGAAAGGGGCTATTGTCTCAAAAACTCTCTTTTCAGATTTCTAGAAAGATATAATTTCAACAACCCCTAAGGTGTCCAGAAGTTATGACTGTGGAATTCTTAGAGGATCTGTCTCTTTACATTCAGACATTCAGGCAGGGATAGATGTGTAGCAATAGCTGTTTTGATGCTCAGCCATAATAACTTGTTTATGTTTATCAGTTGAAATGATCAGATAGGCCTGCTGTGCAATGCAGAGCTAATACTATTCATGTTAGAATAATCCCGTGTCTGCTGTGGCCATTCTTACAGAAACCAGGTCTTTCTTCCCTCATTATAATAAGTTGTATCTAATTCACTAGAATAGTCAGAGGGATGTCAAGGGACAGAGCATTCATAGCAACTTGGGAGTGCAGCATTGAAAGAGGAACAGATAGCTAACAGCTACATATTGCGTTGTTGCATGTTGATTCCTTATTTTATACTATAATCTCTTCCTTTCATCAAGGAAATGGCATTTCTTTCCTTTTTAGGAGAAATTTGGAACCCAATCACATCAAATTACATCAGGCAGGCATCTAATTATGTCGTACAGTACATGGCAACGTTTCACATACTCTGATGCAATACAAATGACTACACATTCTTTCATTTGCAGCTACTTTCATAATTGTTGATGAGGACATAAGGAGATAGAAAAAATAAACAGAATTTCCAACAAATTTTTGAGCAGTTGGTATTTTCCAAAGTAAATTTACTTGCAATACACCACATAACATTCTACTGAGCAAATCCATGAGGACTTCAACCTACTGGAGACACTGGTCCTCAGTAAAGGAGGATTCAAACTGAAAATGAATCTTTAGCCATGAAAAAGCAGTCATTTGAAATAAACTTATTTTATTCTTAATAGTTTCCATCTAACAACCTGAGATTCAGCTGGAATTTGTTTTGCTCTTTTCTTTTTCATGGGTGGTTTGTGGTCCTTGCCAGTTCTAACTTCATTCTTTCTCCTGTTTTTCTACCACTTTTTTAAGATCTTCATCTGTTTCCTCCTCATATAGTTTACCTTTCTTTTCCGATTTAGTAAGAGTCTGAAGAGCTTTCTCCTCCTTTAATTTCGGTTTGGCTTTTATTAATCCAACTTCTGTAGTTTTAGTCTCTGTCTGCTTGATCTTCTCAGCCATCTTTGCTTCTGCTTTTCCATCCTTCACTTCCTTTTTAACTTTTGTTTCCACTTTGGTGCTCTTTACTTTCTTCTCCTCTGCAGATAATCAAGATAAAATTTCAGTGTCATTCTTTTCCCCCAAAATAAAAATATTTTATCTTGTGCTGTGTAGTTACTAATGAATATTTTTTCATCATCAACATATTGCTCAGATGTGATGAAAACTATAATTCCTGAAAGTCAGTCAGATTTAAACAGAAATACTACATGTGAGCATTTTTTGTTTTGTTTTGTTTTCAGCCCTGTAAATGTAAATAAAAATAGACTAATGACAATACACTAATTTTTGTGCCATAAATTAGGGAGACAAATGTTGGTCAGAAAGCACAGTACAGAAGGTACTACCAGGTTAAATCTGACTATCTTAGATACTAACTATGGAGTTCAGAGTGAAATTCTGCTATATGATCTAGGAATGATTGATTTAAAGTATGGTTATTTATAAGGCCTTTTTTTTCAATTAGATCAAGGAGTCTTCTATTTTTTACTGTTTCTTTGACCAGCTCTCCAGGTTTGCTCTGGTCTGAAGCAGGACTATGTGCCCTGCAATAGAGTAAGGGGGGTTTCCAAATACCTTACATTACTTAGTGTGGCCTTGTAGTATATAAAGATGGAGAGCAACACTTGAGTAGATAGTAATAGGTCAAAAGGGAATGGTTTTAAACTAAAAGAAGAGACTTAGGTTATATGTTAGAAAGAAACTGTTTACTCATAGAGTCATGTGGCACTGGCACAGTTGTCCGGAGAAGCTGTGGATGTGTCATTCCTGGAGATGCTTAAGGCCAGGTTGAATAGGGACCTGGGCAGACTGATCTAGTTGGTGGCAACCTTGCTCATCACAAGGGATTTGAAACTAGATGATATTTGAGATCCCTTTCAAAGCAATACTCCTTGATTCTTTGGATTTCAGTCATTGAAATTTCAACAGGTTTTAAAATGGATTATGCAGAGAACTAACCTCTGGTTGCTTTAAAGACATTTTAATTCATTCAAATTTTAGTGTAATGTAGATGGTTTTTCATATACATTTTATTTTCTACTCAAATGAAATAAAGATTATTAATTTTGGAGTAGATTCTGGTTAAAAAAATGTAAATAAATAAATACCTTTGGGAGGAGGTTTCTTTTCAGTTCTTTCATGCCTTTCAAGTTTGTGTTTCTGAATAACTAGAAATGAGTGCAGTTGTATATTAGGAAAATAAAACAAACAAACAAACAAACAAATGAGAAAACTATTGCTAAGATGCAAAAGTATTAATGAAAATTTCACATTTTTTTCATGAGTGGTGTTATATATATATTTTTGTAAAATTCTTCTTATTCTCAGGTTCATAAGTTTAAAAAGCTTCAGAATATCTGCTGAGAATCACCTAACCAGAAGACAATGCAATCACACAAAAATGAAGATATTAATGGGATGTTTATATTATATATATCCTAGATGACATAAACTTGCTCTGCACAAGCTCTGAGCAGATGCAGGATTGTTCTGCTTGTGCTCAAGCCAACAGTAATCTGTGTAACTACACTAATCTCACTATTCTTACAGAAAAAGGGGTTTCTTAGCTTGGACTTACTAGGAACACACCCACAAGGTTGATGCTAACTTCAGAGCTCAGTCTGAGTGAGTTTATGTCTGCACAAGGAAGTAAACATATTTAAACAGTGAATGTACCAGAAAGGCAGTCAAAACCTTATGAAATCTTTCCTTTTCTGTTTGCTATCCAGACAACTTGGTGGATACAAAATAGGCTTGACAGTTAATTACCCTTCTTCCAAACAATAACAACCACTATAACTGAATTCCAGCTCAGAATTGCTACATATATGTCCTATGACCAACATTTTCCTTAATTTTTCCTTTATTTTTATTTTTAGGTTAACTATTTCTTAGGTGATCTCTTTAAATATAATTCATATTACTGAAATTTTCTGGAATATTTAACAAGGATTGTTATTGGGCATGGAAAAAAAATAACCTGACAATGGAGGAAGGAGCTGCAAGTCTTTTCTAGAATATTTGTTCCCTGAAGTTGGTCTGGACTTGAGCATCCTCATTTCCTCATGATTGTTATTTTTCAGTCTTTTAAGTCTCTATGTCATTACATTATGCTTTTCTCTCTTCACTGCCACCTAAAGTTTTAACATTTGAATCTATATTCTCTAAACAGATAGAAATCAAACCTAATTATTTAATGTTTCTCATTATCATCAGATTAATTCAGATGATGTAAAAGGCTGATATCAAGATACATTGTTTTGTTTTGTTTTGTTTTGTGGTTTAACTGACTAAAATTAAGTGGAGACAAAGACTAGAACCGAACTTCATAATAGAAATATCTGGTTTCAAAACAAAACAAAACAAAACATATCAGATAATGAAGAATGTTTAAGAGTAAAAAAGTTCAAATACAAAGCAATAATAAATATTAGTCATGAAAAATGAGAGCATGGGGAAAGCTGATTGTATTTTTAAATCCCCCTTACTGATTACCTCTGTGCATCTAAACAAGAGGAATAAGCAAGAAATATACACTGTAGACATCACTTAGAGGTTGGTTAAGATCTGCTCAAGTAAAACTGAGAGCACCCACAGACTGTACTGTGGGGACTAAAACAGGTTTAAACTCTACATACTCATCTTTACATGTGCCCCAACTACATAAGTGATAAAAATAAAAAATTGTACAATATCCAATGACAATTAGTATTACCTTTTGAAGGTGCTTTTCTTTCATGCCTTTCTGACTTTTCAGATTTCTCCCTGTGAATCACTAGAAACAAGTAACAACAATAGTAACTGATATTAAAAAAGAGGTATGTTCACAGAATCACAGAATCACAGAATTTTTCAGGTTGGAAAAGACCTAGGAGATCATCCAGTCCAACCATTACCAATACTTCCCAGCTAAACCATATTCCTAAACACAACATCCAAACGTTTCTTGAACACTCCCAAATTGTTGCAAATGTATGAGGAAAAAAAAGGTTAAGAACCACCTAGGCACCATGGTTAGCCAGAAAGACTAAATCAGCTGCAGCTGTCCAGTGCTGGTATCAAAACACACGGTCAGAACTGTCAAAAATTCATGTAGAACCTTTGAGGTTTGTCATTGGCTCTGGGAAGAAGGGACTTTCAAGCATAACTGTAATCCAATGACAGAAAGTAACCAAGAAGAGTTATGTGTATTTTGTTTACTGTTTTTTTTTTTGTTTGTTTTGTTTTGTTTTGTTTTGTTTTTTAATGGTGTGCTTTGGTTGATTCTTACTTTTGAGCTTTCTTGTTTATTACTTTGTTGGGTACTTTTTCTGAAGGACTTTCTGAACTACACTTAATAACCAACAGTTTCTCTAGCCACGAATGATTGAACACTATAATTAATTACAAATCTAATTGCAATGGCATTATAACTAATACTCTTTGGGGTTTTTTGTTTGCTTTTAATTTTCACTTCACAAATTGAAATAAAGTACATTAAAGTGACAAGTTTTCTGGTTAAAATAGACCTGAGTTGCACAGTAGTCATTTAGTGGTGTATAGTTCAAAATATTTTCCAGTGTGGGCTCTGACTTTATAATTTTTTGTCAGATTATGTTTACACAGTAACCTATTCACAGGTGTCTAGAACTGATATCTGTACACCCTCTTGTTCAATGACGTACCCTATCAGGACCAGACATGTGAAAACATTCAGCTACTTGTTTGACTCTGGCATATGAGTTTATACTGAGAACACAGAAATGTATGCGTGAGCATTGTTATTTATTTTCCAGGCTGGTGACAATGTTTCAAATGAAAGGTAGAAGTGTTGAAGATAAAGAAGTCCTAGATATCAATTTACTGCAAGTAGATGATTAAAATATCAATTCTGGTCATTTCAATGATTATGAAATAGATCTAGTCAGTACTGTAATTAAAATTGTTTTTTATTTCTATTTTCTTGTTTGTGTCTTTATTTATTCCCCACATGGCTTTCTTCAGTACTTTTTACATTTTCTCTTTTCATGTTAGAAGTTTTACCTAGATTATCATATTGTCTTAGAAATCATATTTACTGAGAATTCTGGAAATACTCAGAGATTACTGAGAAATTATAGTAATCCAGGGAATAAAATATATTATTTCTCTCTCTCTAAAAAAAATCACCTCCACCAACAAAAGCAACCAACAATACACAAACACACAAAAAAGGAAAAACAAGACAAAGAAACTAACCTAAATAAAAAGCAAACAAAAAAAAAAAAAAAAAAAAACATGCATGAGGTACACAAAATTCTTGTCAGTACATAAGTTTTCAAACCCTTACAGAAATTCATGATTTCCACAAAAAGTTCTATCATATTTTTTCCAATTGCAAAGATACATATATGGAAGTGCAGTGGAAAATTATTCCTAGGTCACCCCAAAATATGAATCCTAATATTAAATCTATACCTGTATGCCTCTCCCTTTTTTCAGGTTTTTCTTCTTTTTCTGATCTGTCTTTGTGTGTCACTAGAAAAGAAAAAAAGTTTTCATGTAAGTAGTTGAATAAGAAATTAAGAATAAAAAATAATTATGCCAAGTTAAGTCATTTGAAATGAAATAACAAATTGTGTTATTACTGTGTTATCCTATGCATATCTGCACAGCATACACCATACACAGTTATTATTAGCCAACAGTAGCTAATAAGTTACTGCTTTCAAATCATAGTATGAACATCTTTTGCAATTGTCTGTCTGTTCCTGAAGGCAGTTTTTCAGAAAACTGTCAAGGACAAAGACAGAGCTCATAGTAAATGCTGCTGCCTGCACTAGAAGCTGGACATCATATGGACCGCTCCATTTTCTGTCAGGCAGACTCTCATAAAACTCTGGAATCAGTCTTGGAGCATTAGTGTGTCACATGCACAAATGGCACTTCTGTCACATGCCAGCTGGCTTGGGATGGATAACTAGCAATGGATATGAATAGCTAGCAATAGATACAGATAACTAGTAACACTAGCTGAGATCACCTGCTGACAAATGATGATCCCAAAGCCATAATTAGCTGCCCAGTATGTGCAAAGACAAAACTAACATTTTGACAGTGGAAACTTCATTGTGATATTCAGTCATTCGTATAATATTTCCCACTCACCTTTCTTAGAATTTCAAACAGCAATTTTCAAGACAATGGAAAATAAGTGTGAGGTTTTAAGAGCACTTCAGAAAAATCAGCCATGAAACTGCAGGCTGACTTTAATTATATCTCCTGTGGCTCCTTTGCCAAACATGAGCAAATAAGGAAGATCTTTAACAGTAGCTTGAATTTCATGTCTGACTGAAAGCAAAAGAAGAGCAGGGAACACTCAGCCTCTTGATTTTTTAGCAGTACAGCAGTGGAATACCTCAGAGTAAGTTCCTGACATAGCCGACTGAGTCATTTTTAAGGGCAGTTATTTATTCTCTGTGTCATTAGATAACATTTCTAAACTAAACTAAGGAGAAGTTGATTAGAAATTAGACTAGGATGCTACTTACTCTCTTGATATGCTAAACTTGAAAAGAGAATTTATGAAAAATAGAAAATTTAGAAATTTTAAACTACAGGAATTCAGTGAAAATGTTGGTTTTATCCAGGCATTCTGCAATCAAATGAGCCTTAGAAAGACACATATCTACAGTCATAATTTAAAAACAAAATGTACCATCTTAACCAATCTTCCTTAGTATAGTGAATACAGAATATCTCTATCCACAGTAGAATTAATCAGAATCATAGAATCACTCAGGTTGGAAAAGACCTTCAAGATCATTAATTCCAGCCACAACCTAACCATACTACCCTAACTCTAACAACCCTCTGCTAAATCATGTCTCTGAACACCACATCCAAATGGTTTTTAAACACATTCAGGGATTATTGGAGTAATTGTAGCAGTAGTTCTATAGGCAAAACTAAAGAATCACAAAAACTGACAGAAGGTTTAAAATCCTCATTCTTCTTCATTTGCTCAGGTTCTCCATTTTTCCCTGTCCTTAGAAACATTCAAATACATAAAATTTTCTCATTCAAAGTAAATACAAGAATTTATTGTTTTCTACAAAAAGAAAATATAAATAAATAGAAGTCTTAATGACACATTCACATTGTCATATGAGATGTGACAGTCTTTGATCTGTCATTCTGACAAATCTCAGAAAAATATTCTCTTGTTACAACTATTCCATTTTGTAGTAATAAACATTCACTCTAATAGACACCTGAAGTTATGTGCCTGCCACTAAAATCTAGTCAGGCTTTCTGACTCTTGATATTTTTAATTATTTATATAAAATGGAAAAATCTCCAATTGGAGACAACTAGAAAGATCTAGTCAAGCACAAATTTCAGAAAGTACATATTCATTTTGTTTGTGAGAGTTGTCTTCTTGTTCCGAAATAAATTAGCAGTGACTAGATCTTATTAGTATTTCCTTATTTTGGATGAATCTTTATGGCCATGCATCTATTTATTCTTCTAAAATGGGTTTCTTCATCCAGTCTGATATTTAATTAATCAAAATTTTATGTAAAAGTCATGTTCTCAGAAGGGTTATAGTGTTTTAACAAATAGGCTGGTTTCAGCAAAATAGTGGCATTCACTAACAACAAGTCAACACATTCTCTCTAATGATCTCCCTTTATTATCTCCAAAACGAGTCTGGGGAAAAAAAAAAAAACAAAAAACTATTAAAGGCAATCCTCATGTCCTAGATGCTGTGATTTAGCCATTACATTTTACTCAGAATTATTTCTTAAAGAAAAATATTTTTCTTGAATTTATTCAATAAGAATAAAATACACCTATTTATGCTTTGGACATCTTTTACATAAGTAAATAATACAGTAAAAACTTACTTATTAATTCATGAATATAATTTTAGCTTTTCTGCATAGTGCTGAATCCAAAGTGCCTTTAAAATCCTCATTCCCTTTCCACTGGGTTTTCTCAGAACCTTCTCCACTCTTAAACATAATTGGGATTTGCAGAAGTGTCTAAGAGTCAACAAATCTGGCAGTTTTGAGACTTTGATAAAAAGCAAAAAGATCAAGTGTTAAATACATACCTTTCAGATGTTCCTTCCTTTCATTTCTTTCTTGTTTTTGAGGCTTTTCTCTGTGAATTACTAGAAATATAAAAACAGCAAGTTAACTTGTAAATCTGTAGTCTCCAGGTATTTTCTATGCACTTTATTCTACAAAAGTAATCAAAGAAAAAATTTGTAAAAGCAAAAAATGAATTTTATCTCTGAGTAACAGACACTGGATCTTGTATAGAGCTTCTCAGTGTCAATATTTAATTCGAGCAGAAGAAATATTTTTTCTTCAAGTAAACCTTCAGATTTTGGATCATGATTTAGCAATAAATGCAATTATTCAGCAACTCTAATATATAGGATTTGGTCTAGTTCCATTACACAAGCACAGTGGCTCTAAGTCTTCTGATGGAGGAAATTATTTTCAGTTCTTGACAGCACTACTTTCTCTTATTAATAAATGTCTAGCATATTGCTTTCCATTCTCTCTTTTTTTTTTTTTCTTTATTTTTAGATGTTACTTCAGCCACAAGATGGATTAATATGAATATGTCTCTTTTAATAAAACAAGTAATTTCAGGAGGAACAGCTGTTGAAAGCAATAAGGTACATGTCCAGGTGGAAGCAGGCAAACTTGGATCCTTATGGACTCTGTTGCCCACTTAACTTGTTTAGACCGTAAACATGGACATGGTTTTAATCCACATCCTAATAATTCAGATAAAAATATTCCTTCTCAAACTCCCCTTCTGAAAGACCAGAACTTTTGCCAGTTTCAGTGGAGAATTATTTTCTTCGCAACACTCAAGATTTTGTACTCAAGGAAACCATAGAAAACATAACCCTGGTTAGAAGACAGCTGCGAGTTTTATACACACAGTAGTATTTTTGCATACACTAATTTCACCATTTTGGCAGCAAATGTAATTTAATAGAGGTGCAAGCATATTTTTTCTTGGTTAAATATTTCCTCATTAAAATATAGGTTCATGTCTTTAGGAAAAATCATTCCAAATTCCATTAATTTCATTATGTCTTTGCATGTGTTTGCATTATCGAAATACATTTCCTGTCATAATAGGTAAATAATTGCTGATAACAATTAGCAATGCAGTAGAAACAAACTACAAGGAAATTTTTAAAAGCCTTTAAGGAATGTGGACAGCTAATTTACACTAAAAACCAGGCTGCAAAAGAACACAGCAATAATAGGTGCTGCAGCATGAAGGACAGGCTGGCTCATTCCATTACTTCAGAACATCTAATAGCATATATAAGAAAAACACTGCTTTTTCCTTATATCCAGAAAGTCTTAGGCTGTGAATTTTTTGCAGAAACTGTAGCATGCTGTTACATCTTACATCCATATTAGCAAGTGAAAACAATGTGCAAAATACTTCAAGCCATCATGTTGTCAATTTTTGATGGGACACGTAAACAATTTTGAAATAGCTCTGTGATGGTCAATGGTATTTGGTAGTAAAACATGAGCTTTTGCTCCCCCCCCCCCCCCCCCCCCCCAAATGCTTTTATGTTCAGCTTTACATATAGTCCTGGAATGTCTATCATAAACAGTACTTCATTGTCTGTAAGTTTTTTCCAGATTTAGCTACCTGGATATCTTTTTTGTAAATGACTTAACATATACCATTGCTCAAGCCCACAGAGATTAGGTGGAAGAATTATGTTAGGATTAGGAAGGAAGGAAGGAAGGAAGGAAGGAAGGAAGGAAGGAAGGAAGGAAGGAAGGAAGGAAGGAAGGAAGGAAGGAAGGAAGGAAGGAAGGAAGGAAGGAAGGAAGGAAGGAAGGAAGGAAGAAGAAGAAGAAAGAAAGAAAGAAAGAAAGAAAGAGAGAAAGAAAGAGAGAGAGGAAAGAAAGAAAGAAAGAAAGAAAGAAAGAAAGAAAGAAAGAAAGAAAGAAAGAAAGAAAGAAAGAAAGAAAGAAAGAAAGAAAGAAAGAAAGAAAGAAAGAAAGAAAGAAAGAAAGAAAGAAAGAAAGAAAGAAAGAAAGAAAGAAAGAAAGAAAGAAAGAAAGAAAGAGAAGGAAAAAGCATAAGCACAAAACAGGCTGGTATTAGCACTGAAAAAAATATAATACCCCAACATAGTGCTCACTAACCTAGATTTTGGAAATTGCTGACACATTTTTACATGAATTTGAATGAAAATTCAGCCCGAGGCAAAAAGCCAAGCAAGAAAAAAATTTATCCTCAATGACTGAAGCATGGTAAATTTATAAATAAACTAAGTGCTTATGATGGAAAATTTTAAGGCAATTTAAAAATGTATTCTGAGTTTAACCATACAGGAATATTGCAATTTATTTCACATAAAATTAAAAACAAGGAATACAATATATATGTGGTTTTTCCAAATTTATATCACCTATCTTATATTTGATTTAGCACCAAATGTAAGACAAAGTGAAGGGAAATTAGATTTCTTTTCTTAATTAGAGTGTCTGAGACAGAGGATTGGATAACATCTATAACCTCAGAAAAAATAAGTGCTAAAACAAGACATGAAGTAGAACTGATTCCACACTTAAGCTAAGTAAAAATAGAATCCAGTTGAGTAAGTCTTTGTCCACTGCTTAGTATAAGGGTAAGCAGTGAGTTTAATGAGCACAAAGTGGAGATTACTTGTTCCAGCTAACGAAGTGCTTGTCCACAGAACAGCACTCACAAAAGTTAAGATAAATGGAGTAATACAATGAAGTTATAATGCATTAGTCAGAGAGCATTAAATCTCTGTGTAGATGCATACATCCAGAAGCCAAGTAACCTTAGATTAGGTTCTAACATTTTCCTCTTGAAGAAATCTTCAATTTAAATTTAGGTTTAAATGCAACAGTCAGAGGGTGTTACCACCATCTGATCTGAGGTTCAGCTTTGCCAGGTAATGGTACTGGTTAAATGACCTTCAGTGTGAGCTTTACCCCAGGCTGCCCTCAACCTATATCTAGAGAGAGGCATCCTTACCCATAGCAGGGGGATTGGAACTAGACAATCTTAAAGGTCCCTTCCAACCCAAGCCATTGTATGATTTTGTGAAATGTAAAAATAATATTTGCAAGACCAGACTGGAGAGTGCTTTGAGCAGCCTTGTCTAGTGAAGTGTTTCCATGCCCACTGCAGGGAGGTTGGAATTAGATGGTATTGAAGGGTGCTTTCAACCCAAAACATTCTGTGATTCTATGAAATATTAGAAACAAAAGTAAAGTAATAATGCAAAAAATTGTCCCGTGCCTCAGTAAGACATATAATTGAAACAGTGTTATAAGATTGCAAAAAGCAACTTAACTGATGACAATCCAGTGTCTCTCTTTCTGGAATCTGATAACATTTTTGTGGTCATCTTTGCCACAGTAACATTCCTCTGTGTAAAGCAAAGCATTTCTGTACACAGGAGGAAGTTTTGGTCAATGCTGCAGTTCCATCTGTATTTTCAGAATGCAGATTTTGAAAAGTCCCTAACTAGGATCCTTTGCTGATGGATCTGAGTTAGTTATTACTCAAATAACAAAAAATTCATTTCTGTACTACATGATTTATTAAGTACTTGGGAAGAGATTCTAGGCACTTTACATGACCCTGATTAGTACAGAGATGGAAAGTTACCATTAGAGTTGTAAAATACTGCAAAAACCTAAAAAGAAAATATATGTATGTATAAAGGATATAATAATATAAGGGCGAGTGTATGTATATACACATTGCTTTTAATAAGACTCCCATTGCTTCCTCCTGCCATTACGAAGCACAGCATTGGTAGATGAGAGAGATGTTCATCAAATTTTATTTGGACTAAACTTTCCAGAGGAGGTTTCAATTTGTCTGCACATCCCAGGAAAGATATTTGCTTACCTGACCTCTGAAAACCAGTTCAAACCAGCTCCTCTGTGGATTTTTGGAAAGTGCCAGTTAGAGGACATAAAACAATCTAAAAAACTAGATTCCTATAATGGAGGGTTTTCTTATCTCTCATACACACCTTGCTCACTCTTAACTATGCCTAACTTGGGTGGCACCCACTGGTCTATAAATGTGCTTTCTTTCTTGCCGAACACACAATGTATTTTGCACCAAAGGAAGTTTGCCTGCATGCTACGTTCTTGCACCTTTGCTATAAAAAGACTCCTGGATAAGTCTGGACAAGATAATTTTATTATGAATTTGAGTTTGCAAAATAACCCCACATGTTTAAAATGACAATATTTGTTAATGCCAAGGCACAAACAAAGTTTTCATTATTTATAGTC
This sequence comes from Excalfactoria chinensis, assembly GCF_039878825.1. Classification (NCBI taxonomy): domain Eukaryota; kingdom Metazoa; phylum Chordata; class Aves; order Galliformes; family Phasianidae; genus Excalfactoria; species Excalfactoria chinensis. Next base: position 47,494,169 of record NC_092827.1, read on the forward strand.
TGCACCAAATTATGTCTGAACTATTTTAGAATATAATAATGGTAACACATGCAGCTGGCAAATACAGCAATTACACATATGTAGGTAAATAGATAAACAAAGAATTACCTTTCTGTGTTGTTCGTTTTTCATATCTCTCTGTTTTCTCTTTATGAATTTCTGAAAACAATGCAGAATTTAATCATGAATTAATTTAATCATGAAGTAATTCTAACAGAAGAGTATATCAGATGAATTATTTTTATAAAAATAGCTAAGTGGTCAAATATTATAGCATGGTCATGACTTTATCATCTGCATATTCTTAATTATATACAATAAAATTCATTTATCATCATATATATCATTTTTCATTTATATATGCCTGTATACGCCTATATATATATATATATACACGCACATACAAAATATGTAGAAAAACTCAAAAAAGTAAATTACTTCAATAATAATTCTAATTTAAATTGAGCAGTAGTAGTGCTTTTGATGTCAAGAACAAGTTATGCTCATCAGCAACAGCTGCTCAATAACATATGTTGGTTATGAATTTTCTCTATATATCTCTAGTTCTTTGCCAGGTTTAGTATTTTGTATTTTACAAATTAACTTTCAAAGGTAAAGTTAATTCAAAGGTAATGTTTTCACTACATATTCTAGATTTTTAAAGCTCAGATTCTCAGTCAGTAACTTCAACTCACAATCAAAGATAGACTCAATGCTGTACACGAATTACAAACAGGTATAAAAGTTGCTGCTTTAGGAATCAGAGTTTTTGAGAATGACTCATTTTAATCATGCTGTAGACTAAAGCCCATTTCATAAATCCCTTAGCTAAGAACTGCCTTGTTAGAAGAGAAAGTGGTACAGTATTTATCAGTCCTTGCTACACCACCCCTTGTAAATAAAATTTCTCACCTATGACTATGATGTTTTTATTACTGATACACACCTTTAAAGTTATTTTTTTTTCTACAGTCCTTTTTGTGCCAAAAGCACAATAATATAGAAAATGAAAAATGTGGAATGTAGGAAAAACAAAACAGAATTTAATCAAGCTTTCATAATGCTGCTTGCTTGCAGTGGTACAAATGTAATGGCCATTTATTACAGGTGCCAAATAAATTCTTAACATTTAACAGAGCATCTGGTTTATGGTAGTATACATATTTTCCTTCAGTGGAAAACTGGTATAAAATACTGGATCAAGCAGATCTTTGACAAAATCACACACAAATCTCACCATAGTCCATTACTTCCTTTTTCTAAGGGTGAGATTTGAACTTTAGATTCTAAATAACACATGTTCTGGCCCTCAAAGTAAAAGAACAGATTAAAAAAATGTGCTTATTATATCTCAGTTCTAAGGAGCTACTCTAATGTGTGTTAAAGAGAGTAGAAATGTTCTATTTATCCCACTAGTTATTAGCTCCAGTTGTAAATAGCAGGCATTGCCAAGGATATACAGTAGCAAAAGGTATTTTCAACATTGATTTGTGCATTATAAATAAATATAGAATGTTTTTATTGGATGCACCATCCAGTGGTCATCTAAAACGAAGACTTTGATCTGTTCACAAGAAACATAACTATGCTACAACATCAGGCTATGTAGCCTTCAGAAAGGATATTAATTCATGGAGATAAAGGATCACAAAGGATAAAATATGTATTACTGATAGCTGCCTATGTATGACAGAATAACTAAGCTAATTGTGTGATGTCAATGAGCCAAAAGGACTTTTGTTCTCTTTTTGTCTTGTACTTTGCAGCTTGGGTATGTATTTCATTTTTTGTTCTACAAACCTCAAATGCAGTGATTAGGAAAAAACTGTGTCTATTGATATTGATATTGATTTACTGTATTTCATCTGAGCTTGGATTATTTGTCTTCATGCAACTATATGAGGATAATTTTTCCATCTACTGAGAGAATCGTATTGCTGGATTTTCAAACATTTCCTTCTTGTGCTGCTTAAAAGGATACTTAGACTACTTTCTGTAACATAATCATAGAGATAGTGCAAGACAAAGATTATTTGCAGCTACAGGATTCCTTCCTGCTTCTGAGCATATCTGAGAAATTCTCTATGCTGTTGCTCCAGGCTGCCTTCCTTACAATGCATTTAAGAAAGTTCAATTACTTCCTTTGCACAACATTATATATAGGAGTCATATCTCAGCCAGCTCAAAGGTCATTCTACATAAAGATATGATTGTGGCCTACAGACTGACAAATCACATTCTACAGGGACAAATATAAGAATCATAAAATCCTTAGAATTGAAAGTGACCTCTGAAGGCCATCAAGTCCAGTTCCTCTGTAATGTACAGGGACATCCAAGATGAGCAGTGCAGTCGATACACTGGAGGGAAGCGAAGCTTCCCAGAGGGACCTGGACAGGCTGGAGAAGTATACCAATGAGAACATAATGAGGTTCAACTAGTCCAAGGGCAGAGTGCTGTACCTGGGCTGGGGTAATCCCAGATACTTGTCCAAACTGGGGAAAATTCTCCTTGAGAGCAGCCTGTGGAAATGGACTTGGGCATCATGGTAGACAAGAAGCTGGACATGAACAGCAGCACAGAAGGCCAACTATGTTCTGGGCTGCATTAAAAGAGGAGTGGACAGCTGGGCTTGACCCTTGGAAGGGTTTATTCACAATTTCTCTCAGCAACCTGTTCCTGTCTCACCATCCTTGCTGTAAAAAAGAATAAATATGTCTTCTTTATCTCCAATCTAAGCCTACTCTCTTTCAGTTCAAAAGCATTTACCATTGACCTGTCCTTACTTGACTCAAGATGGCTGAGCTCTACAGAGTCAATGTACTCAGCTCTACCTTCAACATATTTCTCAAAAAAAACCACAACGTATTTAAAAAAAAAAAAAAAAAAAAGTTTCTTTTTTTTTGTTTTGTTTTTTTGCCAAGTTCTTTTTCTTACTTTTGTCTGCAAAACATATATGGAACAATGATTGTAGCGGTGGCCATCTAAATTAGCTTCATATTTTGTCAGTAATTAATTTTATTGACACAAGCACTGCTGTAATGCACATGAAGTGATACTTGCTAGACAGCAACAGTGAGAGTTTCACCTAACTTTCTCCTACAGCTAAGATTCCATATATTGTACAAAACTCTACAGAAATTTTGTGAAGTGAAATATATCTTCATAGTACATAAGTTTGTATATGTATTTTTATATATTGCAAAATATGCCATCATTAAGATCTCTTCACAAACTTCTGATTATACTCAAAACTATCATAAAGTACTGTAGCCTGGAAGACATCAGTTCTAATGCATTATAACATAAATTTTCCCAGCACAAGTAAATCAAGTTTCAATATGTGCTGATCTTGATTGATCTACAAGACAGAAAGTAGAGAGTGTTAGCTAACTCCAAAAGATTTAAAATAAATAAACACATTAGATTATTCTACTGATGTTTTTCTCCAAACAGAGTTTTGATACTGCCTCATCCTTTATGACAAAGAGCTTTAATTTTCTAGTAATCACATCATATCTTATTGCTGAGTTGACAAAGTGGCTATAATATCATAGAAGACTTACATGGCCAGTTTAAAGTACATAATTCATCTCTATCAATGTGACACATTGTTAATAAATCCTAAATACTATGAATTCATGTTTAGAAAAATGACAGAATGAAGTAGCAGCAAGGATAATCTTCATCACCACGGCAACCATCCTGATTCTTCGTGAGATGACAGCGTAGTTTATTACATTATTGCAAAGGAGTATGTATTTTAAAGCTGTATTTTATTGTTTCCTTTCTATTTATCAGGCAGGTGTGAAAATTGTCTCTCCCTTTTTTTATTTCTTGCATTTTGAATGGATAAGTACTTTATTTTCTTAAATATGGGTATTGACCGATGCTAGTTTCTCTAGATGTTGAGTTTGTGTGCATTTACAGAACATGCATGTTTTTTTGTTTGTTTGTTTTGATTTTTTTTTTTTCTGTTTTAAATAACTTCTAGTAGAAGGGAAGCTAGTAGAGTTCTTACTGACCATTTAAAGATGCTTAAAGGAGACAGAGACAGCTATACTTTTAGAAGGCCAGTATATCTATATGCTACTGATACAGAACAGGCTCTCAAAGACTGCTGTATCGAATGAAGCTTTACTGAAAATCCCCGCTGAAAATGCAGTTTTGACATAATCTTCCCCCACCCTTCACCAAGCTAATTTCTACTATCAGTAGTTTGCAATGTCTAACAACAACCTGGCACTGGCCATGCACTGTTAAGCCCCAGATACGAGAAAATCTGCATTGGAAAAAGAGAAAAAAAATGCAGTCCTCTGACACAGCATGGGCTCAGTAATCTGTGAATTTACTAAAGCATGACTGTAGAAGCACCACCCCTGCATTGCAAGGCTTAGCACAGAGATTCTTATGGTTCCATCAACACAGTTCCATTCTTCATTGGCTTTTGTCTACTCTCTTGTTGCTGACTATATTTTGCTGGTTACTTTGTGAGTTTGGTTTCGATTTTTGTTGTTGTTTTCTTTTGTTTATTTTAAGGTATATGTCACCTGTAATATAGAAAATGAGTGGGAAGAGCTGTCCAGTAGCAGTCTTAGCAAGATCAGTTTGCTTTTCACTGCTTTTCTGGTTAATGGGGGCTGAGGCTCATAGGTGCTGCCATAATACAATACCATAAGAATTGCCTAAAATAAAAGAATAAAAGTATAAAATAAAATAATAATGCTATATATTATTCAATGTTAAAAAGAGAAAATAACAAAAGTTGAAGTGTCAATGGCAAAAGAGCCAAAGTGTGGAAGAAATGAATTATTGTTCCCATCTGAAAACACAAGACAAATTCACTCAACGTAACTTGGATAGTCAGCAAAAGCACTGAAAATTTAACTCTGATGCTTGACATTTAATATTATCTCCTGATGTTTAAGCAATCCTTTTTATTCTTAAATATCATAGTAAGCACGGAAATTATGTTCAGCATGTCTACTCTTTAAGAGTATAGTTGAATTGATGGAATTTGTTTTGAAATGGTGATACTTTTTCTTTCCTAAGGAAATTTTACCAGTTGGTTTTCTTTTTTATATTCACTTTCAGGAAACACAGCAAAATGCACCTTAAGTGCTTTGACTGTCATAAATATTGAAGTGTGAAAAGGAGAACAAGTCCTACTCACGGTTCTGATGTACCAGAGGTTAATAATTTGCTTTTGAGAAGCCAAAACCCTTACATCTATTGCCAGCAATTTAATGGGACTATATCCTTTCTAGTTTATCATGACTAATTAGTAGCAGGCAGCTGATTATCCTGAAGAGATGATGGAAACAGATACTGAGGGCAAGGCAAGAGTGAGTGGTGTTAAGAGCTTTAGAAGATGAGAGGAATGTCATTTCTAATATGTTTCTTGATGCTGTCTGTATGAAGAATTATAGTCAACTCTCCTGCTGCTGGTATCCTCAGGAGAAATTTGCAATTGTGCAGCTGATGTCTATTTTTAATCTAGATAGTACCAGCTGGTGAGGGTGACAGTTATCCTTATGGGACTAGGAGGAGAATAAATGAATTTGTGTTTTTGAGCAACTTCTAGCTAACTACTAATACATCACATAGCTGTAGACTAGAGGGAAAAAGAAATGCAACAGGCATAACTGGGAAAAACATAAAGAAATAATAGCAAATATTTAGTTGGGGAATTAAATTGGTGTGTTGTACATATATCTAGGAACCAAAACCAGTGTAATGTTACGGGAGGATTTAAGTACTAACATTCACTGTTGAGAAGTCTGAGTGATGCATAGAACTGATTTTGGTACTTCCCTAAAACTTCCTGGTAGTGTAGTCTTATTCATGGTGTTTCCTTAGATCTCATCTTATTCTGTGGACGTACAGAAACTTCAGGCTGGGGTACGGAGCAACTTCTGGAGTCATGCAAATGTGATAAGAAATTAATTGTCTTTTATCCATGAAAATACTTAAGGGATCGTGTGCTCATCCAGTGTATGAGATACCAGGCCAAAGTGCCTCTTAAGTACAGTTTCAAAATTGTTTACCTAACTCTTTTGAAATCACAACTACAGTTTGGAGTGAAAATTAAGATTTATATATTCTTTAGAATTTCATGTCCTGTGTAGGACTACTGTTGACAGAGGTCACAGAAGAACTGCTGTTGATAGAGGTCACAGAAGAACATTCTCATTTTTATCAGCATAGACATTCTGTTTGGTATGTATTTACCCAAAATAGTATGTTTTCCTAAACTGAGAGGGCTGCTGTGAATTGATTTTGACTACCCCTAAATCTATTAAATGAAGCTTGGCTACTTCACCATAGCTGTCTTTATTTCCTCCTCTTCATAATTTGTTCTACATCACTTAAAAGCCATCAGAGAGATAACATGACCCTTTTGTATTTTCATAACAACTTATTTTGAGTAGCGTACAGCAAGCAAGTGGGCTTTCCTACTAAGAAGTTCCTCTCAGAAAATAGAGATGTAACAGTGTCTTGCTGATATATGTTGTCTTTTTATAAAGTCAAAATGGTACAAAAATAAAGAGATTAGATTCTAATTCAGGAAGTACGCAGTTGTATCCATACTATTTATTTTTACCAGTCAGTAATATAAAGGCATTGTGTATGACTTGTGGACATCTTCCTTATTTTACTAAGGAATGTGTTATATTTTATTTTCCTTTATTTTTAGCAGAGCATACATCAAAGGAGACATATTTGAAAGATGGTATTTTCAGAACAGAGTGTATGCTATTTTCATAACAGCAAAACACCCCAGCCCACATAAAGATTTTATTATAAACTGCTCTTCCAAACCATCCATAATTCTCTTTTTACCATTATTTGTGGTTGGACTTGATGATCTTTGAGGTCTTTTGCAACCTGAGAAATTATGTGATTTTGTGATTATATTCAAGACAACTTATTATATCCATATTTTTACTCTGCTATGTTTGAAATATTAATACATGTTGGTAAAGAATAAAATAGCTTTAAAAATTAGTGGTGTGTAGAAGTGTGTGAATATTATTGTTTTGGACTCGTTAAAACAGTTTTATTGCAAAATCACTGATGAGTGTCATTGATCTCCACCTCCCCCCCCCCCCCCCCCCCCCCCAAATTTTTTTAAATGGTATTTTCTTATTTCATTTACAATGGTTATTTGAAAATTAAATCCTGCATAATGTTTCAGTACAAAATTGTCTTATAAAAAAATAATAAAATACTTATTTTTCCTGAAAAACTCAGATGAAAGAAGTTTAATAAAAGCCTCCAGAGCTGAAGAATTAGCTGTAAAGATGGAAACTTTATTTATGTTTACTTGAGGTAAATCCAAATGATGAACTATGTGCTCTGCCAAAAAAAGGGAATAGCTGTTGTCCTAAGAGATGAAGTCCAGCTCAAAAGCTCCAGTTTATCAGAGTACACGGAACTTGACCTAGTGCCCAAACTTTTCCTTCAGAGGCATTTTTTATGTTTGGAGGCTTTTTTCCCCTCTAATAAAGTTTCAATTTGCAGTCAAAAAATAATTTCTTAAAAGAAAAATTTCGACTGTTTCGTGGATTAATGATCTTGGATGCTATAATTTGCATTAAAATATTTCAAGAAGACCATAGACAGGTTTTGTTTTTGCTTTTGGTTTTTTTAATGGGGAAATTTAGTGACTGGATTTTGGAAAGAATTAAAAGTGGAAAATAATTTACACAAGTAGTTTCTGTTCTATTACAAATATATTAATATGCTGACTATTTTTTTTTTGTTTTGTTTTTGTTCTCCAATTCCAATTATGTATCTCAGTTCTGAAATGAAAAAGAAATTTAATGAAACTTGGATTTTTAAAAGCGCTACACGTACATAAAACACATTCCTCCAAAAAAGAAAAAAATGAATTAGAGATAGAACAATGGGATCAAAAAACAGATTGTTCTTTTCTTTCTGTAGAAGTTAAATGGTTGTGATAAATTTCTTTTTATGAATTCCATCTCTAACAGATGTTATTTGACCAGTTTTAAATGATGTTTTTCATAATCAATTTTATCATAATCTGCATTTAATTGAATGTAATCTTACAAGGACAAAATGCAGACAATATCTAATTCTGTGTGTGTGTGAATAACAACCACACACGAAAAAAGAAAGTAAGAGAATAATCACTCTTTCTATGCTCAGCTTAAAAAATGTAAGCTATGCAAATCTGGTCTTAATCTATTATCATACCAATTTGTACTATTTGTTTCTAGATTTGCTAAGATGGGCTTTTTTTAATGTCCAGGCATGCAAGAGAAAGATACTGGATCTAAAGGTCATAGGCATACAGCTCCACTTGCAATAGCCTATATCTGGAACTTTTATAAGGATTGAGTTTGTTCAAACATGCGAGGCCCTGAATTTTGGTGCTGCAGGTTTATCTGTGTTTTGAATGGACTTTCAAACTTATTCTTTTTTTGTGATCTTGCCAGATAAGTTCAAGGTAAATATCTTTATAGGTGATGGGGATAAAATTATCTACAGATGAGAAGAAATCTAGTACAAAAGAAACTTTTTTTCACCGGGAAAATAATTGAAATGAATATATATATTTATATATATTATATATATATATATTCACTCATGTCCTTTTTTAGCTTTCACTTACTAGATCAGACAATATCTCTGGTACAGCAAGCTCACACCCAGGAGGGAACCTGCCTTACACTACCCTCTTTTTGAGTAAGAACATCCTGAGACCCTGCTACCAGGACACAAATGTTATCCACTATGATAACATGGGTAGCTTCACCTAAGATTTTCCATGATTTAAGAGGATAGCTTAAACATCTGAAAACCACTGCTACACTTCAGCTCAGGTTTGAACAACTTTGAACAACTACCCTTGTGGTTCAAAGCTCTCTGTATATCCTTTAAGAAATAGCCAGCAACTTTGGATTAAAATGTTCCAACTCAAACTGAACTTCAATCACCATTCTTCTACTGGGAAAAAAGCTATAATTGAGCATCTCTATTCCCTAGAAGTAAGCAGTATAATTTCACCTGGATAATATGGAAAATACTTTACTTATATTATAAAATACTATTTCACAGTGGATATGTTGTTACTGTATTGATGAGAGTATGTAAAACAAGACAAGATTTTTAAAAGAACATTAGCAACAGAAATGGATGCCACAAAATATGTAAAGAAAAGGTATCTGGAAAAGCAGTTTAGCATCTGATAATAGGATCAATCAAGGATTTTCATCTTTTAACACAGGGTGTACTTTACACAATGATACACCAAATGCTTTGTAGTAAAGGGCAGCTTAGGGATACAGTGAGAGCCTTTTTCAGAGATATGTAGCAGCAATACATATGCAGAAAATTGAACATACCATATGGCAACATAAAATAAACTGAATTCAGAAGGCATTACCAGTACAAATAGATATGTACTTTAGGGATGAATGGAACTGAATAATTAATTTCTAGAATATAACTACCACACTGGCATTCAGTTTTCAGGTTGCATCTATTTTACTTTTAATTTCTTTTCTTTAGTGCATTCCCAACATTTTAGTTGGAAAATGCTTATTTCCTTCCATGAGCATTTTCTAAACATGAGTATTATTTCCAGAAGACCTATTTGTTTTCTTTACAATTCCAGATTGTTTTACTGTATTACAAGAGATCTTCTAGATGATAGAAGATGATGTTCTATTTTTTGTATTTTTTCCAAGAAGAAAGGATAGTTATGATGTTAGCTAGCAATGTGAATTTTTCTAGCAGTTCTGCAGATATAAGCTATAGTGAGAGTAAATTATTATCTTCTATAACTTACAGTTCTTTTTAAAAATGTAAAAAAGTTTGGCCAAAGCTGTTGAGGATAAGTCAGTGAAATGACCTGTGTCCTTAGTAGTTGACATGTCTTTTCAGAAGATCATGAACTATGTTAGCAGCATATTAATTACCAGTCTAATCATCAGGGAAATACATTCTCAACTGAACAGAAGACAGGGTGGAAAGAGGGACGTGATACTTTCCAAAAAAGTTTATTTATAATTAACAATGTTTCTTGGAACCTACAACGGAAAATTATGGGTTGTTTTGTTTGTTTGTTTGTTTGTTTTTGTGGATTCCTATTTTAATCTATGACTTGCTAACTGCATTTTTTTTAAATAAAAAATAAAGAGAATAGGACCATTTCATATAACTATTTTTATAGATCTTTATCTTTCCATCTCATACAGATGCTCTAACTCACAGAGATCTATCTAATGTCTAGATATCGTGGAAGTCATGTTTGATGTGATTGCTGATATAAAATAATCTTATGTCAATATAAATTCATTTATTTATGCAGAGATGGTAACAATACCCCAACGGCGCTACATTTCTGACTCAGTGTTGTCAGAGTTCACTGTATTATTTTAAATCAGAATCTATTACAAAGGAACTTTTGAAGGGAAGGAGGGGGAGTGGATTCTGTTGAAGTGCAAATACAAAATCTAAGAATATCTTACAAAGTCACTTCACTAAGCCTCAGAGTGCAAGATAAAAATAAAAAAAAAAATAGCTCTAATGTTAGTATATTTTTAAAGATTTTGAACAACTTCTTCACAGGAACAAATTATGAGACTCACGTTTCCTAGCCAGAATGCAGAAGAAAATGCTACTATAACATACAAAACTAAATGTTACAAGTGCTCAGTTTGTTGGATGTACAGTGATAAGCTAAACAAATTTTGCCTTAGATTTAAATTTTTAATTACATTTATGTAAACTGGAGTGAGGTTCCAGGATAGTTTAATAATTGTATTTTATCCATTGACAGTACTGAAGTGTTTTCACTTGCCTATATTTTATGGATCATTATTTTTAATTTTGTTCACCACATTTTTCAGGTCTTTACAAGTCTCACATCTGATGCCAAATCCATGCACTAAAAAACAATAAATATTTCTCTTCGCTTTGACAGCAATAAATTTTTGTAAAAAGATAAAAATATGAAAAAACTTACAAAGGTAAAATAACTGGATTTATCTTTAAAGGTTAAACTGACCCTAAGAAAATAAACAGCATTATCACTTGTAATGATTGTTCTAGAAATAAATGTAGCTATTTATGAAGCATTAAGCCTATAAGAAAATATTATTGGATATCTGGGTGTCTTTTGTGAGAAAGCACCACAGTTTTCCGTTTTGAGAGTACTCACTATTGAAGGCAGCAAAGTTCTCTACAGTATAATCTTTCAGTAACTCTGATTGAGATTATGGTTTCCTTGGACATTATGAATGTTCACACTTCCAATTACTAAAGATAAATATTAGTGATAAGACAGGATGGTAAAAAAAAATTGCAATAAGAAGACATTTGAGAAGAGTTTTCATCCCTTTTTAAGGATTCTGAGAATGATACTAGTTCTGTTATATATGCCAACCCATTGTTAATACTTTCATTATTATCTTTGCTTTCTATTTTCATCTATGCAAAAGTGATCTTCACTTTCTTTATGCTTGTAATTATTACACTCTTCACTCTATCATCACTGAAGAGTATCCTCACCACTACCTTTGTTGTTTTTTCTCTTTTTGTTTCTTTTTCAGCATGTGATTCTATTGTATTACCAACAATCTTTTTATTTTTGCATTTACTTTATTTCCATTATAAAGTAAATCTAGTGCCAACATGTTAATGTCCATAAAAATTGCCAGCAAATAAAAAAAAAATAAAAATGGAGGCTTGTCCATATACCCAAAATAGGTGAGAAGATTTTTCAAAAGCTCTCATCTGCCTATTCATGAAAGCTCTTTCCACACAAATACTTAAAAAAACAGGTACAACAATATTTTATTTAATGTGTACATTTTCAGATTGAAATTTGAGAGAAATTTCTCTTGAATATGTGCAAAAAAATCATACTGTTCCTCTTCTGGAGTGTACTACTTGGTCTCACTCTTTTTATTTGTTTAGGATGTTCAAATGCTCCATTGTAAGAGTCATCCAAAGTACAATTCACATGGGCAGAAATGCTGCACAGAGTAGATGAGACCATGATGCAGAAATGGTCCTTTGAATGAAAACAGAAAATGCTCTAAACCCAAAAATGTGATGTTGATTTTGTGGATCTAGCTACAGACATTTTTATATCCAAAACATCCCCAAAATTGCTGGTCCTTCTTTAGGTCCAGCCCTAATAGTGGCCACAAGAGAAAAAACATGGCTTCATGCCAGATATATGTTATTTTTGTCACCCAAAAAAAGAGATGACAAAAAGACCAGACTGTAGTCATCAATATGAAATGGAGATCTTATGCAGCCTGGAAATGGTAACAAGTTATTTGCAGACATGTCTTTGAACATTTATGCCTGTGTTTTGGTAGGGCCCTAGGACACTTCCTTCATCAGTCTTAGTCAAGAAATATCTTGTTACAAGGAGACAAGGATTAAATTCCATATCCTCAGGGGAAAGATCCTGAGCACACATGCAAGAAGTGGGAAGCCCACTGAACATCTGTTTTACAGCTTAGGCAGATGAAGCATGCTTGAATTTGGGCACTTTCATTTCTGTGTTACTGATTTATCCCCAAAGGAACCAGCTCCAAATGAATCACCACCAGCTCTTCTGTTTCCCTCACACCAAACACAGATACCTTTCTCAGGAATTTATCTCTAAGGGAGACTGTGAGCTATGAATCCTGAGGAGAACATCTCAATACACAGAAACTTAAAAGGAAGAACTTTTATGTCCTAATAATCATTTGAGTACATCCCACTGAATAATTTAAGCAGTCTCTAGTTTATTTGGATTGCTTCTGTGAATTCCATATCTACAATTCCCAGTGGCGCAGTGGTTTAAGCTGCTGCTTGCGGCACCGGAGGGCCCGGGTTCTAATATCCCCTGTGGCGCAGGGGTAGAAGTGCCGCTTTGCTACACAGGGGGCTTGAATCCCGGGAGTTGGACTCGATGATCTCTAAGGTCCCTTCCAACTCGCACGATACTATGATACTATGATGATACTATGATACCTTTTGGTGTACCATTCAGTGGATGCCAAATTCAAGTCATGAAGTCCAGGTAACATATCTTGTTATTATCAGCCTATGCTCAATTTGGAGTAAAAAAAAAAGTACCTAGTTTTGAAATGGTTTACATCCTATCAACAATATACCAAGCCTTCTAAATACATTTTCATTTTCATTTAATAGGATTTGAACTAAAGTTTTATGTTTTCAGCATGACAATCTTCAAGTCTGGGAAGATTTATATTGTAAATCATACCTGTTTCATTCTTGTCTGTTGCAAAAATTCAAGGTTAACTAAGTTATTTTTTTCAGAAGATTCAAAGGCAGTCATTTTAGATCTTTTCATTGGCACAATGTAAAATGTTCTTACAACATCTTGTCATTATTTCTCCATAAATTTCCCCTGTATATTCTTATTTCTAAGCACCACTTCTATGCATGGCATACATGTAATTCATACAGACTTCAATAAGAGACCCATATACAGGGCAAAGCTACAAATAATATCATTACAGTAATTTTATCAGTTTGATACAATTTTTTTCAGCTTTTCTAGATAATAGTTCTCACAGAGAGCAAACATTTCAGCAAGTTTTATAAACTGAATTTCTGATTCAATAATTTTCTTAAAGCACAGTAGTTGTGGCTGGTAGACAGAAATGTTCATAATGACAGAACCCATATCACAGATATATTAGTTTACTCTGAAAATATGTTGCAAAAATTTGCCATCTATAGGGAAGCATCTGACCAACCTTTTATCTGGGAAGATTCCACTTCACCTAAATAAAGAGGGAAAAAAAACACAAACAAAACACAAATGGCAGATAAGATGTTTCATAGAAAAACCAAACCAAAGCAAAATACATATGCACAACACATGCTTTTTTCTATTGATTCATTATCATTTTTAAATGCATTTTATTCCTTCTGTGCTGAATGGCAAGTCTGGATTTTCACAAAATCTGTCTCTTATCATAGAAGGTTTCTGTGTCTGGGACAGATAAATTCAGTGTGCAGTAGTAACCAAGGAAACACCAAAATCTGTATATGTGCTTCTGAATATAAACTTGTGATAATGTATTTACAGTTTGCTTGAATGTATGCATGCACTCATGTTATATGGAAGGGTCCAGTGGTTCATTCTAAACTTGAGATCATAAAATGAATGCACGAGATAGCAAGGTTGTAAGTGTAACAACACTTCTAATGAAATCTAAGGCAAAAGAGACTCAGTTTCAGAGGAACAATGAGCTATCAATTTGAATTTGAAGGATTCATCCTGGAAAATGAAGCTTTCTTTATAAGGATATTGTTTTATTGTTGTATTGTATATTATTATGTTGTTGTTGTATTGTATATTGTTTTCTGCCATTTCATAATACTGGTAGACATAGCTGAAATACCACCTGGCTAATGGAACTGAAGTTTTCAAGCACTTAGTGAGCAATCAGATCTTAAGTATTTTTATGTTAGTTATTTTATGACCCTTCCTACTTCCTTTAACACGTATCCATTGAAGTATTTGAACACTCTAAAAGGGAGAAACACCATCCAGAGGGACCCAGACACACTCAAAAAGTGAGCACATGAAAATCTAATGAGTTTTAACAAGACCAATCTCAGATACAAGTACAGACTGTGGGAAGAACTCATTGAGAACTCATCTCTCCCTGTGGAGAAGGACTTGGGGGTCCTGATGGATGAAAACCTGGACATGAGACAATAGGGTGCTCTTGCAGCCCAGAAGGCCAACAGTACCCTGGGCTGCATCAAAAGAGGGGTGGCCAGCATGGCAAGAGAGGTAATTGTTCCCATCTGCTCCTCCCTTGTGACGTCCTGCTTGGAGTACTGTGGCCAGGCCTGGGGTCCCAAGCAGAAGGATGCAGAGCTTTTGGAGTGAGTCCAGTGTATGATCAAAGGGCTGGAGCAACCCCTCTTTCAAGAAAGATGGGGAAAGTTGCACTGTTTATCCTGGAGAAGAGAAGGCTGTTTAGCCATCTCATAGTAAACTTCCACGTCCTGAATAGAGCTTACTATCAGGAAGAAGAGCAAATTTTCACATAGTCTGATGATAGAACAAGGGGGAATAACTTTAAACTAAAAGAGGAGAGATTCAGGTTCGGTTTAGGAAGAAACTTTTTACTGAGAAGGTGGTTGGCACTGGAACAGGTTTTCCAGAAATGTTGTAGATGCCACATCTCTGGAGGCATTCAAGGCCTGGTTGGATGGAGTCCTGGGCAGCCTGATCTATTAGGTGCAACCCTGCCCATGGCAGAAGGGTTGGGACTGGATGATCTTTAAGGTCCCATCCAACCTAATCCAGTCTATAATTTTATGACATGATTCTATGAACATAAAATGGTAAAAATGAATGTGACCAATGCAATGTGACACAAAAATCCACTACTGCTCTGCTAACATGATGGAGCTACATATATATATATATTTACAACAGGAAGATAATTATTTCCAAATTTCATATGTTAGCAGTTTACTTTCATTTCTCAGATGATGTCAGATGAAGAAAATTACTGTAATGATAGCATCAAAATTTTTAGTAAAGTGCATTATTTGTAAATTGCCATCCAAACTCTCTTAGTCTAGTCAAAATTATATTTTTCCTTATATTTTTCTTTTAACAATATATTGTTCTGTCATTGGTACATAGAAACGATATCAATATATATAGGTTTCTTGGTCTACCTTACATTTTTACTAGCAAATTTTAGATTTTTACTTAGTAAAAGAAAATAGCTGTTGCCATTGTCTGAAGCAATATTCTGATGCATATTTTTACTGTGATTTTGAAGTCTTGTATAAATTAGGACTCTACTTCAAGACATACTAATGGTAATATTTAATTCTGGCAGCTTTTCTGTAATGGAACATTAAACATGAGATGAAAGCTAACAAAGAGACGAATTTACTCATTGGAATAGCCAGTAGACGCTTTATTAGCAACAACATTCACTTTTTATTTTGTTTGACCTTTCTGTCTAAGAGGTTAAAGCTGAGTAAGCCAACATAATGCATGAAAAACAGCAGTTAGTGCAGTTACAGAAATCTTTACATTATGAATACCTTCATCACTGTCATCATCGTCACTCCATATGATGTCAGACAGTAAAGAAAGAAAGCCATAAAGCCAATCAGTGGATTCTTCCAACGTCTCATGAATGATTCTCAGTGGCTCTGTGCTGAGCTTGTTAACAGATCTTCCTGAGTACAGTTAAGAAAAAATAAATAAATAAATAAATAATAAAAAAAAAGATTTGGTGATTAAGGTTAATCAACATTTTATAGATGACTATATACATACAACTTTCTTTAAGAGAAACAATGATTTTTACTGTTAATTTTCATTATATAAATGCTTGAGGACAGCTTTCCTTCCTCTGAATGTAAATTGTCCTTGCAGTTAGCAAAGTGATTCATAGCCCAGTGAATGAATTGGTATGATAGTCCTCTCCCAGTTCTGGCTCTTTTTCTGAGGCTTTGTTGGCTTCAGAATAAATACAGATTTCATTCTACCTCATATTTGTCCTCGATTATTCCTTCCTTTCAGTCCAGTTTATTTCTCTGGCCCAGGGGCCCTGCCTCTTGATGTCTACTTAGTATTCACTACTGTCGGTTTCTCAGTCCTATGTCACATCTACATTTAGGGCCTCTGTTTAACGCTATTCTGGCTGAGGAAACTGATAAGTCTTGGTTTAACTGCACATACACTTCTCATCTTTCTCTTGGAGTACATGTAAAAAGAGGATAGAATAAAACTGTGCATTCTTAGGCCAAAACAAAACTGAGTCCAGGATGAAGGGTACCATGGAGCCCACATTGTGGCACACAGCCAGCTACACCCAAACACATAAAACTACAAATCTGTTTCTCTTACATTTTTTCAGGAGTTTCATTCACATACATGTGTGAATATTTAACCAGTTGTTGCCTTCTTGCTCCTGTAGGTCAACAAACAAGGAAGTTGCAATTCATGTGCTCCATCTTCCTGGAGTCAACAAATCCTTTCTGAGACCTGCTATGGAAGCAAGGACACTGCCCTCCACATGTCTGCACTTGTGTGAGAATAATCTCTAGTGATTAATATAAGTATTCCTTTAAAGGTTTTTCCTGTCATGATGTCACCAAATTTCTCCATACCCTGTTTATGCTGACATAGTATTTCATGAGAAATCTCCGTCCTTTGATAGAATTTTTTGTTCATCCTTTCTGTTCAGTAAGCTTTTATTCTCTTGAAATCTGTACCAAATACTGCTCAGGAAGAGAGACAGCTGCCATTCATTCTATGTAACCATCCATCATAACTGAAATAGTAGGCTGTCCTATGTATGCAAAGGTTTCAAACAAATTTAAACAATCAAAGGTAAATCATAAATTTGATTTAATTCATTGGCCTAGTCTTGTTTCTAGTAGTTTAAATAGAAATATATACATTCAACATTATGAAGACGGGAACCACATCTCTGTTTACCACTCTCTTTTTGTATGCAGATACTTTTAAAAGAAATTAAATGTGAATTTCTTCACAGGTACTTCTGGCTGCTGAGCTCTGACTCACAAGACAAATCTTAGCAGAAATCAACAGTCTCAAGTGAACTTGCAGGTTACAAAGACAGGCAAAGTGCAGGCTTGAAGCAATTTCTTTTATGGCAGCAGTATGAACAGTTATTTTCTAGAAGTACTGTAACAAAACGTATGAGTAAATTTATTTGAAATAGAAATATATCACTGAATAACTCCTTTTACTCTTTTTACTCCTAATAATTCTCTTTACTAACTCTCTACTAACTCTCTAATAACTCTTTTTACTCCTAATAATTAAAGTATAAAAAATATATTTAAAATTATTATTATTTCAGATCTGCTTATTGATAATGTAGATAGAATAAATATTTTGGTTAGTGTATGGTGTTTTTTGTTTCTTGGAAATTGTATTATATAGACATATAATACTGAACAATCAGACACATCAGATAACTTAGTCATACTCAATGACTGGACATACAAAGGAACTTTTTTTGTCAGGGAGTGGTCAGGCACTGGAATAGCCTTCCCAGGGAGGTGGTGGAGTCTCCAACCCTGGCAGTGTTCAAGAATTGTCTGGATAGGGAGCTAGGAGATATGGTTTAGGGGTTTTCTGTAGGTAAGGTAAAGGGAGGACGGTTGGACTAGATGATCAAGGTCCTTTCCAACCTTGTAATTCTATGATTCTATGAATGATGAAATGACAACTTTGTAAGGAAATATTAATGAATTCTTCTTTTAATGTACTTTTTAATGTACTGTTTTGTGCTAACATTTTTTCAACCAATTAAATAACTCAGAAAGATTTTGAGTAGTATACGAGGATGTGTTGACTTTTCTTATTATAAGACATTTATTTATTTGCATTGAACTCACATATTGAGGTCCAGAGATTTTAATTTTTCAACAGATTTGCCATATGTGACTTTTTCCAGCGTTTACAAGGAGAATTATATATATATATATACAATGTATACATAATTATATTCAGACTATAAAAGTAAATCTGTAACCTGACCCCTGATGCCATTTCCATTTACTCTAATATAGAGATGCTAAGAAGTATAAGTGGATTCACAGAATTACATGGCCAGAGGGGTCTCAGCATAACTAAGGTTTAGATTCACAAGCAAGGATGGTCAAACATCATACAGCAGTCCTAGTTTCTGTCCACATTTTCTGCCCACCCTGTACCCACTGGTTGCTTGGGGATGGCTCAGTTGTTTCTACAGCCACAGAAATTTACAATCACGGGGACCACAACTATAAACTAAACAAAAATAGTTGCCGATGTATTTTAGTGTTTGGGACAACATATGTTGGCAGTTCAAGAACTGCTTCACAGGTAGGAGAACTGGTCCCCCAGGCAGGGGAACTACTCAGAGAAGAGCAAGATCTAAAAAGAAGAGGAAATTACTGCAACCACCCCAAGGCAAGCCATCTCTGCTCATGAATTAGAGCCCTCAATGTCATATCCTGGTCTTTAACTCACAACATCTTCATAGCAAACTGTGAGAAAGGGATTAGAAATCGTAAGAATCCAGAGGCCAGTTTCTCCAGGAACACCTACGCTAACAGGCCTGAACTGCAAATCCTGTTTAAAATAGAAAATTCAGAAAGAAATCAACTTGGGGCTTTGTAGATGACGCTTCAGTGTTATTTTCAAAATTAAACTTGCAAATTTAAGCAGATCCACTTGCATTGTGATTCAAGTG